>NC_134234.1:268644759-268947789 GCF_965152275.1 Natator depressus
TGCCCTCTCGATTATCCAGACTCCTGATTATCTGAATACAATCCATATTCCCCATGTTTTTGAATGATCAGGAGCGTATTGTATTGTATATGGAGCCTGGAGCCGAACTCAGGGCTATGGATTTCAATGGCACCTAAAAGTTGAGCGCTGTAACAAAACCCTGAGGGATTTTATCAAAGAAATTAGTCATGGTGGTATATCTAAACAATGGACACTTTCCTCTGGATTATTGTGTCTAACTTCAACTATCTTACATAAAAAAAGAGAGATTAAAAAGGTTTAGAGATGGACAGCAAAGCTTTTGCTACATAAACCCAAGCACATGATCCAAACTTCCCCTTAGATGTAGCTTCATCTCCCTTTTAAAATACTTCCATCTCGTTAGTCAGACCCCTAATACTGGGAAATTTCACCTTCTTTTGATCTGCAAAGAAGGTGGAAATGTCACAATCAATTGTCCTACCATTTATGACATAGCAGAAAGATATGTCACACTGGTCTAAATGCAGAGCTTACTACTTATTTCACTGAAATTCTGGTACCAGAATAGTAGACATTGCTTTCTGTTTTAACTGCTAATTCATTCTGTACACACATACTTAACACCTGAGAGCTGCAATAAATATACTACATCATATTCAAAGCTAGATTCCAAATTTGTCTTGCCTGGGTACATACATCAGATTGCAAACAGCTTTATTGTCTGTCAGAATTAAACTCTCCCTCCTGTTCTCTGAACTTCAGAGTCTACTTTGAACTATAAAAGAAAAGTCTGAAAATCAAGCAGTGATGTTAGTGTCTAGATGATAAAATTAAGATCCCACTGTCAAGAAATTGCCTCTTTTTAAAACAAAATAGGTTATGTAGGAAAAAAGTCTTTTTCTATATTTTTGAATGCCTCAAGATATATTATATCGCTTCCAGTATGAATGTTTCATATACCAAGATTATTTTTTCTTACTGCGGCTCACCCTCCTGAAAGCAAAGACTCCTTTGTAAATCACCACTAGGCAACACCTGCACAGTAGATGTACTTTGCTGTAATTCACAAGGATTTATGGAGGAGTTATTACTGCATGCTCAAGTAGCATGACTGTTCTTTCCTGACTCAGTAATGACGAAAGAGGATGGGTGGTAAGTATTTGGCCCCCGGTAGCTTCAATTCCAACAGGAAGTGAGGGAGGGCTGTCTCAAAAAATATCTTCATTCAGGGTAAAATTCACCCCTGTGCAGAGGACCTGCGCAAGACCTATGCACCACTTAAGACTCAGTAGTTTCCACCTCAGAGGCCTAGGATATTAGAATTCTCATGCTTTTAGCACCTAACTGCCCACACTCCCTCAAAAACCTCTGCAGTACCATCCACGGTATTAGATGGAATAAATTAAACCTATGGTAATGTGGCACAGTGGGCGTCATGCCATTTAGCCAGTAAACCACTGGAAATAGATTATCCCCCCCCCCACTCCACCCCTTGTTCTCTGAAAAGGTTTCCATGTTAACAGAATAATCAGCTTTTTTTTCTTCTTAAAAGCATAAACTAGGAGTTCTAAGTTGCTCAGTGTGGGTGAACACTGTCTACTGTGACTACTGCAATTTTTTGCTGCAGGAGACTGTGGAGTGAATAAATAAATGCTTATTTCTAACTTCTCCCTCCTCCTAGAATCTAACATCTGCCACGAAATAAATCAGTGAAGTCAAGCACTGTTGAGTTCTTCTTAATCCTAGGTCACATCCATAGCTCACATACTATCCTTTAGTCAAAAGCTGAACTCATTATACAGTCTCTTTAATGACTGTTTGATCACCAGATTTCATTCCTGCAGCAGAGGCTTAAAAAAAAAGGGGGGTCGGGGGGGGAGAAAGCAACAAAACGAAGGCTCTTACGGCTGATTCATCATGAGAGTAACAGGCATTAAAATATGATAACGAGTAGATGAAGCATCAAATTAGTATGAAAATAGATATTTCTTCATGCCTATTGAAAAACCAAGGGAGGATTTTATAAAATAGCAACGGAGTTCAAGGTAGTCTATTGTATATTGTATTCTGTCAGATCAATTTAATTATGAAACCACAGTGAGTGTGATCCAAAACCCTGGGAAACATTCCAGTTAACTTCAGTGGGCTTTGGATCAGGCCCATTATCAATAATGAAATAATCTTCATGTTATATTCATGGCATAAACACAAAGAAGTTAGATTAAAACATAAAACACTTGTGCTTGAAGGTTGCAACATATCAGTCCTTTATTTCTTAGAATCCAGAACCCTAACACAGAGCAACACAAAACAGAGAGAGAGAGAAACCAGGCTGCTACCTAAGGCAGAGAGGCACAACTCACCCCACCTTGTTCCAGACTGGCTCTGTCCAGACTGCCCAAAAGGACCCAGATCACATGGCTTCCCTCAAAGCCCTTAGCCTTCAAGCGGGACCAGGAAAGCCCTTATAATTTAAAGTGATAGCCCGTAATTTTAACACAGTTTTCAATATACCACACTTCAGCAATAATGAAGTGCATGGTGTTAATGCATTGCCCTTTCACATCTGGAGACCTCATTTTAAATCATTAGGTCACAAAAGATACACACACAAGAAGATTGGTCCCATTTTAAAATTATTTGCACAGAATACAAAATCATTGCACAAGTTGGAATAATGGATAAAGGAAATGGCTGGAATAGCAAGTGTGTACCAGCTAAGAAGGTGTAATTGTAGAGTTGTATTTGGAAATTTGGAGAACAGCGAGTTACAAACAACCTGTCCCCATCCCCCTTTCTGAAGGGACACTAGTCTGTTATGGATGGATCCAACCACTGGATCCTACATGCTTCTAAGCCCTCTGGGTCTGGCTAGTGACTGGTTACTGTTCCTAGCTTAGGGTCTCAGACACATTCACAGGAGCCATGTCCCATGCCTTTCTTGGATAGTAGGATCCCATAGTCTGGCTTCCTTAGGCCCCAGAACCAGTGCCCCTGCCCGAGTCCCCAGTTGATTAATCACATTCCCCCAGAGTTAACTTGAGTGTCAGGGCTCTGGTTTGTAGTTAAATCTTACAGGTGCAACATAGGAGAAAAGCAGGAAATACAGGCTTACAAAGGAATTTCTTAATCATAGACACTTTACTCTTAAACAGCACTAGAAAGTTAGATCTATGTCAAACAACAAAACCCTGAGTGTAAACCCCTCCCTCCACTTGGGTTTGGTCTGAACCCCACCTCTGAGTCCCAGGTTAGGTCAGAGTCCTTAGACCAGGCTGCCTTCTTGGCCTGATCTTGCATGTCCTGGTGGTCTGGCCTCCTTGCTTAGACAAGCATCCTTCTTTTAAAATAGCCTCTCTTTTTTTTTTTTTTATATGCTTCAGTTAGGATGGTTCCAAGCTCCAGCCCCCCCACCACCAGGGTTCTGTATAAAGAAACCCACCATTTTAAAATGACACAATCATGCACAGCCTGATTTTTCATAGGTACTAAAAATATTGCACCTGCATTTTTTGCTCACAATTCCGCACTGGACTCAAATTGTGCCTGTAGCTGCCTTGCTACAAATGCAAATCAGTTGGCTAGAGGTGCAAGTCCTTGGGTTTGCATTTGCATTTGCAATTCTCTTTTACAGGTGCAAAATGTGGACACATTTTTCTGGAGAGGCTGGGCCTTCTGAAAATGCAAGCTTTTTTGAAAACCTCGCTGCTTATGAAATCCACAGCAGGAAGCCCTTTCTTCATGCAAATTAGGAGCTCCGGAGGAGAAAGCACTTTGCCATATGATTTTCAAAGGCTTATAATTGCCTTACATTAAATCAGCTTTCCTTGAAAACAAGGAAAAACACTAGAATTGATTCTCCACTGCCTTGCCCCTTGTGTAGTCATTAACACCTGAGCAAAATGAGTGAAAAGTGAATGTCAAATGCTAGAATTCTGGTTCAGAAACATTTTACTCCCTGGTTGTACAGGAGTAAATAAATGACTGCATGAGTGCCGAGACAGTAGAGAAATGAATCCCCTGTTCCTCAGTGAGTGGGATTAGTGCTAATGGTGTTCCTCAAACAAGCACCAGCAGTGCCAAAGATGGGATCAGCAAAACTGCCTCATCAAGGAGCTAATATATTGTATAGTATGGGGTGGAGGAAGCTTTTCATTAGTAAACAAAAGTTAACTTGGCTTTGTTTCCCCTCCCCCAATAAAATCAAATGTGTAAATTTGAAATTAGATTGGGATTTTTTTCCCTCAAGAAACTAGTATAAACATATATCTCCTTGTTAAATAACATGCAGACTGTCTTTTTTTCAAGCTAAAACCTAAGACAACAGAACCCTTTACTTCACTGAAATGATCTAAAAATATTTGTTGGGGGGAAATGAAACTTCAGACCCCATTGCTTTAAATACTGCTGGCTAGTGAGTGACACATTACAGCATAAACTATGTAATAAAGAGAACAATGTGTTGATCATCAATACACAAAAAAGACACTTTTGAGCCTACACCCTGAACAGCCACTTTAATTAACTGACTTTTCCACATTATGGCTGTTTTCACTAACATTCTCTTTCACTACATGCATCCCTCACTGGTGTAATGTAATTTGCATTTTGAAAGAATTCTGTAATTCCTGGTGAATGGAATGGCTCACATGACTGATATTGTGATATACCATGTTTCACCTCTTGGATAATGGTTGAAATCCCATCCAAATCAGTCATGATAGACATGTATTTCCACCTGATGTCTTTTTGGCAGTGTATGTGAAATGAATTGGTGATTTCAGACTAGTCTACAACTGGCAGCTTCCTATCAAACAAATGCTAATCTCAACAAAGAGAGCAAGGACCAAATGTACATAGAGACCAACTAGCCTCTCATCATTACACATGACCCTTCCATGTCAGGGTTGAGACACAGTGGAAGAGCCAGATAGGGGTTTTCAGTCCCCGCGCCATTTTGTACCTGTTCTGTAGCTATTCAGATGACTTATGGTCTCCAAGAGCTCCAGCCTTTTCATGAGCTATAAATCCACCTTAAAACAGTAAAAGAAAAAAATCATGCTTGGCATACAAACAAGTCTGGGGATCAACCCTAAGTCCATTGTCAATAAAATAAGAATATTTCCATTGACTTTTGTGGGTGCTGGATTGAGCCAATATTGCTTTATATTTTTCTGTTTTTGTGTTTCATTTGTTTTTATTTTGACTCAAGAAGGGCCACTGCATAACCATAGAATTAGTGTGTAGTGGCAGTCAATATAATCTAAAACAAATTATTATTTTTCCTCATTTTTCTACTAGGAGTTATTCATTCTTATGCATAAAGCCAATAAAAGTTGTTTTAAGAACCAAATAAGAACATAATATAAGAACAACCATATTGGGTCAGAACAATGGTTCATTTAGCTCAGTATCCTGTCTTCCGACAGTGGCCAATGTGAGGGGCTTCACAGGGAATGACCAGAACAGGTAATCATCAAGTGAATCTATCCCTTGTCACCCATTCTCAGCTTCTGGCAAACAGAGGGCTAGGGACACTTCAGAGCATGGTTTTGCATTCCTGCCCATCCTGGCTAATAGCTATTGATGGACCTATCCTCCATGAAGGTATCTAGTTCTTTTTTGAACCCTGTTATAGTCTTGGCCTTCATAACATCCTCTGGCCAAGAATTCCACAGGTTGACTATGCATTGTGTGAAGAAATACTACTTTTTGGGTTTGTTTTTTTTAAACCTATTGCCTTTTAATTTCATTTGGTGACCCCTAGTTTTTGTTGTTATGAAAAGGAATAAATAACACTTCCTTATTTGCTTTCTCCACACTAGTCATGATTTTATAGACCTCTAACATACCCCCACTTAGTCACCTCTTTTCCAAGCTGAAAAGTCTCAGTCTTCTTAATCTCTCCTCATAAGGATGTTGTTCCATAAACCTAACCATTTTTGTTGCCCTATTCTGTACCTTTTCCAATTCCAATGTATCTTTTTTTGAGAATGGGCTACCAGATCTGCATGCAGTATTCAAGATGTGGACATACCATGGATTTATGTAGAGGCAATATGGTATTTTATGTCGTCTTATCTATCCCTTTCCTAATGATTCCCAACATTGTCAGCTTTTTTAACTGCCACTGCACATTGAGTGGATGTTTTCAGAGAACTATCCCCAGTGAGTCCAAAATCTTTCTTGAGTGGTAACACCTAATTTAGACCCCATCATTTTATAGGTATAGTCATGACAGATTTTTTTTTTTCAAATTAATAATTTGTAGAATAAACATAAGGAACCATTTCCAGGTGACCCCAGGCTAATCTAGTGATTTGCCTATCAAATAGCTGAAGGCAGGGATGTTCTACATAGTACATCCAAAGCATGCATCAATTGTCTACTAATGCATACCCTATTGTGGCTAATTGTCACATCAAGATTTTTACAAAATTAGAGGGGTCAACTCAGCTAATGTAAGGATCTATGACAATTCACATCAGCTGAGGGTCTGCCCCAGAAGGGGCCTAGATCCTCATAGCTTATAAATATTAAATTTCACATACGTTCTTGAAGGATTGAGGCTTTTGTGCTTAACATTTAACATCTTTCACATCTTGAATATCACAATTGTGCTTTACTTATTTTTAAAAGTTGTTCAGAAACGTTTTGGAAACATTTATTACAAAAATAATACAGTCTGTGACAGACTGACACATCCATCCTTTACCCTGCAACTCCTGACGCTGCTTTTAAAAAAACCCACCTCTTTTGTGATTGGAAAATTAAGACAGGTTTATGGGATGATGTCTGTTTGATTGAGAAGGTATTGAGGCTGTAACTGTGGAACCACAAACATTCATTCTGTTTTAAAGGAGTTGCATTGGAAATGTGTCTGTTTAGCTTAAACCAGCCATAAAAATAAGTGATTGGTTGTAAACAACAGCATGACTGCTTGAGTATTATTGATATTGCAGTTTTGGAATAAGGTTTAGTATCCACACAGATCTTCCATATAATCTTTAGAACTGTCCAAACTCTACCCCAGAAAAAGTGCCCTCATTTATTCTGAGAAGTAAAATTCTAGTTTAATTTAAAACAGTTATGCAGCTTTTCTGTTGTATTTTATATATCTTTGCTGAATTTGGCAGACATACGATAGGCTGCTGTCTCTTTTACTATTGCTTTGTTTACTTTTTTAAATTGAGGATTCTTAACTGCCAAATATCAACATGTGCAGCTATCTGTCTGTGTTTATATCAGTGGTCATGTTTGGGAAAAAATGTGATTTATGGCATAATCATCTACACAAGTTCAATTCAAGCACTGTCTGCAGAAGTGAAAATACAGGGCTTGATTCTGCAAACACTTAATACTAAATGTAATGCTTACCACCATAAATATTCCCAGATATGCAAAAGGCAAAGACACTGATACAGCAAATGCACACATGTCCCTAACTTTAGTAGCAGGTATAATCAGTAAACTCAGTGGGATTACTCATGTGAGTAAAGGTGGCACATGCATAAATGGTTGCAGGACTGAGTCCAAAGTTTTCAGGCTTACAAATATGTCTCTTATCAATTTTATTTTTTCATGCAGTATAAGCCACATTAAAAGGATGGGGAGAAAACACCATCAAAAATAGGTTCAATTCTGCTATATACTGTATACATGTTTTGTATATGCATTATTCTATTACATTTTTATTTTAGCAGGAAGCACATCATCCTACCCATTATCATTATGGTACAGATCTGTCATACCACATCCAAAGATTCAAATAGTCCACTCTTAAAGCGAAATGGATATCTGCACTATGAAAATAAGATACTGCAATTATAAATGAACATACAGGGTATAAGAGTAAGAACAAAATGTTTTTCAGAGAATTGTAGTGTCCTGTTCTTTAAGAGCAAAACCTAGAAGAGAACAAAGATCTGTTTTTCTGACTCTTATTTTATGGTGGAATGAAAAAAATCTCATTAAAATGAGACTTGGATGAACTGTTTAATGTGACATGAGACAAATGTCTTCTGTACATTCCTAACCCCTGATGGTGCTGGGTCTGACTTGTTAGTTGTGGTGACTTTGATCTGAAGAAATATCTCTTAGGAGTAAGACTATGCCTAACTCCTTTGTATTCCACAGGTTGAAAACCACTGCACTAAACCATCACAATCCTGTATTCCCCCCAACACACACACACACACTCTTCATTTTCAGAGGAACGTGTAGGATTTTTCCAGTTTGATCCACAGATAACGCTAGAGTATGTTCATGTACCCACAGAGGACTGAAGTCCTACAAGATGCTGAGCAACCTCAACCCCCAGGGATGTAAGTGGAAGTCAGGGGCACTTGGCATCCTTTAGGGCCTGATCCCTCACCATACTGGGTCTTGAAGTCTAGGGGAGTGGTGAACACTCAGCATCTTGCAAGAAGCACATAGCACCTTGCAGAACTGGGCCTCTAGTTCTGGACCCACCATTTTACTCCCCACCCCAGTGATCCTCCCTCTGTTTATTAAACATTTCTCTCCATGATGACATTTTTTTCTCATTTGGGAGAGCAAAACAAGTAACCCCTTCTGCAACCAATGCACACTGCTCCTATGAAAGGCCAGAAGATACACATGCTTGAAAACTAACATCATGATTTCCCTGATGGATCTGGCATTTCACAGGGCACTGGCATTGCATTACAGTCTGTCTGCATCATGACTGGTTGAACGGCAAGTTTATACAAGTATGTTATAGGACTTTGAGAAAGCAGGTGGGGTATTTTTGGTGGGTTTTTTCAATGTAATTGTTTTATTGTTAATTTTAATTTTTGTCCCATAAGTACTTAGTATGTGTTTACTGGGGTAGAAGGGCAGAGTGGGGAACAGAAGAGGAGAAGGTAGAGTGAGTATATGAAAGAACAGAATGCATTGAATTGCTCATATAGGGCCTGATCCAAAGCCCAATGAAGTCAATGGAAAGACTCCTATTGACTTCAGTGAGTTTTGGATCAGGGCCTTAGTTGGACCCCCACTATCGAACAGACAGTGGGCACATCAAGTTTAAGAAACAAAAATAAATAAAGCTACCTGACCTGGGTTATGTTAACAACATCTAACCAGGCTTGTATGGGGCATGCATTCAAACTGTCTTATTTTAATCCATAGCTTGCATTTTTTGGAAAAAGTATTTGTGTCTGAATTGTTGATATAAGTGAGGCCACCTCCGTTCCTCCCAAACAAAAGTTCCTTAGTGATGACAGACTGTAATTAACCAGTTGTCCAAAATAGGTTTTGTTTGGTCAGACATTCACAAAAGTCTGTGTTATTTTAAGGTTTAAATATATGCCTGATGGCTAGGTTTCTGCACTCCTTGTAAATAGAATGGAAAGTTTCTAGATAAAAATCCTATTTAAAAAGAGGGTACTGTTCATCATATTAACAGAAAGCTGTACTGTTATCTGAGGCCCCCACCCTGTCAGCACCTACGCATATGCCATCTGCACTAGCATGCATTTCACTTATGTGTAGTCCTATTGAACTCATGTGTTTTTGTAGGATTGAGGCCTTATATTGTTTGATAGTGGGAACATTCCTTTGGAACACATGTAACTATAATATTTGGGTAAAGTTACATATATGGATACATTCGCTACAGATTAGCACTGCTCTATCTTCGCAGTTTTTCTGGGCAGTACTTGTTTCCTATAAATTTCAGGAGAAATCCAGTTTATTTATTCTTATGCTACTCTAAGCAAACAAAGTTGTTACTGAGGCTAGAAAGAGACGCCAACATAGCCTGTCTTCTAGCGTGATTAACAATGCTGTCTTTGTCTGTAACCTTTCTCAGCCAGGGGCACATATTAATCAAAGCTCAAGTTTCACGTCCCAGAATGTGTCCTGTTTTATTTCTTTCCAAATTCCACCTTCAGATTAACACTGCCAGATCTCAAGGCTGACCAAAGAGGGAAGGACTTTATAAAGAGAGAAGTGTTGACCGTTGGCATGCCCTTGTAAAGTAAACTCTTTACATTGCTGGACAAAAGCCATGGTGTTATGCATGGGCAGGTGTTTTCCCAACAGCGCTGAGCCATCTGTACTGTGGTGCTATGTAGCACTCGTCACATTAACACTAGGTTTGATTGATTTAGAATTCCATCCATTGTTTTAACAAGATTTTCCCTAGCGCAGATTAAAAGGCTTAAATTTAACTGACAATGGTTGAAATTTGATCCTGTGCAAAGGGCCAGTGAAGGGCCTATCCAACATGTCCATCCCATTTAAGACCTATTTTTGAGGACTTAACTGGGAATTAGGTGGTTCATAGGCCTTCTCCTATCACACTGCACAAGTGTGAATGTCACCCCCAGAAAATATGACAAACTTTCTTTAAGATCCCAGTTCAGCAAAGTTATTCAGGTGCTCTACAACTTCAGAATTACCGTGCAGTAAAGCAAATACTGATCTAACTTCACAGCTCATTGTTGCTTAATTAGTACATTTATAGTTGCCCTTGTTGTTTAACTGTGTGGGCATCTCTTATGCGAGAAATTATAATGATCTTGAAAGTCTGATTGCGTTATAAAGTGAAAGTTTCCTCCTATGACACTGCCAACGTACTGCACACCTGCCAATACTGTTAATCATGGCTGTGATCCATTTAAATGCCCACCAGTAACTAACATCTCAATTCCCTTGTGTCTTTTTTGTTTGCTTAACTTTTCAGTTAACTGAGTTAAATTTGAACTTACGTCGCTATACAATGAAGATAAATGCATTACTATTTTACCACATAGCTCTCCATACTTTGTTTACTCATGGGAATTTCAAGCTGGTGTTTAAGACTAAGGGTAAATGCCATTTTAAAATACCATTTCAAAAATGTTTAATAAACTTCTCTAAGTAAAGGACCCAATTGTACAAGCCTTTCACAGATTGGGGAGCACTCACTGGAACAAAAAAATCCTGTGTGAATAAGGGTTGCACAATCAAAAAGTATATGTACATATTTTACTTACATATTATTACTAAAGATTTGCTATTTACCCTTCTAAGTGTGCTGCTAGGTGGAAAACCCTGACACCACTGGAGACCAAAGGAAATGTATCTGTTATCAACTGTATTTGGACCAGCAAGGAAAAAAGGCTACCTAGAATGTAGCAAGCCTATTTGTCCAGCCGCAGTTCTGCCAGGCAATTTTAGAGTGATGTAGGTCTAAGAAGGGACAAATTTGTACTCTTAGATACTTACTTTGTAAAACTGGTAAATTTATACAGCAGCCCCATTGTTAAGGAGTATACTGAGCATCTTGGCTCCCCAGACTTTGTAAGTATCAATAAATACCATACACAAGGCACGACAAAGATGAGGATGGATAGTCAATTACACATGCCATTTACTGGAGGATGAAGCCTCTGGTTAACATCATAGCAATGACTGTACAGACTGAGAAAAGCAGGCCCTATAGTACAAAGATTAATTCCTTTAATTCATTTTCCATATTTAATGCAGTACATTTAAATTAATTCCCATATTCCCTTCTCCCTCAAAGAATCCCATTTACTACTCATCCCTCATAAATAACCTAGAGGGAGCTACTATAAAGTGCGGACATAACTGGTTGGAAAACCATTCCCAGAAAGTAGTTATCAGCGGTTCACAGTCAAGCTGGAAGGACATATCAAGTGGGGTCCTGCAGGGACCAGTTCTAGGTCCGGTTCTGTTCAATGTCTTCATCAGTTGCACACACAAAAAATGGAAAATGACTGCCTAGGAAGGAATACTGCAGAAAGGGATCTGGGGGTCATAGTGGATTACAATCTAAATGAGTCAATAGTGTAACACTGTAGGGAAAAAAAGCAAACATCATTCTGGGATGTATTAGCAGGAGTGTTGTAAGCAAGACACAAGAAGTAATTCTTCCACGCTGATTAGGCCTCAACTGGAGTATTGTGTCCAGTTCTAGGCACCACATTTCATGAAAGATGTGGACAAATGGGAGAAAGTCCAGAGAAGAGCAACAAAAATGATTAAAGGTCTAGAAAACATGACCTATGAAGGAAGATTGAAAAAATTGGGGTGGTTTGTTCTGCAAAAGAGAAGACTGAGAGGGGACATAAGTTTTCAAATACATAAAAGGTTTTTACAAGGAGGAGGGAGAAAAATTATTGTTGTTAACCTCTGAGGAAAGGACAAGAAGCAATGGGCTTAAATTACAGCAAGGGAGGTTTAGGCTGGACATTAGGAAAAACTTCTGTCAGCACTGAAATAAATTGCCTAGAGAGATGGTGGAGTCTCCATCACTGGAGATTTTTAAGAGCAGGTTTGATAAACACATGTCAGGGACAGTCTAGATCAGTGGTTCTCAAACTTTAGCAATCCAAGGACCCCATTTTGATTTTAAAATTTTCAGGGACGCCCCCAAGCTCCCACATTCCACCCATGCCCTGCGCCCTTCCCTGAGGTCCCGCCCCTGTCCTGCTCCTTTTCTGAGGCCCCACGCCTGCTCACTCCATCCCTCTCCCTCCATTGCTCGCTCTCCCCCACCCTCACTCACTTTCACCAGGCTGGGGCCAGGGGGTTGGGGTGCAGGAGGGTGTGCAGGATGCAGGCTCTGGGAGGGAGTTTGAGTTCGGGCTCTGGGCTGGGGCAGGGGGTTGGTATGCAGGGTGCAGACTCCGGCTGAGTGGTGCTTAGCTGCCCCTCCCCCCCCCAGGGCTGCAGGGATGTGCCGGCCGCTTCTGGGAGCGGCGTGGGGCTAAGGCAGGCAGGGAGCCTGCCTTCGCCCTGCTGTGCTGCCATACTTTTAGCATGCAGGAGGCTCTGGGAGGGAGGGGGAAGAGTTGAACAGGAAGGTCCGTGGACATCCTGGGGTACCCTCAGGGACCCCCCGGGGACCGGGGACCCCAATATGAGAAACGCTGGTCTAGATAATACTTAGTCCTGACACAAGTGCAGGGGACTGGACTGAGATGACCTCTAGAGGTCCCTTCCGGTCCTATGATTCTATGATTACCACAAAGCATTGAGCAAGAAACTTAAATATGTGAGTAGTTGCTTTGACTTCAATAGAAATACTCATGTGCTTGTTAGACATGCACTTAAGTACCTTGCTGAATAGGAGCCACTGTGTCCTTTCATTCATTTTAGCTCCCTTTCTCATGTCCCATATTTCTCTCAGTTTGAAAAAAGGAGGGGAGCCATTACCTGCTAACCACAAGTGGTCCACAAGCTCTAAAGTCTACATTATAGAGAATGTTGTGGGCCAGATTCTGATCTCAGTAACTATACAGCTGGTGTAAAACCACAGTGACTCCATTGATGTCAGAATAACTGAGATCAGAATCTGCCTCTATATGTGCTATCATCCATGTAATAGGTAACCTGATGGAGAGTTTTGCAGAAACTGAGAATTATTTTGCTATAATCAATTTATGTATGAGCCCAAATATTATTAAACAGGTTTTTAAATTAATAATAATTTTCTTTAATTTAACAAGGTGGATTTTCATTCATCCATTTAAAAAAGTATTAACATTGTACCAAGAGAGGTGATTATTTCCTGATTCAGAATTAATTTGTACAGGAATCCACTTCAATTGTATTCCCGTCTTGACATCTGAACACAGCCCTCCTATAAAAGTAGGAATATTGGTTAATAATTTGTATTTTTATTTCTGTGATTATATAACTGTAGAACAGTATTATATTCATCTACATTATACATTTTTAAAAATGAAATATAAATGGGCTTCAATATTGTTCATTTGATCTAAGATAGGCACCAGGATTCTCTTAACCCACCTACCTTTAAAATATATTTCTCAGTGGGGTTCAAGGCTGTGACTTTTAAACCTTATCTCCAGCCCCTAGTAGTGTTCTTTAGTGGTTAGGTGACATTTCTGAGTCTGCTCAGTTGTGCTGGGATGGGAGCAATTATCTGCACCTCCCATAGTGGGCTGCAGCAGCTCGTATAAGTTCTTGCTCTCTGGGTCAGTGTCTCTTGCCCTGTGTGTACCATGTATATGGAAGTAACATACATGTGATTAATTATGGCATCTTGTGAAAAACCACAGAGCCATGTAAGAACCTGTTTCACTTCTCATAAATATGGAAACCATCCTAACTTATGAAAATAAAAATCTCTGTACCACGCCACTCTCTAACATATTTTGTACCTATATGTCAAAACAGTCAAAAAGCAACTTTCACTCAAGGGACTTAGAACTCCCAACATGGTATTCATAGCTCCTAATGGACATATCAGAACTGCCAGCACTGAGTTAAAGACCATCTATTTTAGCAAATCTTAACAAAATATTAAAATCCCTCACTCCCATCAGCATGGGAGTGCAATATGATGCTGTGTTTACTATTTTACAGGCAACTGCTTTTGATGATTGGCTGTCTGTCAGTGTTTTATACATGAGAGAAAAGGATCAGTAATAATGCTTTGCTGTAGCTCAAAAATGGATGATCTAGGGGGTTGGTAGCACACTGCTGAGCTATTATGCAAGGTCAGTTCAAGTAAACACATGTTAAATCTTGCATCTGGCTAGTGTTTGTTAATGTAGCTAGCTGACCATAACAGAAGTCAGTTTCAGTCTGCAGCTTACTGGAAATAAAATTATGTTTAACTTTGAAAATGTTACTGTTCTGAATTCAGACCCAGACAACAGATTAGAACCTATACAAACATACAATTAAACTGCCAGCTTTTTAGGTACATTTTAAGTGATATGAAGCAGCTATGATATCACATCCTAAAAATGAGTTTTATAGTAAAAATGGAAAAAAATTAATGTTAACATCTCTGGTGGAATTTCTTGATGTCACTGTTCATAGCTTGGGGTTCACAGTGGTAAAAATATTATTTAAGGAAAGAGAACTAAAATAATGGATGAGTAATACATGTATGTTAGGAGATGATCTGCTAAAGGGTTCATTCACAGTGTGGCCCTCATTATAGACAATGTGGCCTTGACACGGTTAGAAGTGATACTGTAATTAGTTCTTCATCCACTATATGCTTCATCTACTTTTTCCCAGTAACCAACATCGGCTCCCTACCTCCCTGGCACCACTATTTCCCCTTCCTAAGAACTTCATTTACACGGTACTTAAGATTTTTTTTTAAAGAACCCACTCTGCTGTTTGTCTTAGGTGGCAGCACTGGCTTATGAGAAATTAACATGGGTCTCCCTCTCCTAAAGGAAATTACGTATTAGGACAAGAGGCCAAAGCATGACCTACTTTCAAGAGAGTGGCATTAAAAATTTACAGATAATCAAATCTCGAAATAAAACAGTTTCATATTCAATTTCCTAGTGACCTAAGGTTTACTGGGCAGAAACAAACTTCATCTATAGTGCCTGAGGCTGCAGCCATGAATGTACCAAATAATTAGCCACTACAAAAATGTAAAGTACTGTTCTGGAGTAAGAAATAAATTGAACAGAGGGGAAACTGACCAATGGAATAAGACACAAACACCTGCATTAAGAAAATATTTTTATAAACAAACATTTAAAAATCTTCATCCATTCTCAAGTCACTGTTTCACAGTGAAACTGTGAGAACATCACTTCTGAATCACTGTTATGATATAGAAAAGAAAAAAATCTCAAATATTATTTGGCTACTATAAATGAACTTCCACCATAAACCCACAGAGCAGTTCATTTCTATTACTTTTTATATGTAATATCAGCAACTACAAAAAAGAAACATTTTCTATTACCACTGCTATTCATTTATGTATGGTAGCACTGTAAAGGGACACCGCACTGCGGTATTAAACTGATCCCACACAGGTACAAATCCTGTCACAGGACTTCCAACAAAAAAGGAACAAGATATTAGGAAAGGCACAAGGGATACTCTCTATGGCCAAGGGCTAAGATTTTCAAAAACTGAATAGAGGAAGACAAAGGTCCATGGGTCACAGAACCCATCACCTTCAGTGATAAGAGCAAGAATCTTTGCCTTTTCATCTAAAGGACTAAGGCTGGGATTTTCACAGTCACCTAGGGGAGTTTCAATAGGAGCTGGGTGTCTACTTCCTTTGGCAAGTATGTGCCCAGCCTCTTCTGTGGACTAGCCATTACAGGGGGTCAAAGACCGCCCCCCTTCCCCAGCTGTTTCTTAGTGTAGGTTGTGGAGGCAGGGGATTAAGAGGGAGTAAAGTCCCCCAAGAAGCCTGCACAGTCACATTAAGGCTACTTGAATCACAGCTCTGGGTCCTGTGTAGAGCACAGTCCCCATGTGGTGGCCGCGTCCTCATATGAAAAGAAGAGATTTCTAGGTAAAATCCTGGCCCCACTGGTGACAATGTCAAAACTCCCATTCACTTTAGCGGAGCCAGGACATCACCCTCTGAATCTAGGGGGCTTGCAGGATCAGCTTTTTATTCCATGGAGAGAAATGCATTTCACTCTGAGCCTGAGCATGCGAGGTGCTGAGTGCTTTTCAACTCCTGTTGACATTGTCTGAAGAACAAAGGAGATTTCTGCATTATTTGTATAAAATATTATATGTGACTCCATTTACTGGTTGAATCTTGTGCTACTTGTTACCTGAGCTCAAGGAGTTAACTCCTTTCCAGAGACACTCACTAGGAGCGGGGAATAGGCAATCAATGGACTGGTGCAAGTCATATAGCCATGTTTGGGTTGGGTGAGTGGACTATTAAGTCTCACTGACACCTGGATAAGTCTACCTGGTTATTACAATGAATATGCTAAAGAAGGTGGCCAAACCAAGAAAACTGGTTTTGCCAAGTGGGATGGTAACCAGGCAATGGATCATCACCTGATGATGGCTGATAAGGGGATCACTCGTCAAAGGGATTTGGAAGTTTTGAAAGGGTCTCTCATTGGCCATTTTAGTGAAACTGGAAGGGCACTCACTGCAGGCATTAGGGAAGGGTGTACAGGTGTTTTATTGTTTTGCCTGGCTCTCTATATCTCTTGTGCAATTGTGTCCCTAAGAA
The DNA here is from genome assembly GCF_965152275.1 of Natator depressus. Classification (NCBI taxonomy): domain Eukaryota; kingdom Metazoa; phylum Chordata; order Testudines; family Cheloniidae; genus Natator; species Natator depressus. The sequence continues at coordinate 268,661,717 of NC_134234.1, forward strand.
CTCCTTAATACCAACTGGCAAAAAGTTCGCTGCTGTAAAACAGCAACTCCTATCAGACCTGACAAATTCACTTCACCTACCATATTGCTTTCATGACATCTATCCATAAAGAGTGTCATATAAGATCTTAAATGAAAGCCAGGATCATGCTGGCCATTAATATTGTTATGATATGTAGGTACTGGTGATATTTAAAAAGCTACATCTATATACTGAAAATATGTCCTTATGGCTTGTATCACAGTTTTCCTCCCCCCACAGTGGTGAGAAACTGGATTCCTGCCAGATCTGAGATGTTTATCCATCTATCTGTTGACATGTAAGTTGAGTATTGTCTCATTCACAATCACCAGTCTGAGCTAAATGCAGTTTAACAGGAAGAGGAGAAGAGCGTGGGGGAAAGAACTTTGAGGGCACAGGTCCTGACTTTTGTTTTTCCGGGTGGGTGCTCCAGCCCTGCTCTGCTCCAAGGCCTTGCTCCTGCTTGGCATCTTCCCCCGAGGCCCCACCCCCACTCCGCCTTTTCCTGCCCCTGCTCCACCTCCTCCCCTAAAGCCGCCCCCCCCCCCCGCCTGCCCACCATTCACTCCTCTCCATCCCCTCCCCTGAGTGCCTCCCACTCAATGCTGACTCCTTTCTGCTCCCTCTTGCCTTAAGGGTGAGTAATGGGGGGAGGGAGCAGGTTGGTGAGTGTGCAGCATTGCCAACTCATGATTTTGTCATGAGTCTTATGATTGTTGCTGTTTTCCTTAAAGCCCCAGCTGCTGGAGTCAAGTGGATAGATGATGATTTCAGCCTTCATTCTTAAAGAAAAAGTAAGTTTCTAGCCCTTGTGGCTGTGGAGAAAACTTCAAAATGTGACCCAAGTGCATCCTAAAGGCTCAAAAAGCAGAAGGCAAATAAAAAGAACACCACTTCTATTATTTTTACATAATCTCTATTATTTTTACATAATCTCAGAATTTTTGGTAAACCTGACTAATAATTTTTGCACATCTGGGGTTGGCAATACTGTGCCCTGCATGGGGAACTTGATCAGGGCTGTGGCACATGGATACAGCCAAGTACCTTTAAAGCAAAATGTAAAAAAAGAAACTTTTTAAAAATAAGAACAGTGGCACAATCCATGACAAACCAACAAGGCTTGTTTGCTTTGGACAGACACCAAATCCTGGTTTATGTCATCTTTACTGTCTTTATTTTCTTTACTGTATAACCAGCCTGTCTAGATGTGTCTCCACTTCATCCACAGCTATAATTGACCCACCCCCTCAAATCTCTTCCTGTTATATTTCTGCTGTCCCCTTTCCCTGTCTGCAGAGGTATTAAAAGTACTTTTGTCAATTCATCATGTAAAATAAAGAAACAAAAACAAACACTTGTCAGCTCACCAGCCTAGAAAATCTTGTTTTAAGCATCAGATGACATCTTTTTTTAAAACTTCAAATTTTATTTCTCTGTCTACCCGTCATAAACCTGTGCCTGTTCTGGAGCCAGTGTTAAGCAAACAAATGGAAAGTTAATAAATAAGCATAAAGAAATTCAGTATTTCAAATTAGTTCCTCAGCTTCTACAGCATAAAAACACTCAGCCCATGCAGTAACTGTGATTCTTTGAGATGTTGTGATCTCATGGGAGCTCCACTTCAGGGGTGCGTCTGTTCCAGGCACCTTTGACTGGAGATTTTCATTAGCAATGTCCATTCAGCCCAAGCATGCTCCATTGATAACCTCATGCCCCTCACTGAGGCTCCAAAGCAGAGGGGAAGGAGGGACACACATCTTGATGAACCACAGTTACTGCACAGGGTGAGTAACTTCTTTCTTCTTTGAGAAGTGTCCATATGGGTACTCCACTTCAGGTGACTTCCAAGCAGCATCCGCATCAGGAGGAGGGAACTTCAGAGTCAAGTCCATCACAGAGCAAAGGGCTGCACTTCCAATTGCCACATCAGATCTGGAGGCATAGACTAAAGTATACTGTCTGGAGAAGGTATATGCCAAAAACCATGTAGCAGCTCTGCAGATCTCAGCAACTGTGACATTTTAAGTAGAGCCAGAGATTAAGATTGTGACCTCATTGACTGAGTTGACAGCAGGTGTGGGATGTTGACTGGAGAGTAACATGTTGTAATGCACACAGAAATCCATTTTGATAGCCTCTGGGTAGAAATAGCAGAGTCTTTTTTGATCTGTCTGCAAATGATCCAAACAGTCTAGAGGATTTAAGAAATGATTTAGTCCTATGTAGACAGGTTAATGGCCTTCTGACACCTAGAGCATGGATTACAGTCTCCACTTTGGACTTGTGCGGTTTCAGAAACAAAACTGGCAGATAAATGAACTGATTCAAGTGAAACTCAGGACACTTTAGGAAGGAACCTGAGATGCAGACATAAGGAACTATATCCTTGTAGAAAATTGTGAAAGAAGGGTCTGCCATTAGGGACCCAATCTCTCTGACTCTGCGGGCTGAGGTAATAGCAACTAAGACGGCTGTTTTCATAGACAAATTCGATAAGGGGCACATTGCTATTGGTTCAAAGGAGGCTTCATAAAACTTTTAATAACCAGACTAAGGTCCCAAACAGGGGTAAGGACCGCTGAGAAGAGATTTCCCAGGCCATTCATTAACCTTGCAGATGAGCAAAAAGGGAGAACCCCTCAACAGTGGTCTGGAAGGCCTGACATGAACCTTGCAAGAACTAAGTGACCGCCCTGTTTTCTTGACATGCAACAGGTAATTCAGAACAAGCGGAAGTGGGGACAGTGTCCTGGAGTTCACACCAATGACTAAATCTTCTCCACTTTCAAAGGTAAGTATTTGTAGTAGAATCTTCCCTACTATTTAATGATACATGCTGTACCTCTGCAGAGCAGAATGACTCTAGCCCTGCGAACCATAGAGGAGCCATGCCTTGAGATGGGAAATGCTCAGAGTGGGGTGCAGTAGTCAACCGGCATCCTGAGAGAGGAGTTGAGGAGTGATTGGGAGATGTGTTGATGAACAGAGATCTAGGTGGAACAAGTAAGGAAACCGCGCTTCCCTCAACCAAGTTGGGGCTATTAGAATGATTCTGGTCCTGGCCTGTCCAATTTTGTCACGACTCTGAGGATCAAAGACATTGGGAGGGGGGGAATGTATAAAACAGCTCCCCTGTCCAAGGGAGTAGAAAGGTGTCCCCCACACAATTGCGACCTACCTCCTCCCCGTCCCCTACCCCCAAACAAAATAGGTGGCATTTTTTTTGTTCATAGCTGTTGCAAAGAGGTCCATTTCTGGAAATCCCCAAATCTGAAAAATGTTGACCAGCACCTAGAAATTCAGCTCCCATTTGTCGTTTTGGGAAAGTAGCTGCTGAAAGCATTGGCCATGAAATTTTGTCTGCCTGGAAGATACATTGTTCAGATTCCTATGCAATGTTTTATGCACCAGTTCCATAACCTTATTGCTTGGGCACAGAGGGATGAGGACCACACTCCTCTCTGCCAACTGATATGGAACATGCAGGCCACATTATCTGTCATGACCCAGACGGATCTGTGCCTGAGGAAAGGCAAACAATGAAGGCACACATTTCTGTCCACTCTGAGCACCAGCAGTTTGATATGGAGGGTGGTTTCTTGGGTTGAACATTTACACTCTACAGTGAAAGCATCAAGGTATGCCTCCCATTCTAAAAGAGATGCATCTATCGCTACAGTGATCATTATCAGTTTGAGAAAAGGAATCCTTGCCCCACATTCTGATGAACCTTCCACCAGTCTAGGTAATGCTTCACCCCCTGGGGAACTGACACATGCTTGTCTAGGCTGTCTTTGTTCAGTGAGTAAACTGATCTGAGCCACCCATGGAAACAGCAAAGGTGTAACCCTGCACGTTCTGTCACAAACGTGCAGCTGCCATGTGACCAAGACAGTTTCTGACTGAAGTCTGGGGGCTCCCATGAATAGTTCTGACAAGGTTTGATAATGTCACTATCCTGTCCATAGGTAGGAAGGCCCTGACTGCTAAAGAATCCAGTGATATCCCTGTAAATTTGTAGGCTCTGAATGAGAGTCATTGTGGATTTTTTCACATTCAATTGCAGACCTAAGTCTAAAAACAGGGAAAGTCTTTTCATTGTGGAAAATTACACCTCTTTGCTCCTGGAGGAATTCTGAGCCACTGCAGCGCAGCTGAAAAATGCCCTTCTGCAGATTCTCTTTGCTTTCCCATAGAAACCATTTTCTGATGAAAGTAAAGAGAATCTGCACCAGTACTCAGTCCCCGGCAGCTCAGAGGTCTGTTCGGACAGCCAGGAGAGAGGTAAATCACTGTGGGGAGAGGGGTCTGGGGATGCCCTGGCCACCAAGAGATGGCCCCCATCCTGTTGATCCTCACCCCCTGCATTCCTCTCCCACACCTGGATTCTCACCCACTGAGCCACAAACAACTGCACCCTGACCCCCCCACCACAGCAAGCCCCACTCCCACTGAGCCCTAACCACCTTCACCTAGACTCCCCTGCAGAGTCCCATTCCCCCTGCACCCAGAACACCACACTGAACCTCTGTGCATACATATTCCCCCTCACACCCCGCACCAAGCTGCCAACGTCCAGAATGCACCACACAGAACCCTAGTAGTCTTGAGGGAATTTTGTGCCAAAAAATTAAAAATTTTAAAATTCTGCAAAGTTCTCTATATTTTATGTATCAAAATAATACAGTAACACAACAACAATATAAATCACACCATTTTCAATTATTTTGTAATTTATTTCAAAATACTTGTCAGCAAATTGAAAATAGTGTAATTATATTGGCTTATTTTGACAAAGAAAATTTGAAGAATTTTAAATTTTTTAGCACAGAATTCCCTCAGTAGCACCTCTTGGAATGGCTGACCCTCGAGCTGCCAGTCTTCGAGGTACAGGAATACTATGATCGCTGGATGATGCAGGTAGGCAGCCATCACCAGCAGAAACTTTGAAAATGTTCTCAGAGATGAGAAGAGATTGGCTTACTACAAAATGCAGGAAACTTCTGTGAGACTGGTCTATTGCTATATGGAAGTTTGCATCTTGAAGGTCGAGCACCGAAAACAAAATTCCCTGAATTTGGAGAAGGAATTATAGCTGCCAGAGTCACCATCCTGAACTTTTGAGGCTTCACAAATTTGTGTCAGAATCTTAGATTTAAGATTGTGCCTCCATTTCTCTTTGGTATGAGGAAATACCTCAAATAGAAGCCTCTCCCTGTGCTGACCAGGGACCAGTTCTGTCGCTCCTAAATGAAGAAGGTGGCTTATTTCCAGTCTTAAGACACTCATGAGAGAGGTCCCTGTAGAGAGAAGGGGAATGAGGAGGAGGGAGGGAGGTAAACTGGATGGTGTAGCCCGATGATATTACTTCCATCACCCATTTGTCCAATGTGATATGCACCCATGCTTGTTGGAAATGGAAGAGGATGAGGGGAGGGGAGGCAAAACGTTGATGTTGGCAAGCTAATGGAAGTGAGGGGCTTGAACCCTTGACCATCTTGTCAAAACTGATACTTTGATGAAGGCTGCTGCATAGATGCTTCTGGTGGGTTAGAAGGTCTCATTTTCTGGAACCTTTGTTTTTTTTCTAGGCAGTTCTGTCAGTCTCTGAAACCCAGAGAATTGCATAGGATAGGATCTTTGAGCCATCTGCAATCTACTAAACTTCCTTTAGTTTGAAGGAGTGTAGATACCTAACAAGTGCAATGTAGCCCTGAAATCCTTAAAGATCTGGAACAACTTGTTGGTATTTTCTGCGAACAACTTCAATTCATCAAATGGAAGGTTCTCTACCATATTCTGGATTTCTTTGGTGAAGCCAGAAAGCTGTAACCAGGAAGCCCTGCATATCACCACTGCCGTAAAGATGGAGCAGGATTGCAGTATCTGCGGCATCCAGAGCTGCCTGGCACTTCAGGTTTCTGTCATGTGGGGTGGACTTATAACAATGTTGCTTTCCCTGCTCATTCCAATCAGCCACCAGAGAGTTAGGTAGAGGATGGGAGAATAAGAATTCTGCGTTCATATATTATTTTATTTATATATATGAATACACATACACCTCTTTTTTTAATCAGCCCTCTTACCCATGAGCATTACTATATCTGGGGTTTGCAAATGGTTTTTGCAGGATCCAAGAGAGCCTTGTTGATAGGAAGGGCAATTCTGGATGGTGTCGCAGAGTGCAGAATATCCAACAGCTAGTGTATGGATTCTCTGACCTTTTCAAGGGGTATCTATAGGGATTCCACCACCTGCTTAACGAGATACTAGAACTGCTGAAAGTCATCAGCCATAGATAGAAGATGAGGCATTACAGTTTCGTCCAGTGAAGAGGACAAAATGGTAGTTTGAGGAGTGGCTTTGTCATCCGCCCTAGTTTCTTGGGCTTCAAATGTTTCCTCCTGTTTTTTGAGAGGAGAAGCTTGAGTCTCTCTATCATCCCAATGGGAAATGGTTAGCGCCCTGGAAAACTGTCTGCAGTAAGCTGCCCTGCAATCCCAATATGGCCATTGAGGACAATATGGGTAAAGGGGTGGCATCCAGGGTTGCCCCCACCAGGATTTGTGAGGTTCTTGAGTAACATCCCTACTCATCTGAGAAAGGGGGTTTGGGCATGTGTACATGGGGGAACACTGAACAGAAATCAAAGTACTGAAGGGAAATCTTTATCCTCTTCTTCTCCTATTGGTGGAGCTCCAACAGAAAAGGGAGGTGGTGGTACCAGGGACGTATGGAACTCTGAAGTCTGAGCAGCTCTCAGTACTTAAAAGGTGCTCGGTACCCGCCAGCGATGGGGACTCTGGTTCAGCAGTCATTAATAAGTCCTTTGTGTATCTAAAATCTTGCAGCACCAAATAATGTTATGGTGCTGAGTATTGTTGTGGCACCGAGGGGTATTGCAGTACTGATGGATCAGTTTATCCTGGTCAGTACTGATTGCTTAGAGCACTTCACAGATGGCACCAACATGGGTGTAGGCTTATATGGCACCGAATAACTTGATGGGGTACCAAGAGAAGAGTTAAGTCTGACGGTACCAATCCTCCGTGTTTGTTCTGTCCATCTCCAGTAGACAGTACTAGGACCTTTCCAGTGCCATGCCTGGACTTACAGATGTGGGGCTTTCCTGCTTCATCAGTACTGGAGGAGCTCTTTGCCTCCACAGTACTGAGCCTCGAGAACATCATCTTGGAGGCTGTCGACCTGGTCAGGGAATGAGGCTTTTTGAGGAGGTTTCTTTGGTAGGGCAGTTAGAACTCCTCTTCTTAGTATGTTTAGAGGAGGACTCTGAGGATTTCCTCTTTCTGGGACAGTGTTGTGCCAAGGTCAAAGGGACTCTACAGGCCCTCGGGGAGTGATATACTAGGAGTTCTCCTGCTATGGCTCTGTCGCGTGGTGAGGGGAACATTCCATCAGCAGTAGTTGCAGTCTGGTTTCTCGGTCCTTCCAAGCCCTAGATTTAAGGGCTAAACAGAAGTTATACTTGTGATGGACATGTGACTCTCCAGGAAGCGAATGCACTTTGAGTGTCCATCACTGATCAGGATAGCTTCTCTACATGAAAGGCAATGTTTAAACCCTGGTGAACTGGGTATGCCCCCGACAGGGAGGATTTCCCTAAAAAAGTAGTGTGTGGGAGGGTGGGATTTAAACAAAAAACTACACACTGCTACTGTAAACTTAGCTAGTTAGTCTTCAGTTGGGATAAACAAGCATAGAAAAAGCCAAGGCAAACACTAAGCAGACACATCAAGCTCCATCTCAGGCCAAAGCCATTGAGAAGGAACTGAGGGAAGTTCACCCACGCAGTGTAATATAGCCTCAGTGCAGGGCAAAAGGATATCAGTGGTACACGTGCGGGCTGAATGGAGATTGCTAATGAAAATCTCTGCTCAAAGGTGCACGAGGTGCACGTGCATTGGAAGTGGAGCACTCATAGGGACACTATTTGAAGAAGAAGTGTGTCTTCTGGATTATTAATGCAGGTATGAAACTGTTTCAGACATGCCCAAAATCAGGGTTGCATGCATCTGTCCAGTTAACATGTGGTGTATACAGGCACTCCAAGCATAGGATGGGTCTGTACAGCATTTATACATTAAAATTAATAAATACGTACGATATCAGAAGTAATATGCAAACATCAAGAGAGCAAGAGGTTCGGATAAGCATCCAAGAGTCTGGATGTGTGTCCAAAGAAAACATGAATCTCTTGGGTCAGCAGAATGTACCAGAAATCTCATGGGAACAGGCTCTCTCCAGAAATTTTCAGTACTTCCTAGGTTAATAGGGTCATTGGAATACCTTCTCTCTTGGCATTTCAGCTTGTGGCCCTGTCCAAAAAAGGAAGCACTGAAGAGCATGTAAATGATAACAACAAAGTTGGCACAACTTTTTCTAACCTCAGAAATTGCTAGGGGTTTAGTCTTCTATGAATCATTTAGGTTTGCCCATTTCTAGTTTTTAACCCTTTTAATGTGAAATAATAAGGATTCAGATGGCTGTTTTCATCTAGTCTGAGGAAGTTTCAAGGCAAATATCAGACCTCTTTGTATAAGCTATACAAATATTAGAATGTATAAGGGGAAATCAAAGACAATGCCATAAAACTTTACAGACCAGAACATACAGTTAGGGAGAACCAACAAAAGCTTGTTAAAGCCAAGTATCAGCTGAATGCATTTATCTTAGGCCCAAATAAATTTTAACACATCAAACTTTTAGGAAACCTCTGGCAAATAAATGTAAAGGAGAACCGAAATGCCTTTAATATAAATAAATAGAAAATACAATTTAAGAGCTCAGTTCTTTAATAGAACACATGGGAAAACTTTACCATCAGTTCCTCTTTTACTAACTTGACAAGAACTGGCCTCAGGTTCTGTGTTCCTCTTGCAAGAGTAGATGATATTCCAAACACAAAAACCCATATAAGTCTAACCTACGTAGAGGAGAGGTAAGTCAATTTACTTACCAATTCTATGCTAGAGTTCCTCTCTCTGGCTGAAAATATTTGAACAACACTACAAAGATAAACTGTTACACCACAGCAGTTACAAAGTACCCAACTAGACTAACATCACTAAACAGAGATTTGTTATTTTCCTTTAAAATGAAGACTATAACACAGGGCCCAAACCCCAAAATATATATATATATATATATATATATATATATATATATATATATATATATATATATATATATATATATAAAATACCTTAGAACAGAGGTTCTCAAACTGTGGTCCACGGATATCCATTCAGGTGGTCTGCGGATAGTTCCCTCTAAGGTGAACACCTGAGTGGCCGCACACGAGAGAATGAAGAGCCACCCATCTAATTAGTGGAGCCGCACAGACGTGGCTCCACTAATTAGGTGTCTGGACCCTGGAGAAGACACACATGAGGTGAATAGGGGGTAGGTGGGAGTAGGCTGCCGGGGAGAGATGGCCCTCCTTCCCAGCCTCAGCTCTGTGGCTGCTGTGGCAGGGGAGAGACCCCCCCTCCTTCCCAGTCCCAACTCGGGGGCTGCCATGGCAGGGGAGACAGAGGGCACATCCATCGCATCAGAAAGGTAAGACTACTGATATTAAAATATAAGTTGTGTGCTTTTATTTGTAGAACAAAGAAACGTTAATTATTATTACTTTTTTATAGAGAGCTTTTATTCAAAGCTCTTTATAATAGTTAACTTAATGATCTTTCCAAATGTAGTTTGTACCATTAGCTGTCTGCCGAGACCCTCAGCAAATTTTCAAGTGGTCTGCGAAAAAAAGTTTGAGAATCACTGCCTTAGAAAATAAATACATGGACTGGGACTTCTGACAGTTGGAGATCTTCTGCATTCCCATAGGCTCACCCGGAGTATTGTATTGACAATTAAATAAAACAGTTAGCTGTATTATATAATCAATTGTTTTGGCATCCACACTGTTGAGCACGTACACAACTTCAAATCAGAAAGAAAAGAAAACTTGACAATTAAAGTAGCTGTTAGGCTCACACACAGTTTTAGTGCAATGATGTAGTACACCTCCCAGGGACATTTGGCCTCCAGTCTGCAATTCCTTTTTTTTTTATATATATATATTTCTTTTTTCTACCAGTCTCAATCTCACTGACTTCTGTAAAATTACCCAGGAAACTGTACTGAGATCCAACACACAGATTGTCTGGCTACCTCTGGCAGCAATATCTTCTCCTTGCAGGGCTGGCCTGGATCTGACCGGTGCTCTACCAGTCAGAGTGCAGGGCCATGCCTTGTGTCTCAACAATATATGTATTCACACAAATGCATCTGCCCTACTTACTTAATTCTGAGATTGCTTCTTAGAATAACAAGAGTAAGACAGCAGCCTTTTAGGAAAGTAGCAAACTTCCCTATCCCCTTACCTATAATCCACTGCTATATAAAACCAAACAACAAAATGTATTTTCCTTCTTGGAACTAAGAACTGTATAGATACTTTACTATATAACTGCTGCAAACAAATAATGTCCAATTACCCTGTAAAATTACAGGAACCTGTATTCAGATCCAACCCACAGATTTAGTCTGGGTTACCCTGGCAGCTCAATCTTCTCCCTGCAGGGCTCGGCTGGATCTGACCCGTTCTCAACATGGCTGCCAGTTTTGTTTCCCTGAAATAACTTGCTAATTGGCCTTCAGCTTCCAGCTTCTCAGGAAAGGGGTATGTGTGCATATGCAGGAATGCCCGCCCTTCATGAAGCTTTCCACACCAGCTTTAAAACACTACTGAACACTGTTAACTTCCTGCACTCCCTCTAGTGTGCTGAAATAGCAACTACTTCTCTATGCTACTGCCTTGCCTGAGAGCAAGTAGAAACAGCAGCTGTAATTCCAGCAATAAGTACTTCTGGCTGAACACCATGAAATTAAAAAAAAAAAAGAAGTGGGGGTTACATAAAGGTGGCAGCTCCCTGCTCCAAGCTTTACATGTTTGATGCCATCAGTATCTCATCCTGCAGCAGACATCCCCTCCAGATTCCCACAGGACTTTGGAATAACCAAAGAAGAGATTCTAACCATGGAATCCTTTTTTGGTTTTATATTAAACCCAGTGGATACTGGGAAAGGACTCTGCGTTTAGTACATGCTGTCCGGATACCCACATTTACATCATGCCCTGAGTCACACAGGTAAAGCCAGTACATTACATTCAGGCATCATCAGTAAAGCTCATGGTTGCAGCACATTCCTCATTCGTGAGTCTTTGCGATTGGAGGCAGAAAAAAATCAAATGTTGCAGGAAAAATAGTGGACTGAAGTTAGCCGAAGAGTCCATCAATACAGGGCAACAGAAGTGAAGCTCTAGGCCATGGCATCAGAAAGTCCACCAGGAATGAGGATGCAATGGTGTAAGCCTCTCATAACTCACCCTCTGTCAAGGATCTTGGAGCAAGCCATGGCAGTTGCAAAGTGGATGGGGTCAGTTTGGGAAGGAGCAAGAACAAACTGAGCAGGAGATGCAGCCGCTGCTTGTGGCCGTCTTATAGAACCCTGGTTGGAATGTAAAGTTGCCTTTTGCAAGCATGAAATCCCAGCAGGAGGGCAGTGGAGTGGTTGCACAGCCATCTGCCCTCTCCTAGGGGTTAGTCATTTCCCTGGAGCAACTTTGTGTGCAGGGGTTGGAATTTTTTCTCTCCCCCTGTGCTTCTGGGCATGAATTTTGGGCAAAACCTAGTATTTGGCTCCTAAAAGGTAGTGAAATCTTCAGCTTACTTCTAAGAATGTAAGGCCATTTTAAAGCTACATCTGAGTTTCATTATTCAGGATCGTAAATCATTTCAGTTCACCTTAAAAGAAATGCAAATGCTATGACAACATAATTTATTCCCTACTGATGATCAGTTTGAATCTGTACTGAACCTCAAGCAAGCAAGCAAGCCTTAGAATAATTATTTTCAAATAATCTACTCCTTTAAATTTGATATAATTAGCTGAGTCAAGTAGCAAAATGGAAAATTCCCTACAAGGGTCAATAAAGGGACTCTCTGTAAGTAAGCAGTGATTGATTTGATATAAAGAAGGCCATTATTTCTTGAACTGCTGGAAAGCTGCCTAGCTGGGGCACTTTAGGATTTATAAAAATCAGATTATATTTAATACCTTATTATCCTTACTTTAAAAAGCTGCACCTACAGTTACATATAAGCCTTCTCCAACTTTAACGCCCTGCAACCTCTCACCCTCCCTCTCATAAAAGCAACCACCCAGACCTATTTATGATTAATTGGTGCAATGTTCATCAAAATGATGTATTAAAATTAAGCTTCTTTCAATCGTTTTCAATCAAGAACATGTTAGATTCAAAATGGTAAATTGTTCATAAATTACAAAATCGCCCTCTGCCTCTCATATTCATGTCAGAGATATTAAGATTCCATAATATTAATTTTCCCTTGATTGTAAGAGAAACCAATTCTGATCCATCAACATACAGCTTCTGTGCATATAAGAGTTTGTAGAGATTAAACTTTGGCCTAAAGGGTAGTAGGGGAAAAAAAGGGAACTGGATAAGAGTAATTTGTTTTATTAAAGTCCAGTGAACCTTGGAGTGATCAAGATGCATGAAATGAAAAGGCCTGGGTAGTCAGGGGAAAGCAAAAATAAAAAATCAGACGTTATAGATGGAAAAGAATGATTAGGTCATTTAGTCCAGCCATCTGCCAGCACAGGATTGTTCCCTACAAAGTATCATTTGTGCTTTGTACGGTCTAGTTTTAAATGACTCAAGCCAATGCATTTCCTCAACTTTGTTTGGGTGATTACTTCACACTAATCTCTCTGGGTGAGGAAATTCTCCTTTAGATTCAGCCTAAATTTCCCTTTGCTTATTTTCATCTCAGGATGCTGAATTATACCCCGTCCATCATTATAACCAGTTTCCTTTCATACTTCAAAGCAAATTTTCAAGCTGACCTTCAATTTTGTGTGTGACCACTTTTGAGCAATTCTCTGACTCTGCCCTCAAAGGTGGAAAGAGTTTTTCAAGGAGGAATAGAATAAGTGGATGCCCAACTGTGTATTCTGCATGCACAAATGGCTGTTTGCATGAGCAAAAAGGTGCGTAGTGACTGCTGGATAACAAGACTGTCTACAGTGAGGCCCTGTGTTTCCATGCTGGTTCAAGTCCTTCCATTTCTGCCCAAAGTCAGTTGTCTTCTCTTGCATTGCCTAATCAAGCAATTGTTGTGCTGTGTGTGTGTTGACTGAGGCTGAGTATCTACCTGTAAACAAGATGTAAATTATTCAGTCTGTATTAAAAGGTGACTATAACAGTTTTTATCTACAATGCTGTGTTTAAACAGACCCTTTATTTATTTACTTACTTCAAGACTTTTTTTTTTTAAGATTGAATTTTGCTGAAGGTAGAGACTAAGGTGCACTTTGCTGGTGCTGATGCAAAGCAGGCTGGGAAATGACAGGTTGTGTCCTGCCAGAGGCTAGGCTGAGGCTATGGTAACCTGGCATCTGTGAAACCATCTGGGGAAAGCATGGAGCAAGAGATTCAACTCCTTGGTCTGGGAGTTGCTGCTTGACATTCACAAGGGCAAAATGCTTAGATGCACTGAGTGGTACCAGGTTAGATATAATAAGCAGAACAGTGGAAGCTGATAGCATTCACAGCTTCTGTGACAGCAGCAGTAGTGTTCTCCCCTTACTAACTCTTCTCCTCCAGAGCAGCAGTGTCCCCTGACTCTAATCCACTCCTGTCATCAACTGGGAAGATCTCAGTTCTCACATATGAAAATCATTTTGTTGAGGGGAAATGAGCAAGGTTTTTTTGTTTTTTTTTTGCAAAGCTCTTAGTTCTCTTTGACAATGAGCCTTTTCACCATTTAAATGAGAAAATATTAATTAAAATCTCATCATATCCATTGTTAAAAACAACAACAACCCGGAAACCTATGTCCTTCAAAAACAAATGCAAATAAAGTGCTTGCAGCTTCAGGAAACAGGTTAATTGAACTGCCACCACACTGTATCCCACTTTAAATTAGGCTGACTTCAGAACAGAGCTGATGTAGCTGTGCCACTGTAGTGCTGTAGGCACTTCATACATGGATGGAAGAGGTTTTCCCATCACTGTAGGCATCATAAATATAAAGGGAAGGGTAACCACCTTTCTGTATACAGTGCTATAAAATCCCTTCTGGCCAGAGGCAACATCCTGTTACCTGTAAAGGGTTAAGAAGCTCAGCTAACTTGGCTGGCACCTGACCCAAAGGACCAATAAGGGAACAAGATACTTTCAAATCTTGGGTGTGGGGGGGGGAGAAGGCTTTTGTTTGTGCTCTTTGTTTACGTGTGGTTCTCTCTGGGGACTAAGAGAGGCCAGACAGAAATCCATCTTCTCCAACCCATCCTAATCCAAGTCTCCAATATTGCAACCAGTTTAGGTAAGCCAGGCAAGGCAGATTAGTTTATCTTTTGTTTTATGTGAATTTTCCCTGTGTTAATAGGGAGGTTTATTCCTTTTTTCTGTAACTTTAAGGTTTTGCCCAGAGGGGGATCCTCTGTGTTTTGAATCTGAATACCCCGTAAAGTATTTTCCATCCTCATTTTACAGAGATGATTTTTACCTTTCTTTTTTTTTTTAATAAAATCCTTCTTTTAAGAACCTGACTGATTTTTCCATTGTTCCAAGATCCAGGGGTTAGGATCTTTGATGATTTTGTAACAAATTGGTTAGGATATTATTCTCAAGCCTCCCCAGGAAAGAGGGTGTGTAGGGCTTGGGGGGGGAATATTTTGGGGGAAGGCATCTCCAAGTGGTCTCTTTCCCTGTTCTCTGTTTAAAACGCTTGGTGGTGGCAGCATACTGTTCAAGGACAAGGCAAAATTTGTACCTTGGGGAAGTTTTTAACCTAAGCTGGTAAGAATAAGCTTAGGGGGTCTTTCATGCAGGTCGCCACATCTGTACCCTAGAGTTCAGAGTGGGGAAGGTACCCTGACAGTAGGTAATCCACTTCCCTGAGCAGTAGTAGTATTTCTCCGTCAACCTTGCTATATCTACATCAGGTGTTAGGTCAGCATAGCTCTGGCACTCAGAGGTGGGAATTTTTCAGACCCCAGGGACAGGGGCCAAGCGAGCCAGAAACATGCCAGGGGCAGAGATGGGGCTCCTGCTTGCTCAGCCCCTGTCCCTGGCAGCTGGGGTGGGACCGGGCCTCTCCCCACCCAGGCTCTGCTGCTGGGGACAGGTACCAAGCGAGCCAGAACCCCTCCTCCCGGCATGCTCGGCCTCTGTCCCTGGCAGCTGAGCCCGGGCAAGGAATGGGGCCTCCCAGCCAGACCCTCTGAGGCAGAAATGGCTCCGAACCACTCCCTGCCCAGCTGCCAGGGAGAATGGCCAAATGTGCCGGGAGAGAGGTGCTGAGCCTCTCTCCCTCCTCATCCCCGACAGGCCAATTTGATGGGGCACTTGACACCACCCCCATTCCCTCTCCTATGCATCACCTCTGCAAGAATGCATTTGGCTTCCCCCTCCCTCCTCCTCTTTTGCCATCTAATAGTACCCTTCAGTGCCTCCTCCATCAGCTGTC
Source organism: Natator depressus (assembly GCF_965152275.1). NCBI lineage: Eukaryota > Metazoa > Chordata > Testudines > Cheloniidae > Natator > Natator depressus. The sequence goes on from NC_134234.1 coordinate 268,677,316, forward strand.
TAGTTAGTGACATTTATTAGTGCACTAGCACAAATCTGTTTTGAATAAACACACTGCAAATGTCAATTATTTGACTTCTCTTCTGAGCTCTTTCCAACTTTGAATTCTCTTCGATTAAGAGGATTTTGCTAGGAGGTGGGGAAAGAATCACACTTGAATTCATCGGTTACATTCCAAATTAGCAATGTTTCCTGTCCTGTGAACTCTAGATGACATGCAGCTTTATAGAAAATAACTCACATTTCATATTAAAGAGATAGCTCATGCTTGTCAGAAAGTTTTGAAATGTTGTCAAAGAATGGATTTCTTGTTTCCATTTTCCAATCAGCTCTACTAATAAATCATAAAGCCAGACCTTGCACGCACTTACACGAGAGAGCAACTTTGTGCATGTGACTAAAGTTACTAACTTGCTCAAACATTTGCAGAATCAAACACTTAGATCCAAATCATCAAAGCTTCTGGCCAAGATTTTAAAAACTGGGAAGCCTAAAACTAAGTACCTAAATAAATGGTTGTTTATTCATGTGTGCTGAGCTCCCTGGAAGCTACCGGGTACTGAGAACTTTTGAAAATCAGACGACTCACTTAGGTGCCAAAATATGTATTTAGGAGTCTAACTTAAAGCACCCATGGAAGGTTACTGAAGACACAAATGAGAGCCAGAAGACCAACTCCAACTGGAAGTCACTGAGAGCTTGAGTGCCAAACTGCTCTTTGGGCCTTTGAAAATCCACACTTTTTTTTTTTATATAATTTTGGCCTCTTGTTCTAAGCATGCCTGTCATTCAGATTCTACCAAATTAGAATGATTATATAGCTACACTATCTGAAAATTAAAGTAAGGGGCAAACTAACACATTGCTATAGCAACAAGTGCTAATGTCATGCATGCTATGAATCACTGATGTATAAGAATTGAGGATGAAATCCTCACCTCACCCACATATTTGTTAAGGAGATTGTGTAGGACAAAGGGCCCTGATGGACAGTGAAACTTTTTTCCAGGGTCCCTTTGTGTTGCAGAGCAAACACAAAAGGAAGGTTAATGGATAGGCCACCTTTCAGCAACCATGTGTTCCTAGATGAGAAATTTTGGGTTGGAGAGTTTTCCCTGTAAAAGTGCAGGTGGCGGTGTTGATTAAGGGATAGGGACCAGTGTATTTAAGATGTGAGATTCCAAAAGAGAAAGAGTTCCAAAACAGCTGGTGAGACAGGGAGATGCCGCTTTAACCAAGGTTTCTGCCAAAGGAAGTCTGGGTACAGTTGGTGATTATGCCTGGTCCAGGACACCAGACTTGTATACTTACATTTTGTAAATAAAGAAATTACACTAGAAGATGACTTAACTCCGCATCACCAAATTTTCCTCCCCTGAAAGACTGGCCTTTCAAGGCTTGAAAATCAGATATCACTTGGCAAATGGGAAACAATAATACATGTCTTGCATAGCAGTTATTAAATACGGCTATAATGGTGTCCGCTGCCTGCATCTTTTTCCTCATCTCCTCCTGCACATCTTCCCACTCACTCCTTCTAGTCTGAATGTAACTGACTTTGCCTGGTTTTGTGATTTCTTTCAGTCTCTCTTGCATGCCTGGAGCATTCTTCCAATCGCCTCCTGTCTCGTCCCATTCCTCTTTCACAAGACCTCTGAAAACCCTGCTGTTCTGTAAAGCATTCCATCTATAAAGACCTTGGATCTGATTCTCAGCTGATGTAAATCAACCTAGCACCACTGAAATCAATAGAGGTAGACCTGGTCCCTTGTGCCACACTGTGCTTGCTTGTGTACTATTGTAACTTCTTGTTTCAAGCTCATGCTCTTAGCCTGTAAGACCTCCTGGGCAGGGACTTGTTAACAGTATATTGTACAGATCTGTGTACACTTGCACACATATCTATTCAGGGGACACCATCATAGGGCCTAATCACATCAGCCACACTATCAGAGGCTCGTTCACCTGCACATCTGCCAATGTGATATATGCCATCATGTGCCAGCAATGCCCCTCTGCCATGTACATTGGTCAAACTGGACAGTCTCTACGTAAAAGAATAAATGGACACAAATCAGATGTCAAGAATTATAACATTCATAAAGACAGGTTTCAGAGTAACAGCCGTGTTAGTCTGTATTCGCAAAAAGAAAAGGAGTACTTGTGGCACCTTAGAGACTAACCAATTTATTTGAGCATAAGCTTTAGTGAGCTACAGCTCACTTCATCGGATGCATACTGTGGAAACTGCAGTATGCATCCGATGAAGTGAGCTGTAGCTCACGAAAGCTTATGCTCAAATAAATTGGTTAGTCTCTAAGGTGCCACAAGTACTCCTTTTCTTTTTGCAACATTCATAAACCAATCGGAGAACACTTCAATCTCTCTGGTCACTCGATTACAGACCTAAAAGTCGCAATATTACAACAAAAAGACTTCAAAAACAGACTCCAACGAGAGACTGCTGAATTGGAATTAATTTGCAAACTGGATACAATTAACTGAGGCTTGAATAGAGACTGGGAGTGGATGGGTCATTACACAAAGTAAAACTATTTCCGCATGTTTATTTTCCCTCCCCCCCACCCCCCACTGTTCCTCAGACATTCTTGTTAACTGCTGGAAATGGCCCACCTCGATTATCACTACAAAAGGTTTCCTTCCCCCCACCCCTCCCGGCTCTCCTGCTGGTAATAGCTCATCTTAAGTGATCACTCTCCTTACAGTGTGTGTGATAACACCCATTTTTTCATGTTCTGTGTGTATATAGATCTCCTCACTGTATTTTCCACTGAATGCATCCAATGAAGTGAGCTGTAGCTCACGAAAGCTTATGCTCAAATAAATTGGTTAGTCTCTAAGGTGCCACAAGTCCTCCTTTTCTTTTTGCGAATACAGACTAACACGGCTGCTACTCTGAAACCAGCTGTATAAATAGTAATTGTTCATTTTCTTTCACCACTTCCTATACCTACCCCCACAGGTCAGTGCTTTCTGTAGACAAAGTGAGGAAAGATAAACTTTGGGCAAGTTACTGGAAAAACTAAAAGCACAGCCTGTCCCCTCTCATGGGAGTTAATAGCTGGAATAGTTGCTTATGTTAACAGAGTGAATACTGTAAAAAGTTAACAACACAGAGTCTAATGACTGAGGTTGTTGTTTCCAACAACAAAGCTAGTAATACATGGAAACCTTTACTATTCAACTTACCATTGTCTTTACCCACAATGTGCAACCACCAATATGTATTTTTTCTTTTCTTTTTCTTATTGATTTTAACCCATTCCAATAAACATATTTTAAAGTAATGAGGAATGCAGCTCCCTCTCCTTGACTAAAAGCAATGGAAAAGTGCCCCCCCTTGTCCCTCTCCAGGACCAGGGGACTAAGCTCCCCCTAATCTTGCCTCTTCACTGGATCGTAAAATGAGGATTTATTGGAAGAAACTGCTGGGCTTCAATTTCTCTTCAATTTTATGGGTCTTCAGCCTTCCCACCAGAAGGTGTGGCAGCATTAGCAGCTGATGGGAGAAGCAGAAATTTGCAAGCTGAGGGATGCCCTATATGGCTCCAGTGCTTAACCACCCTGACAGTTAGGAATATTTTCCTAATGTTCAACCTAAACCTCCCTTGCTGCAATTTAAGCCCGTTGCTTCTTGTCCTATCCTCAGAGGTTAAGAAGAACAATTTTTCTACGTCTTCCTTGTAACAACCTTTTATGTACTTGAAAACCGTTATGTCCCCTCTCAGTCTTCTGTTTTCCAGACTAAACAAACCCAGTGTTTTCAATCTTCCCTCATACATCATGTTTTCTAGACCTTTAATCATTTCTGTTGCTCTCCTCTGGACTTTCTCCAAATTTGTCCAAATCTTTCCTGAAATGTGGTGCTCAGAACTGGACACAATACTCCAGTTGAGGCCTAATCAGCACGGAATAGAGCAGAAGAATTACTTCTTGTGTCTTGCTTACAACACTCCTGCTAATACATCCCAGAATGATGTTTGCTTTTTTTGCTACAGTGTTACACTGTTGACTCATATTTAGCTTGTGGTCCACTATGACCCCCAGATCCCTTTCTGTAGCACTCCTTCCTAGGCAATCATTTCCCATTTTGTATGTGTGCCCCTGATTGTTCCTTCCTAAGTGGAGTACTTTGGTTGTGTCCTTATTGAATTTCACCCTATTTACTTCAGAACATTTCTCCAGTTTGTCCAGATCAGTTTGAATTATAATCCTATACTCTAAAGCACTTGCAACCCCTTGCAGCTTGGTATCATCCGCAAACTTTATAAATGTACTCTCTATACCATTATCTAAATCATTGATGAAGATATTGAACAGAACCAAACCCAGAACTGATCCCTGAGGGACCCCAATCGTTATGCCCTTCCAGCATGACTGTGAACCACTGAAAACTACTCTCTGGGAATGGTTTTCCAACCAGTTTTGCAGGCACCTTATAGTAGCTCCATTTAGGTTGCATTTCCCTAGTTTGTTTATGAGAACATCATGGGAGACAGTATCAAAAGCTTTACTAAAGTCAAGATATACCACGTCTATCACTTTCCCCCTATCCACAAGACTTGTTACCCTGTCAAAGAAAGCTATCAGGTTGATCTGACATAATTTGTTCTTGACAAATCCATTCTGTTACTTATCACCTTATTATCTTCTAGATGTTTGCAAATTGATTGCTGAATTATTTGCTCCATTATCTTTCCGGGTACTGAAGTTAAGCTGACTGATCTGTAATTCCCTGGCTTGTCGTTATTTCCCTTTTTATAGATTGGCACTATATTTGTTCTCTTCCAGTCTTCTGGAATCTCTCCCATCTTCCATGACTTTTCAAAGATAATTGCTAATGACTCAGATATCTCCTCAGTCAGCTTCTTGAGTATTCTAGGATGCATTTCATCAGGCCCTCGTGACCTGAAGACATCTAATTCATCTAAGTAATTTTTAACTGTTTCTTTCCCTATTTTAGCATCTGATCCTACCTCATTTTCACTGGCATTCGCTATGTTAGATGTCCAATCACCACCAAACTTCTTGTTGAAAACCGAAACAAAGAAGTTATTAAGCGCCTCTGTCATTTCCATATTTTCTGTTATTGTTTTTCCCCGCTCATTGAGTAACGGGCCTACCCTGTCCTTGGTCTTCCTCTTGCTTCTAATGTATTTGTAGAATGTTTCCTTGTTACCCTTTATGTCTCTAGCTAATTTGATCTTGTTTTGTGCCTTGGCCTTTCTAATTTTGTCCCTACATACTTGTGTTATTTGTTTATATTCATCATTTGTAATTTGACCTAGTTTCCACTTCTTGTAGGACTCTTTATTTTTAGATCATTGAAGATCTCCTGGTTAAGCCAGGGTGGTCTCTTGCCATACTTTCTATCTTTCCTACACAGTGGGATTGTTTGTTCTTATGCCCTTAATAATGTCTCTTTGAAAAACTGCCAACTGTCTTCAGTTGTTTTTCCCCTTAGACTTGCTTCCCATGGGATCTTACCTACCAACTCCTGGAGTTTGCTAAAGTCTGCCTTCTTGAAATCCATTGTCTTTATTTTGCTGTTCTCCCTCCTACCATTCCTTAGAATCATGAACTCTACCATTTTACGATCACTTTCACCCAAGCTGCTTGCCACATTCAAATTTTCAACCAGTTCCTCCCTATTTGGCTTAGGTGTTCCAACATGGAGCATTGCAGTTCCTAACTTTTAGGTGCCTACAAAACCACAGGAACACCACTGCGATCTATAAAGCATGAGTTAAGCATGTAGCCACCGTATACAATGAAAGGGGAGAGACAGATGCCTTACGCTGTGATCCACAAAGCCAGCATACTAGGTGGGGAATTGCCTAAATTAGCCAATGGGAGATGGAGACGGGGGCATGTGCTAAGCCCCAGTCCTCTCTTGGAGACAGACACCTAAGTCAAGGCTGCAGGGAGGCACCTAGCTCTGCTAGTGATCCACAATCAGAACCAGCTGCCTAGAGTTAAGTGGTTTAGATGCACGTTTATTGCAGGAATGCACCTGTCTTCCTCCACTCTAAACAGCTGGAGAAGGTGGTGTTGGTGCCCACCTTATAACTTTTAACCCAGTGCTGAGAGCACTCACCTGGGATGTGGAAGGCCCACGTTCCATGATAGTCATTCTCACTGCCTCTGGTCCAATAGGTATTTAAATATTTATCCACAGCAAAACAGTCTTCGGGCCAAAAAGAGAGGGAAGGAAAAATAAGAGAGTGAAAATAACTCTTTAGTTCAGGGGCTAAGCCATCCACGTGAGGCATATGGGGTCCAGTCCCTCTACTCCAATCACTTTTTCTTTATCCACTGTGGAACAGCTTCAGGAGGAGAGTGAGGGAGTCCCATAGCTCAGTGGTTATAGCATACTCCTGATAGGTGGGAGACCCTGTTTAAATACTGTCTCTCCTTTCGGGGGGGGAGGGGGGAGGAGGAATCAAACCTGAGCATCTCACATCCCAGGTGAGTGCTCTAACCACTTGGCTAAAAGTTAAGATGGGCCACATCTTCCTTTGCCCAATTTTTGAATTGGTCCCAATCCGCTAGACAGCCTCTGGGCACACCTACCGGATTGGGCCCCACATGGGACATAGGCAGATGAACACCTATCTTTCTCTGGTTTGTGACTCGCTCCGCATCTTGGGTGGGAGACAGGCATCCGGCCGCCTAGAAGGAGGTGGCAGTGCACGTGTGCAGAGGCTGAAAACATGGGCACCAAGGGAACATTTACTTTGAAAACTGAGTGAGTTCAGCAGGAGTTTTGTGGATCACAGTGGAGGCAAAACTGGGACTTAGGTGCCTAAGTATCCTTGTGGGTCCCACCCCTTCTCCTTGTTCTGGGATGTTAAAGTGCTACCTCAGTTGGGGAAATTAAGGTGGGGTGCACTTGTAGTGCCCCCTTGCACTACAAAGGGATTGTATGGGTGGCCCACATAGCCCTTCCCCCATTCTTGCCTTACTCATAGATTTGAATCCCTATGGAGCTGCCATAGGGTTCACATGGTGTATAGGGAATGGGGTAGCAAGCCAAAAAGCTGGCTTTCCTCAAGTGTTCACCTCCCTGGCTGAGGCAGGGTGTGGGGTTTGCAAAAAGAGAGGGAAGAGTGTGGCACACACTGGAGAAGAGGCTACCATTGTATGCCAACACTTCTTTGGTGGGGTTAAAGCATCGAGTATCAGAATTGAGATTATTCATTCAGACCTGATCCCAAACCAATAGCTGAAACAAGAGGCAGGAGTATAATGAAAAGCAATTTGTTACAAGCTGTAAAACCTATTAAAACAGGAAAAAGAACTGCATTAATTTCCTCAATGAGTTTGGGAATAATGTTTAAACTGCACCAGTGGGTGATGATCAGAGCCATCTGCTTCTTTCTCCCTCACACTGAGACTGTTGATTATGTCTTTGCACCAAATCTGAGCCGCATTCTTTGATAAGACTCATAGTAAAAAACTGTGTTTAATAATGTTAAGTTAATATGAGAAAAGCAATGTAATTCAAAGCTAGCGCTTCCATTATCTCACTGTTAACAAATGCCCAATAGCAGAAGCTGCTTGCTTTTGTGCAGATTATTATATCAGGTGCTTCATCAAAATTAAAACCTTTAGTCATGCTAAACACACGTATATACAGAATTTCCAATAATTTGTATAGACATTTTCCTGCTGCCACATCACCCTGAGCTGCAATCTCATCAAATCTTTATCAGAGATAGGTAAGCTTGGAGACTGCCAATAAACAAACAAAGGAACAAACCCCATCACTGTGTTAATGATTCACTAGGCATCACTCTTACATCTGTGTAAGTACTTAGCCTATGTCCCAGCCTCCTACTAGGTCACACTATGCTGTTACAAATGCCATCTTTCAGATGAGATATAAAACTGTAGTCCTGACCACTAGTGGTCATTAAAGATCCCATGGCACTTTTTCTATGAATAGGAGCGTTGATAACCCTACTGGCAAATTTCCAGTCTGGGTAATTACATTCTGCTTACCTAAATGTTTCCTGTAGTTTAAATCAGATATTAAAACTGGTGTGTGGTGTTGGTCCGCACAGTTAAACAGCTGCACTGTTCTACCCTAGAAGGAGCTTGTTGTCAGTGGTTAAAGAATACCTATATAGTGACTGCTGGTCAGTTTATAAAGCACTTTAGCATATTCCCTGCATAAGAATCTCACAGACTGTAAATGTAAGATTACCATCATAAGCATTGCATAGGAAACTTCAGGAAGAATATGTGCACATTCCAGCATCTGGGAATGACTTAGGTCATAATATCAGTCCTCATTTTTGTGTCCTAAGACAAATGCATATGTCCTTGTATGCAGTAGCATACCTCAACATGTAGTAGGTTATATGTAGATTTCAGGATTGAAAGAAAGGAGATTTGTATTAGATTTATACACATTTTTCGTTTTAGCTTATTTTCTTATTTAAGCATAGAACATGCTCTATTCTTTTGATGGGAAAAGGACTGGCTGATGACAACAGTCTGCATACTAATTAAGGTCAGACTCTAAGACAGCTGTTGTGAGAAGCCAGGTGGGTATGTGTAGGAAAGTCTGCAAAGAAAATGGCTGCATTATTAACTATCATTATGTATTTATAATGGGGTAGTGCCCCCTGGCCCCAATGAAGACTCTGCTGTGCAAGGTGCTGCACAAACATAGTAGGATGCATTTCCTGCCACAAAGCGCATACAGTCTAAGAAGACAAGAAACAGAAAAAGGTGGCAAAAAGTAAAAGATCAGGGATGGATGCACATGTAGTTAGTTCAATCCCTTCTCTTATTTGTTCATTCATATTTATGTTCAGACTTCAGACACATGCCAGACATGTCCATTAAAAAAATCGGAAGACCTGCACTGTAATCTAATTTACGTACTGTAATTTTAATGGGGCTGCAAATTGCCTTGGGCCAGCCCAGCCCAGCCAGTCCCTTGCCTTTCTGACTGTTTTAATGTCTCTCACATTTCTCTCACTACCAAAGGATCTTCTTGTTTTCTTAAAGAATTTTCTCATTGGTATTTATCACACTAACAGTGTGGCAAAAATCTAGCCATTCTTTTCTGCCCCCCTTAGATAGAGCAAATGCAGGGATGCCTTTAGGTTTTACCCCATTGGGACTAATTAAAGTAGGTTGTAACAGGAGAGGTTACTCACTGCACCAGTTGGGCAGAAGAGGGAAGCGGTGTTCCACCTTTTACTTTAACACCCATGCTTAGGGACTCCCAATGGCAATGCAGTCTACTCTAGATGTCATTCAGATTCCATTTCTGAATGACAGTATGGCCAGTAACATAGGCGGCGAGTTACATGGGCCCGTGGTGCCCGCGCTCCACCAATATTTAGGAACGTGGGCCCGGATCCACCAACGTTTGGGCTTACTGCACTTTGGGGGGCCCCCTTCCTGCCCCTGCTCCACCCCCTCCCCACACCCATTCCATCAAGCCCCTGGCCCACCTCTTTCCGGCTTCTGCGTCCTCCCGCGAGCAACGCTATAGCTGGTGGTGCGGGGCAGGCTGGGGCTGGGGCGCTGGCAGCAGCAAGCGCCAAGCCCCCCGCTAACCCTCCAGGTTGCCCTGTACCCAGTGTCCCCCATGGCCAGTAATAACTGCAAATGCCGTACAGGAGCAGTATTTCTCAGACCTGCTACTACAGGAAGAGAAGTTCGGAAGAGGCAGGCTATTTGCATCCCAGACTATACAGATAGATCTGGAAGTGAAATACATCCACTCATAAGCCTTCCTCATGTCTCAAGATGTTGGGAGGAGACAGCCAGCCAGTCCTGTGAACATTTTGAGAAAAGGTAGGATTTGCAGGCCACTTGGTTCCACCCAAGAAGACAGTGACAAGTAAGATGGGGAGAAATGTCCTGTAGAGTGATAGGCTCTGCTTTAGTGTGGGCACCACCATGTGGTATGGTATGTGGGGAGAATGTGTGGCCTAGTCCAGTCTGGGACAACTTGCCTCCTGGGAGAGCTTCACTTTCATAATGAAACTGAAAAACTGGCACTTTTCATTATGAAAGTTTTGCATAGCTATAACAATTAATAGAGCAGTTAATAGATTTAGGCTGCCACTAACTCCTGAGCTAATTATTCCTATAACATATTTATTGCAGGCCATTTATTTACACATGCTGTCCATTGTTTTAAACAGTCTGCAAAAGGGTTCAATATTTGCTTTAACAAGTTTGAATTTTCCCACGTTAATTTTGTCTGTAATGTAGATGATCTTTCTCAGTATCCCTGTTAATTTGATATTCCAACAAGGGTTCTGGGATTGGAGAATGTGAAAATAATCCCAGACTTCTATGGACACAATTTGTTTTCTCCCTTGTGTTAATTCATAATGTCTTTTTAAAAAAATGAAAGATTCGGTTTTGTATAAAATTATTCAAATTGTTATTTTTGTTTTTATATACTGCTCTCGATGCATGAATGGGACAAGGACAATGTGTTGTTCTTAAAATTGGACCCCTTCATTGTGATTATGAAAGTTGGTCAAAATATATAATTAGTACAGTATTTCAGTCTGTCTTTGTTAAGAATCATTAACAGCTCAGAGCCCATTGAAGTCAGTTGCAAAACTCCAGTTAACTGCAGTGGGAACTGAAATAGGCCCTCAGAGTAAGATTTTAAAAAATGATTGGTGTTCTTAGATGCCTGACCTGAGATATCTTAAAAGGGTCTGGTTTTCAGAAAGTGATGAAAACCTACTCTTAAAATCAAGCCTTAAGTTGAGCATCCAACATTTGGAGCACCTAGTATCACCAATCACTTTTTAAAATCTTGGCCTTGGTCTTTCATTCTGTCATCATTGTCCTCTGATCAATACATCTGAATATTAAATAAGTCATTTCATTAATTGTATAGCTCTTAAATAAACAGAGTTCAGAAGTTCATTATGCTTTGCCTACTGAAACTAAGTCTCTTCCATTTTCTATTTCAGTATATGCTATGAACAATGTTGTGGCTTAACTAAAGCATAAATCTCCATAATTTTCACAATGACTAGCTCGTATTATAGTTGCAGTTTAACCCTTGTTTGAAACTGCATAGCTTTCTGCCAGAAGGGACAATTCACTTACACAATGGGTGTATCCATGTCAAAATAAGCTCATTAAAATTTCACAGATCAATGCTGTAACCCCTGGTAGAAGAAGAATGGAATAAATATATCATCAAGATAGACAACAGACCACTGCCTCAGTCACAAAGAATAGAATTTCATTTACTGATTTTTCTCATGATGTTGAGTAACATGAATACAAAAGCTTAGGATGTTACCCTACTATATTTCACCCCAGAAAGCAATTGTGATATTTACATAATCTCAGAGCATGAGCAAAAACACATCTCAAGAGAACAGGGTATGGAACATTTAATTATAATCCAGTTCAGTGGTATCATACTCTCTGCCGGGTGGGGCTGTCAATAGACTGGCACTGTTGAAGCTGAGATGTGAGGTTGAGATGTGGTCAGTAATGGATGGTGTATACCTCCCAATAGTATTCAGAGTGGTAGCTGTGTTAGTCTGTATCAGCAAAAACAATGAGGAGTCCTTGTGGCACCTTAGAGACTAACAAATTTATTTGGACATAAGCTTTCATGGGCTAGAACCCACTTTATCAGATGCATGGAGTGGAAAATATAGGAGCAGGAATTAAATACATGAAAAGATGTGAATTGCCTTACCATGTGTGAGGTTAGTCTAGCGAGACAATTCAACCGACAGCAGGATACCAAGGGAGGAAAAATAACTTTTGAATTGGTAATGAAAATGGCCCATTTCAGACAGTTGACAAGAAGGTGCGAGTAACAGTAGGGGGAAATTAGTATTGGGGAAATTAGATTTAGGTTTTATAATGACCCAACCGCTCCCAGTCTTTATTCAGGCCTAATCTGATGGTGTCCAGTTTGCAAATTAATTACAGTTCTGCAGTTTCAGGTTGGAGTCTGTTTTTGAAGGTTTTTTTTGTTGAAGAATTGCCACTTTTAGGTCTGTTATTGAGTGACCAGGGAGATTGAAGTGTTCTCCTACTGGTTTTTGAATGTTATGATTCCTGACGTCAGATTTGAGTCCATTTATTCTTTTGTGTAGAGACTGTCCGGTTTGGCCAATGGACATGGCAGAGGGGCATTGCTGGCACATATCACATTGGTAGATGTGCAGGTGAATGAGCCCCTGATGGTGTGGCTGATGTGGTTAGGTCCTATGCTGGTGTCCCTTGAATAGATATGTGGACAGAGTTGGCATTGGGGTTTGTTGCAGGGTTTGTTTCCTGGGTTGGTGTTTTTGTTGTGTGGTTGCTGGTGAGTATTTGCTTCAGATTTGGGGGCTGTCTGTAAGCAAGGACTGGACTGTCCCCCAAGGTCTGTGAGAGTGAGAGATCGTTCTTCAGGATAGGTTGTAGATCCTTGATGATGTGCTGGAGAGGTTTTAGTTGGGGGCTGTAGGTGACGGCTAGTGGCGTTCTGTTACTTTCTTTGTTGGGCCTGTCTTGTAGTAGGTGACTTCTGGGTACCCTTCTAGCTCTGTCAATCTGTTTCTTCACTTCAGCAGGTGGGTACTGTAGTTGTAAGAACGCTTGATAGAGATCCTGTAGGTGTTTGTCTATGTCTGAGGGATCGGAGCAAATGCGGTTGCATCTTAGAGCTAGGCTGTAGACAATGGATCGTATGATGTGGTCTGGATGAAAGCTGGAGGCATGGAGGTAAATATAGCAGTCAGTAGGTTTCCAGTACAGGGTGGTGTTTATGTGACCATCACTTATTAGCACCATCGCTTATTAGCAATGTAGTGTCTAGGAAGTGGACTTCTTGTGTGGACTGGTCCAGGCTGAGGTTGATGGTGGGGTGGAAATTGTTGAAATCTTTGTGGGATTCCTCAAGGGCCTCCTTCCCATGGGTCCAGATGATGAAGATGTCAACAATGTAGAGCAAGTAGTTCATTGACAGCAAACAAAAGTAGTATCAACATAGCCAGAGAGAAGTCATTAAAACTTTCAAATCAATATTTCCAGAAACATTTTTCTATTTGCTTTAATTTGGAGCTGTTTAATAGCAGTTCTTTTTAGAAATATGCAGATATTAAAATATTTGATTTTTCTCACCTACTTCAAATTGCTTTACATATACAGTTTCTGGTGTGATTAAGTCATGCAAATTAAAACCCTTGTCCTCTGACTCATTGATGTGTCATCCAGATGATGTGTAATGCTCTGATACACTGGCACTAGTCTTCTACTAAGAGAATGAACAGTAACTATTTGGACATCTTTAGAGCCGGAGCTTACATAGCTGTGCAAACCTTTAACGATGAAAGCAGCTTCTTTATCTTTCTCATTTTATAATGCAGAGCACAGTTTGTATTTGATAGGGTATCAGGTTTTGTTTTTCTATGCTCAGACTCTTCAGGTCTGCCAAGAAATTCTCAAAGCTATTTTACATCAATGGGCACTCATCCTTCTTTTCTGTTACACTTATGCCTAGAATGCACCACTGCCCTCTGATAAACACAGCAGCCAAGATGGTCTGTTGCTGAGAAATATGGCATTACTATAAATATAGAAATTATAGAACATTCTTCACATATTTTTATACCAAAAGTCAATTAAAATACAATTTAAGGCCCCCAGCCTGCAAACACCTGCTGAATAAAGTTAAGCACCTGTGTAAGTGTTTGCAAGTTTGGGGCCATAAACTAAGTTTTCAGGGCAGGAACTGTCTCTCACTATGTTTATGAACAGTGCCTAGCACAGTAAGCTCTTGATGTGGATTGGGCCTCTAGGCACAAATGTAATGTAGTACAAATTATTAATAAAATACTACCATGAGATCAGGATATGGGTTATCATACAGTAGGAAATGTGTTTTTAGGAATCTAGTCTCCCAGATCATATTTAAAAACAAAGTAATATAACGTTTTGGCAGCCCAATTTTCAGTTCAGATTCTGATGTGATTCATGTTTGAGATGGTATGAATCCAGTCTGACAGTGGTTTCCAGTCAGATTTGCAAAAATGGGTCAGATTTGTCTAGATCAGATTTGGGTCTAAGTATGATCTAGCAAAAAATGGGAACTGACTGAACATTCTTGAGTACTTCCATGTATTTGTGCGTGTAGTCTATAGGAGAGGGTGGCGGGGGGGGTGGAAGATATCCAAAGCAGTTTGATAAATAACAGTGAAAACAAACCAAAAGATTTCAAAGTCTTTCTGTTCAGAGATAGCTGTTAATCAAAAGCTCAATTATAATGAGCATTAATAGGGATTGTCCTATATCTTACAGAAGCCTGTGACTGGGTGAATAAACCCCACACCCAGAAGAGCTTCTTTGGGCCCAGGCAGTTCCACCCTACCATAGCTGCAAAGCATGTATGGGCTAGAAGAGGAGCTTAAAAAGGGGAACAAAAAATTGGGTAGCAGGCAGCCAGTGGAGTTGAACAGATGTACAATCTTAGATCCTCGGAGGGAGCACTGTGCGAGTTCCATTTGACTGGCGCTCCTGCCTTTTGAGACTCCAATAGACCCACTGAAGAGAAAAGGATTCTGGACACTCAGAAGGGCTGAATCTTACTTTGATTTATTATGTTTATTGTCTTCACTTTGCCCTTTGGGAGGAGAAAACTGGTAGGAAGCAGTGGTGCAGCATCTTTGGAGTGCAGAACTTTGCTGCCTACCACATGGCCCTGGATTGGAACCCACTGGACAGGGTGGGCCCAGGTTCCTGTACCAACCCCTGGGCCAGGTAGAAGATGGAAAGCCTACCGCTGGTGTGATGGAGTCTAGCCAAGAGAAGGCTCTGAAGCCAGGAGGGTTAACCTCCTGAGACCTCAGCTCAAGGGAGGCCTGGAACCCCTCGCTTGACTGCAGGGATATCCTTTGCCAGGGTATTTATATACTCCAAAAGAGGTGGATATAAACACATGATCCAGGCAGAAGGGCTGGAATGACTGTTGGCAGGGGGAGCCAGGAAAGATGAGCGTCTGCTACACCCAACCCTAGGCACAAGGGGATGCCTGCAGTGAGAGAACTCCTTCACTGGGACTTATATAAATGTCTACTGTTTGGTCTCCATCCGCTTTTGCCTCCCCAGTGAGCAAAGCACCTAGCCTCTATATTCCAATCAGCCCTCTATTCCATCTTGGGGCAAACTGTGCCTTTAAAGCACTGTCCCCTCTTAAGGATAGTCTGGAGCTGTACAGCCCCATGGGAGTGGAATGGAATGAATTGTGCCTCAGGTACCATCCTTCACTGCGCTCCCCAAAACACAGGGTGGGGGAGGAGGTAGCACTATCCTTTACTGTGGTGCAACTTTTTCCCCACCCTGGGTATATGTTCCACTCCAGGGGCTGTTGGAGGGGTAAGGGTGAAGCCCTGTTCCTGCTTCGTCCCCAACCTCAAACTAAATTTGTGATCACCATTCCTTTAGCAGCTAATTTGCACTGGTACAGTAATCCTTTCTCCAATAGAAAAATAATTTAGTCACATTCTCAAAAAATGAAATAAAACGTCTGAAAATAAGATGTAAAAAAATACTCTGGGGGTGCTAGAAAGACAATTCCCATCATCTGTTCCTGCACAGACCATGACACTTACAGAAAGTGCTTCATGTGGAAGAAACAGCTATAGAATACAAGACAATATTGAAGATTCTTGTAGTATCTGACCTCCAAATTCATATTGTGCCAAAGAAGTTATATTCATTAAACATATCTTCCTGTTTATTTCCCACTCTTGTCTTCAACTTAACTCTTCTCACTTTTATTTAATGATCTGGATTTTATTACATTAGATTGGATTCTTACCTATATTTTAAAGGTAAAAAAATGTATAATAGAGCTCACTTTTGTTAATATGTATTTTCGGTCACAGTGGTCTTCAAAAGCCTAGTCCAAAGCCCCTTGGAGTCAAGGCTCCAAGACTTCCGTGGGCTTTGGTTCAGTGTCAGCTGCAGGAAATCAGAATCTGCAACTACAGTCTGCTTTCGAACAGATTTTCAGTTCTGTGCATGGTGAAATACTTGTGGCTTTTGTTTTCTTAATGTCTTTAAAAAAAAAAAGTCTTTGGTCAAACATTCTGAAAATCCTATGATTAAAAAGTAAACACAGAATCATCATTTAAAATATTGCTCAACGTGATTGTGTAAGCCTAGCAACGATGAGACAATTCTGAGTTAAAGCCGGTACTCCCTCCTTAATGCTCCCACACAAGTAGAGGGTTGTTTGCATTGGTATGATTACGTGCGCTGGATTTCAAGACCGTATACCATTGTGGCTATTTTCTGTCAGAGCTCGAGAAGCAGCTCATCTTAATAATGGCAGGCTGCACACAGCTCTTATATTATCCTAGGATTGTTGATTTACTCTGTATTGTCACAGGGTTCACTCACTGCTTGTGGCGCCTCCTGCTGGCCATCCTGGGGATTAGCTCTGGTCTGGCATTGCATCCTTCCTACCCCTCTGGCAGTGTCTCTCCCATCATCCTCTGACCCTGTGGACCCCACTCACTTCAGGAACTGTAGCCTCCTCTTCATGATTTAGTCCTCTGGCCAGGTCACCTTCTGGGGTATATCAAAGTCTTTTCTTCAGCAGTCCTAGGCAGTCTTCCCATTCACTTCCTTGTCATTGCTACATCCCCAGTGGCCAGTAGGGGAACCCGGGCCTGCCCACTACTCCAGGTTCCAGCCCAGAGACCCTCAACCCAGCAGTTCTGGGCTTTACTCACTGCTCCTTCAACTACTGGTCTCCTCACTTTCTCTGGGTTTTATCAGCTCCAAATCCTCCTACTCTTCCCAGGGAGTGACTGCTGCCCCCATCTGTTGCCAGCTTCCTGGCTTTATACAGGTCCCACCCATTCCTGTCCAGCTGTGCCTGCTTCCAATTAGTTCCCTGCTCCCTGGCTCCTCCTCCAGATGCAGCCTATGGAGTTAATTGGCCTTCCTGGCCCTATTAACCTCTTCCAGTCCTGCATGGGGTGGATATCCCACCACAAACCCTCCCACTCCAGCCTGCAATCCTCAAGTGGACAGGTACTTTCTCCCCTGGAATTGTTTCAGCTGGGCCCGCAGGTCATCCCGCTCAGGCTCCAGGTCTCCCACCATGAGGAGCCACGTGCCATTCTCCTCTATGGCATCTCTGAATTTCTGGCTCTGGAATTCTGCATTATCTTGTGCTACTCGCAATGCCTGCTTGGTGGCTTTCAGTTTCTCCTGTAGCCCTGGTCCTTCTTCTGCAGAGTCTCCTAGCACCCCTTCTCCCAGGGTATGAATTCCCAGCTTGCCTCGATCAATCTCCGTATTAGTTCCCATACCCTTTAACTTGGCCTCTGTGGGACTCTTTCTTTTTTCCAATTTCTCTTCTCCCTTTTGGCCTCCTCTATCACCTTAGTGCACCCCCTCTGGTTATCTGGCACTTCCTTCTAGTCCCTTCCTGACCCTTTGCCTTTTTCCTGTCTTGTCTCCTTTTTCCTTATCCCCCCCATTGGGACCCTGCTCACATGTCCTGGTTCCCACAGGTAAAATAAGTGCCCGCCCTTTCCTTCACAGGTCAGGGACCTTGGGGATTTCCTGCTTTATTTCCCTTGGGGCTAGACTTCTTATCTTCCCAATAGGGATGCTCTCAAAGTGTCCCCTCCACCCAGAGGCATAACAGTGCCTTGCTTAGGCTTCTGACCTCCTGATCCTGGGACCTCTTTTCTTGCCCCAGCCCCTCTGGCCCCTGCTCACCTCCTGGAGGATCTTGAGCAAGTAGTGCTTCTCTTCAGCTGTCTCATGTAGTTCTGTGGGTATCTCTGCACCTCCCACTGTCACCACTAGTTCTCTATGATGTCATCTTGTTAGGGCCTGCATCCCTCTTTGTTGCTCATCAGCCCCCTTCACTGGTGGCAGCAACTCTGTGGTCCAGCATGGGAAGGTACACCTGCCATCCACTAAGAAAACCTCTGCGCATGGGGGCTCCATTGTCCCTTTGCCCGAAGTGTCTCTTCTACAGTTTTCCCACCTCCCATGTTTTGGGACAGCTGTTTTATACTATCTCTCAGTCTCTCACATGCCCCTTGTATCAGGGACAATAGCCTGCACAGTCTTTCAAACTCCCCTTGAATCAGGGGCGACTGTCATGACCGCATTTTTCACCAATTGTCACAGGGTTCACTCACCACTAACAGTACCTCCTGCTGGCCATTCTGGAGATTAGCTCTGGCCAGGCATTGTGCACCCCATCCAGTAGAGTCTCTCCCATCATCCTCGGGACCCCTCTCACTCCAGGAACCGCAGCTTCCTATTCATGACTCAGTCCTCCAACCAAGTCACTATATGTGTTCCCCCCTTCCAGGGTATATCAAAGTCTTTCCTTCAGCTGTCCTGGGCAGTCTGCCCATTCACTGCCTTCTCATTGCCAATTCCCCAGTGGCCAGTAGGGGAAACCAAGTCTGCCCATTATTCCAGGTTCCAGTCCAGGGACCCTCAACCCAACAGTTCTGGGCTTTACTCTCCCAACCCTCACCACCCCTTCCTTGGACTGGTTTCCCCTTTCTCTGGTTGCACTATCTCCAAATCCTCTTCCCAGGGAGTGACTACTGTTGCCAGCATCCTGGCTTTATACAGGCCCCACCTGTTCCTGTCCAGCTGTGTCTGCTTCCAATTAGGTTCCTGCTCCTTGGCTCCTCCTCCATGTGCAGCCTGTGGAGTTAATTGGCCTGCCTGGCCATCTTAACCCCTTCCAATCCTCTGTGGGGTGGACACCACCATCACATGTACTTTAAAAAAATTGATCATCTTTCCTCCTCTTTAACCCAGCAAAATCCTGACATGGTTATTAAACTAACATTTAACCTAAGAACACTTGTAAAACAATCTTCTTTCTCTTTGACTACAGTTGCTTGAGGTGAGAAAAGGTAAAAATCATATAGTTTTTCCTTCAAACTGAATGTGTAGATGTTATTTTAAACCACAAAGAACAGTTAAGTCCCAATCCTAAAAACTCTCATATATGTGCTTAATATTATTCACAAGGTTAATCTCATTGAAGTTAATGGGACTACTCAGGTCTTTACGGTAAGTACATATTTGTAGGTCTGGAGCCTGGGGGAGATGATTCTTGCCACAAAAAATTGCTATGAAATCCTTAGTGGAGGATAATGGCACTATCTAAAAGTGGACTGGCAAAACTTTTCCATCAATGTTTGTTCAGTTGAAGTTCATAGAAGTAGGGAAAGATCATCGGCCGCCCTTACTCACACTGAGCAGTGCCACGGATTTCAAAAGGGATGTTCCTGGAGTACAGTACGGCTTTCTACGTGAGAAAAGTTGGCAGAATCCTTAGTACCTGCATGAAAGCAATGCCTGCTGTTCCTGGGGAGCTGGAAATCTTTTTTCAGGATTATGATTTAAACATTGTCATAACTGAATCAAACCTAAAAGAAAATAGAATGTCAAAACCCTCTGGCTTTTCCTGTAGCATTCTGATCTCATTTTGTTTCAAAAATTGCCTTCCTAAGATCTATTTTCCTGTTAACATAAAATATTCCTGAAATATCTGTCAACAAAAGACTTCTGACTATAGGAAGTGAATTGAGAGAAAAATTTATGGCTCAGTTTTTCCTTCAAATAATTTGGTACACCAGTGTGTACAGCATTTGAGAAAATCAATTACTGTGCCTTCTAATACAAGTATGGTGCTAATATGCAAATATGTGGGCCCTATACAGTATGTAAAGGTCAAGCCCTAACATTTCTGGAATGCACCAAAGTGCAGTAGTCATGTTCAGTGCAGGCCTACACCATTAGGAATTTTTGTTTTCTTGTGAGGAGATGTAGCATATTTTCTTTTCCTTTCTGCTGCTGATTTTTCTAAGCACTCTTGCTATGAATATCTTCATTGCTGAATATGGAGAACTGACACTAATTAGGGCCTGGAAACTTTTCATGCACTGTATCCCAAACAGCTCCGTCAATGCGCTTACTCGCTATTTCTATTTTGGGCCCCTCTCGAGCAAGTCTGCCAGAGCTGTCCTGAAGCCTGCTTGATAGTGGTTTGTGTGAGGGAATTAGGATGACTTGCTTTTTTAATCACCACTAACAACAACAACAACAATCACCCGGCATTCACTTGGCTAGGAACCCCTGAGAAGCAAAATCAAAGAAATTTGAACAGATCCCTGCCAATCAAGATGACAGAGCTCTACCTTAGATCCCAGTCATGGAAGCTGCATATGAAGCACAGAATTTGGTGCTTTCATTTCTAAACTCTCTCTTGCCCTTCTCCTTTCCCCCTGATCCCGACACTGAGTGCTGGGACTGAGAAATCAGAGGGGATATTACTCACCTACTTCTCCCCTCCTTGCTCTGGGATGTAAAATAGTATGAAGTGACACAATGGGTTGGGAGAAAGACACTCCAACAGACAACTACAGAATTACGGACATAAAGTGATAGGGCAGATAAATATACATGTGGGCCAGATCCGCAACTGATGTAGATTGGCCCAGCTTCACTGCAGTCAAAAGCTATGTTGATGTATAGCGGCCCTATAGATTTAGTTAAGTTTCACCCATGCTTTAACCTGCTGTATCAGTGAATAGCGAAGGACTTTATAGTTGTGTTTCCTACTACTTCCAATATATACTCCGGGGTAAAGTGGGTAATATCATTTTGTCCATTATACACTGATGTTCTGTACCATTTAATGTTCATTATCTTTCTTTTCTGGATAATTTTCAGCAGTGGTGGAGCTCTTGGCAGCATGATAAAGAATAAAGAAGCATTTGCAGCCTGCGGTAGAACAAAGATAGCAAGCCATGTGCATTCGGCTGGGTAGCAGTCGAAGATTTTTATACTAAAGTGCTGGATTTTGCAAAATGATATTTCATTGACTTACTTTTCGAGATTTCAGTGAACCTCTTTTGGAAAAAAGAAACCCCATACAATTCTAACACCACCGTTAGTAGAATATTGTTGCTCATGAAATTTGGAGGCATAGCTCCTCTAAAGATTGACATCTTCCAATATAAACAGGCCAAATGTGGCCTTGCTTTGAGGAGATTATCCCCACAAATCCATCAGAATTTCATTATAGACCTGCAGTGGTCAGGTCACCTTTTTATTTTTTTGCTCAGGGTAATTTATAAATAATGCACTGAGTGATAACTGGCAAGGCCAGTGGAAAATTGGGATTCAAATTTTGACTGTTGTGATTTCCAGGTCTTCCCACCTTGCTTGCTGTTTTATCATCATCCCATTTTTGGTGAAACCAAGCGTGTTAGGCACCTCAAAGTAATACGTAAAGAGAGTCCCTCACCTAAAGAGTTCACAATGTGACAATAAGTGAGGATCTTAAAGAAACTGAAAATTGGCAAAGGGAAAAGAGTTACCATACAAGTTCCCATGGTTACTCAGCGTGGCATGTGCACACCTTATTGATTTTATTAAGTTAGGGTTGATTTATGTTTTTAAATCTCCTTTACTGTAGGACACATAGTGGAACTGAATTTTACAAGGGATTTGAATGTGGCGAGGAAGGCGAGTTAAGGCCTCAAACTATGCCTGACGAAGCCAATGGCAAAACTCTCACTGACATCAATGGTGCAGGATCATGGGCTTTAATGAGTTGGTATGGGAAGGCATTTTGGACCCAATCCAGAGAAACACTTTAATCATGTGCCTAACTGTTAGCTCATGATTAGTGTTTCACTGGGACTACTCAGGTGCTTAAAGTTAACCACATACGTAAAAGTTTTCCTGGATCATTCAGCCTACAAGGGATCATTTAAAGGATAGTCACTTTTACAACCACAGACCTTCCTCAGTTACAGTTCAAGTTTTTTTTTTGTTTCTGTTTTACCTACAACTTGAGAGAAGAGCAATTGGTCCCTTTATTTCACTGCTGGTGGAGGGGGGAAAAGTGACAAGGCCAGATCTACACTCTGCATCTGAAGCCTCCACAACATTAAGAAATGGACATGTGGCTTAGGAAAATATGGAGTCAGGGACTTACTCCATGAGTTACTCTGAGCAATCATCTGAATTCACCAGAAAGAGAGGATTCTAAGTTACAGTTGCTCACATCACTGGAAACAAACAGATGGCTCTGTACACTTCTGTAAAGCCACCTGGTACTGTATGCTTGAACAGCTGAAGTATTGGTGACAAACCTGGCTCAGTGTAATTCCTCTATCTAAACAGCGGCACTCAACCCAGGCAACAAAGTGCCTGCAAATTGCCTTGAGAATGCAACACTGCTACAGAGCCAGGGTGCCATGAACATGCTAATTCCAGTGGGACACTTGAGGATGGTGGGTGGTGGTGGTCGGGGACTCTCTCCTCAGGGGGACTGAGTCATCTATCTGCCACCCCGACCGGGAAAACCGAGGAGTCTGCTGCTTGCCAGGAGCTAGGATTCACGATGTGACGGAGAGACTGCAGAGACTCATCAAGCCCTCGGATCGCTACCCCTTCCTGCTTCTCCACGTGGGCACCAATGATACTGCCAAGAATGACCTTGAGCAGATCACTGCAGACTACGTAGCTCTGGGAAGAAGGATAAAGGAGTTTGAGGCGCAAGTGGTGTTCTCATCCGTCCTCCCCGTGGAAGGAAAAGGCCTGGGTAGAGACCGTCGAATCGTGGAAGTCAACGAATGGCTACGCAGGTGGTATCGGAGAGACGGCTTTGGATTCTTTGACAATGGGACGGTGTTTCAAGAAGGAAAAGTGCTAGGCAGAGACGGGCTCCACCTAACAAAGAGAGGGAAGAGCATCTTCGCAAGCAGGCTGGCTAACCTAGTGAGGAGGGCTTTAAACTAGGTTCACCGGGGGAAGGAGACCAAAGCCCTGAGGTAAGTGGGGACATGGGATACCGAGAGGAAGCACGAGCAGCAGAGCGTGAAAGGGGAGGGCTCCTGCCTCATACTAAGAAAGCAGGACAAACAGCAAGTTATCTCAAGTGCCTACACACAAATGCAAGTAGCCTGGGAAACAAGCAGGGAGAACTGGAAGTCCTGGCACAGTCAAGGAATTATGATGTGATTGGAATAACAGAGACTTGGTGGGATAACTCACATGACTGGAGTACTGTCATGGATGTATATAAACTGTTCAGGAAGGATAGGCAGGGCAGAAAAGGTGGGGGAGTTGCATTGTATGTAAGAGAGCACTATGACTGCTCAGAGCTCCGGTATGAAACTGCAGAAAAACCTTAGTGTCTCTGGATTAAATTTAGAAGCATGAGCAACAAGGTTGATGTCGTGGTGGGAGTCTGCTATAGACCACCGAATCAGGGGGATGAGGCTTTCTTCCGGCAACTAACGGAAGTTATTAGATCGCAGCCCTGGTTCTTATGGGAGACTTCAATCACCTTGATATCTGCTGGGAGAGCAATACAGCAGTGCACAGACAATCCAGGAAGTTTTTGGAAAGTGTAGGGGACAATTTCCTGGTGCAAGTGCTGGAGGAACCAGCTAGGGGCAGAGCACTTCTTGACCTGCTGCTCACAAACTGGGAAGAATTAGTAGGGGAAGCAAAAGTGGATGGGAACCTGGGAGTCCGTGACCATGAGATGGTCGAGTTCAGGATCCTGACACAGGGAAGAAAGGAGAGCAGCAGAATACGAACCCTGGACTTCAGAAAAGCAGACTTTGACTCCCTCAGGGAGCTGATGGACAGGATCCCCTGGGAGAATAACATGAGGGGGAAAGGAGTCCAGGAGAGCTGGCTGTATTTTAAAGAATCCTTATTGAGGTTACAGGGACAAACCATCCCGATGTGTAGAAAGAATAGTAAATATGGCAGGCGACCAGCTTGGCTTAACAGTGAAATCCTTGCTGATCTTAAACACAAAAAAGAAGCTTACAAGAAGTGGAAGATTGGACAAACGACCAGGGAAGAGTATAAAAATATTGCTCGGGCATGCAGGAGTGAAATCAGGAAGGCCAAATCACAACTGGAGTTGCATCTAGCAAGAGATGTTAAGAGTAACAAGAAGGGTTTCTTCAGGTATGTTAGCAACAAGAAGAAAGTCAGGGAAAGTGTGGGCCCCTTACTGAATGAGGGAGGCAATCTAGTGACAGAGGATGTGGAAAAAGCTAATGTACTCAGTGCTTTTTTTGCCTCTGTCTTCACGAACAAGGGCAGCTCCCAGACTGCTGCACTGGGCAGCACAGCATGGGGAGGAGGTGACCAGCCCTCTGTAAAGAAAGAAGTGGTTCGGGACTATTTAGAAAAGCTGGACAAGCACAAGTCCACGGGGCCGGATGCTCTGCATCCGAGAGTGCTAAAGGAGTTGGCGGATGTGATTGCAGAGCCATTGGCCATTATCTTTGAAAACTCATGGCGACCGGGGGAGGTCCTGCAAGACTGGAAAAAGGCTAATGTAGTGCCCATCTTTAAAAAAGGAAAGAAGGAGGATCCTGGGAACTACAGGCCAGTCAGCCTCACCTCAGTCCTTGGAAAAATCATGGAGCAGGTCCTCAAGGAATCAATTCTGAAGCACTTCGAGGAGAGGAAAGTGATCAGGAACAGTCAGCATGGATTCACGAAGGGCAAGTCATGCCTGACTAATCTAATTGCCTTCTCTGATGAGATAACTGGCTCTGTGGATGAGGAGAAAGCAGTGGACGTGTTGTTCCTTGACTTTAGCAAAGTTTTTGACTCGGTCTCCCACAGTATTCTTGCCAGCAAGTTAAAGAAGTATGGGCTGGATGAATGGACTATAAGGTGGATAGAAAGATGGCTAGATTGTCGGGCTCAACGGGTAGTGATCAATGGCTCCATGTCTAGTTGGCAGCCGGTATCAAGCGGAGTGCCCCAAGGGTCGGTCCTCGGGCCGGTTTTGTTCAATATCTTCATTAATGCTCTGGAGGATGGTGTGAATTGCACCCTCAGCAAGTTTGCAGATGACACTAAACTGGGAGGGTAGGGATAGGATACTGAGGGCCCTAGACAAATTAGAGGATTGGGCCAAAAGAAATCTGATGAGGTTCAACAAGGACAAGTGCAGAGTCCTGCACTTAGGACGGAAGAATCCCATGCACCGCTACAGACTAGGGACTGAAAGGTTAGGCAGCAGTTCTTCAGAAAAGGACCTAGGGGTTACAGTGGGCGAGAAGCTGGATATGAGTCAACAGTGTGCCCTTGTTGCCAAGAAGTCCAATGGCATTTTGAGATGTATAAGTAGGGGCATTGCCAGCAGATCGAGGGATGTGATCGTTCCCCTCTATTCGACATTGGTGAGGCCTCATCTGGAGTACTGTGTCCAGTTTTGGGCCCCACACTACAAGAAGGATGTGGAAAAATTGGAAAACATCCAGCGGAGGGCAACAAAAATGATTAGGGGACTGGAAGACATGACTTATGAGGAGAGGCTGAGGGAACTGGGATTGTTTAGTCTGCGGAAGAGAAGAATGAGGGGGGATTTGATAGTGGCTTTCAACTACCTGAAAGGGGATTCCATAGAGGACGGATCTAGACTGTTTTCAGTGTTAGCAGATGACAGAACGATGAGTAATGGTCTCAAGTTGCAGTGTGGGAGGTTTAGGTTGAATATTAGGAAAAACTTTTTCACTAGGAGGGTAGTGAAACACTGAAATGCGTTACCTAGGGAGGTGGTGGAATCTCCTTCCTTAGAAGTTTTTAAGGTCAGGCTTGACAAAGCCCTGGCTGGGATGATTTAGTTGGGGATTGGTCCTGCTTTGAGCAGGGGGTTGGACTTGATGACCTCCTGAGGTCCCTTCCAACCCTGATATTCTATGATTTGTGATCTTCCTCTTTGCTTGGTGGTGGTTATTGCACACTATTGTTCAGATTATTTTGATAGCAAAATCTCAATACTGATTTTCAGCAAGAATACCTGGAGGTATCCTAATTAAAATATGCAGTAATATACAGTAACTCCGTTTTCCCTTAATATTATGAATTGGCAGGCTAGATCTTCAAGTGTGTCTAAACTATGCTTGGTGCACCAGAGGAGAAAAGAAGGCACAGGTGGCTTTCTGCTACCTTTCTTCCCCTCCTCACCAGTCCTGGGGATAACCAGCTGCTGGTTCAGCCCCTGGAGGAATCTGTAGTTACTTATGGCAACTGAAATGTCCCTTAGGGGCCAAAGGTGCACATATAAAATGCACACGTGAATACATATCACATTAATGCCTCTGTTCACAATTTATGATGTGTTATCACAATGGTTAACTAAACTGGTAAAATTCCCACCATGTTTCACCAACGTTCTTGTGATTTCCCTCACTTCACACCCCACTGCATCTCTCAGTAGATTACATACACCTCAAGTCAAAGTAGGGTCCATCTACAGCCAGACACCATAGTTGTTCCATCTTATTCTTTTGCTTCCATTCTCATTACCAAAAACAAATTTGTTTAAAATATTCAGCATATGCATTGCATTAGATTCTGCCTTCTTTACCAGTATGACGTAGCCAGACAATGCACAATGATGGCTTTGCATTTTATCAACAGTGTACTCCAATGTCCGGTTTGTTTATTTGTGCTTGTAAGAGATAGAATAGCATAGGCAAGGTGGTATTTTTGAATCTGATGCATTTCAGGTTGAAAGCAATTAATTTACCATTTCTTTGGAGGAAAAGACTGCCTCTATGGGCATAAGGACACATGAATACATACGATAAATATTCACTCAGCAAAGACCCCAGCTGAGCTTGATTCATTATCCGGCTCCTGAAGGAAATATACAAGTGAAATTTTAGTTCACAATGCCTCATACCCTTCATGCACATTTGATATCTAGTCCTAATTACAGCAAAGTCTATGCATGTAGTTGCTCTTTTAATGTCAACCAAGGTTTACAATGAAAACACTTTGAATAAAAAGAAGCTGAGCTAGCTCTTTGTCATAGGTTATATCAGGGGTCAGCAACCTTTGGCATGCGGCCCATCAGGGTAATCCACTGGTGGGCCACAAGACATTTTGTTTACGTTAACTGTTTGCAGGCACGGCCCCCCGCAGCTCCCAGTGGCCACGGTTCGCTGTTCCTGGCCAATGGGAGCTTCAGGAAGTGGCACGGTTTGCATTGGTGCAGCTGTTAGTGCTGTAGTGTAGCCATAGCCAAAGTCTCTAAGTCTGGTTAGGATGGTCTCCAAGAGCCTAAGAGAGAAACCAACACCCACTGCAGCCTACCTGGCTTCTACTGCTCTCTCTCTCCTGCTCAGCTTCCTGTTTATATAGACCAGCCTTAAGGTACAGCAGGGCCTCCGGAGGCTGTTCTGGCTATAGGCTCCACTGTGTCCCTTAAGGAAGTAGGTCACTCCTACACAAGCATTTTTCCCCCGCAGACAATAAGCTTTGCTAGAAGGAAGCACTCCCAGTCTATACTGCATCGATATACTCTAATGTTGAATTTCATCAATGTTTCTAATATTGACCTTATCTTTAAAATAAATCTATTAAGTTGTCAAACTCATAACATATTTAAATAGACCTGTCATAAATTTAAAGGGAAGGGTAACCACCTTTCTATATACAGTGCTATAAAATCCCTCCTGGCCAGAGACAACATCCTGTTACCTATAAAGGGTTAAGAAGCTCAGCTAACCTGGCTGGCACCTGACCCAAAGGACCAATAAGGGAACAAGATACTTGCAAATCTTGGGGGGGTGAGGGGGGCGAAAAGGCTTTTGTTGTGCTCTATGTTTACGTGTTTGTTCTCTCTTGGGACACAGAGGCCAGGCAGAAATCCATCTCCTCCAACCCATCCTAATCCAAGTCTCCAATATTGCAACCAGTATAGGTAAGCCAGGCAAGGCAGATTAGTTTATCTTTTGTTTTATGTGAATTTTCCCTATGTTAAGAAGGAGGTTTATTCCTGTTTTCTGTAACTTTAAGGTTTTGCCCAGAGGGGGGATCCTCTGTGTTTTGAATCTGAATACCCTGTAAAGTATTTTCCATCCTGATTTTACAGAGGTGATTCTTTTACCTTTTCTTTAATTAAAATTCTTCTTTTAAGAACCCGATTGATTTTTCATTGTTCTTAAGATCCAAGGGTTTGGGTCCGTGTTCACCTGTACAAATTGGTGAGGATTATTATCAAGCCAACCCCAGGAAAGGGGGTGTAGGGCTTGGGGGGATACTTTGGGGGAAGAAGTCTCCAAGTGGTCTCTTTCCCTGTTCTTTGTTTAAAACGCTTGGTGGTGGCAGCATACCGTTCAAGGAGAAGGCAAAGTTTGTACCTTGGGGAAGTTTTTAACCTAAGCTGGTAAGAATAAGCTTAGGGGGTCTCTCATGTGGGTCCCCACATTTGTACCCTAGAGTTCAGAGTGGGGAAGGAACCTTGACGAGACCAATGGGTTTGGGGATTTTTTTTTAAACTCTCATCATGATTCCTGGTATAAAGAGGCTTGTTTCTATTAGTCCTATGCTGCATGTGTAACACCAACAGACCCCGGTCGTTGGTGGACGGGATCGAACCTGGGACCTCTGGAGCTTACTGCATGAACTTCTACAGCATAAGCTAGAAGCTAACTGGCTGTTAGCTAAGGCTGTAGAGCAGACTCATTTTATTTCTCTCTCTAAGTGGTCTTGATGCCACAAGATGGGACAGAACACCACACCCAGGAGGTATGTGGGTTATACATGTTTTCAGTTCCCCATTTGTGAAAGAATTAAGGTACTGCACACTTTCCATTAGTGCACTAAATCCCTTTCTTTGCTCAGGGAATGGTAGCTTCACTGGGGCAGGAAGAAGGAAATTTAGCCTTCATAATAAAGCCTGCCTATGCTGTGCCTGGCTCTATGCACATATCTAACAATGCTTTTTAGTCAATGCACTTTATTTTTTCCTTTCATAAGCAATACAGTTCACCCAGTTCCCCACAGAACAAAAAGGTGAAGAACATTTCAATTACAGGATGGTCCTGTTGTAACATCAGATGATTTTTTCCAAGAAATTATCAAGTGGCTTCCTCACGAAAACATTTATTCCTAAAAAATCAATATAGTGGTAATTTCATTAGGATTTCTTCAATAGGGGTCAAAGACATAAACCACAGATGAATAACTTTTCTTTTTATCTTACAAAGGTTGCTACTTAGGCTGAAAAGCCCTTTTAGAAGCATTTCAAATTTCTAGTCAGGTCAAGATCTTCAGATGTTTTTTTCATGGTGTTTATAACTTAGCCACTTAACATGCTATACAGTATAATGGCACCAGTTTATGGAAAAATCCACTGCATGTTTGCTCTGTGGCAAGTTCCAGGATTGTTGTGAATTTGTTTGTACCAGGAATGAGATTCATGGAGTCAGCTGCGAAATTTAAATGAGTATTCTGACCTTAGCAACAATAAATATTTATCCCCAAGTAAATCCCCAAACAAAGATTTTGTACATGTCACTCTAAACAGAGGGTTTATGTATGAGAGTTTCTATAACAGACAGCTACAGATACTGCTCTAAAATATAAACATACAACTCTTGTTGACAGGACTGCAACACATATATATCTGATGGCAGAGTTTTGGTCAACAGATCAGAAACAATTTAGAACAATGGTTCCTCTAACTCCAACCTGTATTATTATTAAGCCAGGCCAATTTAACACATTTCTTACCTAAACCTATTGTCACAGCTATTGTACTGAACAAGCAATGCACAAAACTGCAATATACTTGCAGAACCCTGTTATCAGTTTGCACACTATCAAAGATCAGTCAGTACAAAGGTATCCTTGTAGGTTCATTTCCCTTTGAATCAAGTCCAGGATACGTCTGATGTTATCAGGAATCCTCCTCTGTATTAGAAGTTAGCTGTCTCCTGGTCCACATGACTTTGTTCAATGGTATTCCACTGACTGCTTTTCCAAGTCATGGTCCTCAGTTCCAGGTAACTCTCTTGACCTACAATGAATTCTTCTGGGTCATTTCACATCAGCCTGCATTTCCTCCCCCTCTCCCTCCGCCCCTTTTGGTACTTGGCAAGTATCATCATTGCTCCAGTCCACTCCATGCTTCATGGGCCATTAGCTTCCAATTGCCCAAATTTCAGGGCACATGCTTGAGCTCTTCACTGCCACCTCATGATACTTTAAAATGTCACTTGCTAATGAAAATGGAAGCATTCATTCTTATTTTGCCATGTCAAACTAATATAAATATATACTTATATTCTGACTCTAGTTTTTAAACTTTTTTCCTACTGGCACTCTCTATACATATAGAAAAATAGATAATGCTAGAGTATGTAGCACATAAATAGTGGCTAGAGTGTGGTTAACTTTTCTAATTTACTCTGAGAACAGAGAGCTGTCAAACAGGAGTTGATATGCAAATTAAAAATAAAGCAGAATAACTACCTGTATATACCAATCTTTTGACAGAACTGCTCACAGTTGCAAAAGCTTTCTTCTTCTTCTTATGTTTAGTACACAGACAAATTAGAGGCTCTTTTTGACATTTGTCTATTTGATATCCACACAGCGATATAAAACAAATAGAAAGGAAAGCTAACTTACTTTCTGTTTATATAAAACAATTTTTTTAAACTAGCTGCCACAAAAGCCTTGAAGCAGGGAGTGGGTGTACATTTAAGCATCAATTATTCATTATCATAAGGATGCAATTCCCCCAGTTAAAAACTAAAATTCACAATAGACTATCAATATGTATGCAATCTAGGCTACATTTTCAAAGGGTTTGCACCTCTAGCTTGGACTTTTGCACCTATAAATAGGCACACATGAAATTTGGATTTCAAAGGAGAAGCCAACAGGGTTGAAAGTGAGATTCACTGCTCAAAATTCTTCCTAACAGTGAATATGGAAGAGGTATGGCCTGGAAAATACTTTTGCAGTATGATTTCCAAAATGGGTCAACTGGATGTGAGTGGCACCTGAAGCCCAAAAAATTTGCACTACATTATGCCTGCATCCAGAAATCTGTTTTCACTAACTGTCCTGCATTGCTTTATACACCAGTTTTATAAACTTCAGCCCATGCAAATATTCCTCTGCATCAGCTAATAGTTCCCTTAATTCCTGATGTTTTCTCTGAGTCCTCAGGACCTCACTCAAATCCAGGTGAGAAGGAGCAGGTCAATGCTAACTACTCCCTCCATCCAAGCCAATTCACTCCATCCTGCCATACGTGGCAAATATGAAGTCATGTGGGGAAGGAGAGAAAGGTACAAAGGTCTTGAGGGAATGGAGAATGGAATAAGGGGATTTGACGATGACATTTTTGCTGCTGCTCATTTTCTCCTCCTCAGGGATGATGTAGGCAAGTAGGAGGGATGGCTCCATGGCAGTGGATGAAAAGTGGAATGGGCAGGGAGCTTTTCAATGTAACATTTGTCAGAAAATGCTGATATGTCAAAACTCAAAGTTTGAATCGGAAAGGGTCTGTTTTGATGAATTTTTTGATTCATAAAATTTTTGTTAAGAAAGTTTTGGAAATGTCAATGTTTTGTTTTAGAGACAAGGTGTGTGATCTTTCATTGGCCCAACTTTTGTCTGTGAGAGAGATCTGCTTTCAAGCTTACAGGGAGCTATAGAAGAGCTCTGAGTAAGCTCAAAAGCTTGTCTTTCACCAACAGAAGTTGGGCCAATAAAAGATACTACCTCACCCACCTTCTCTCTAATATCCTAGGACCAGTATGGCAACAAGACTGCATACAATAATGTTTTGTTTCAACATTTTCAAAATGAAAAATTCTGGTTTTCCAGATCAAAATGACTTTTCCTTTTTAAATTTAAGCTAAAAGAAATTTTAAAAAATTTAAAATGGGCAAGATCAAAACAAAACATTTCAAATGACTCAAACCATTTTTGGAGTATTAGTTTGCAAAAAATTTCAGGATTTTAGCTTTTCATCCTGATTTGGGACAGTTTGTGTGTGTGTGTGTTTTTTGCTTTTTTTAAAACAAAATCTCAATTTTTTGCAGGATAGGAAAAACCATTTCCCACCCAGCTCTAGTAAGTGGTGGGTAACAGAGGCAGGGTACTCGGGAGGAACATGCTGTTGAAGGCAATCAGGGAGTGAGTATTGGACTCATCAGGTGTTACAGACCATAGAGCCAGCTGCAGCACCTACCGTTCTTGCGTAGGACTGATGCACCAGGTACAGTACTGGGAAGTAGTGTGCCATGGTACTCCTGCAACCACACCGGGGGGGGGATGGCTACAATACTATATGTACTTTTGCAACTGTGCTAATGTCTCCTCTTCTGTTTTTCTCTTACAGGTGTCACTCCAGAGAGATCTCCCAGAGAAGCAGGGCTTTCTTCTGTCTTGGAGGAATGAGTAATTTTCCTCATCCCTCCTCCTCCTCTCTGCTTTGTAGTTGTCAGGGGGTGGCTGGCCTCTTTAAAGGGAGTCAAAGTCCCACCTACTCATGTAGGTCATCTTTAAGGAGAATGATCCTCTCTTGGCCCTCCTATAAGCAATTAACTGCCTATGTGGCTGGTTGGCAACTAATTGATGAACTAGCACCTGGGCCTCTTAAAAGGCTACCAGAGCTCAACTGGAGGAGGATACTTCTAAGGAGAGCTGTTGGAGGAAGCATAAGGAGAAAAAAATTACTAGGGAAAAAGGTTCAGCTGAGGTTGAAGCCTAGCTCCAGGAAAAGAGCTGGAGACTCCTGATCCAAGGAATAGAGTGACTGTTTATAACCCAGCTCCAGGAGGAAGGCTGTAGTACCCCTGAATGCAAGGAAGGTAAACCCATCTGAGCCCCCAGAAACCCCAAAGGGATTGGACTTGAGGGGTTAAAGAAGAGGTGTGTTGTACATTGTAAAAAGTGTTAGTAAATCAGACCCCCAGAAAAAAAGGGGGTATCTGTTTGATGTACTCAGGTTGGAGTCAGTGACAGAAAGAACGGAGAGAGAGCTGTAGGCAGTGCAAGTGCAGGGCCAGAAGGGTGCGTGTTCCAGGGCTGCGCCCTAACAGAGTAGGGCTTTCTCCATTATTGTTTTGCAACTTTTAACACTCTCTTTTGGAGACAGAATCTGAATCTTAGGCTTCAAAGGAAACCCACAGGGAGTATGTTCCACTTTGTTACTATTAAACTGTAGGTTAGTGTCTGATAGAGAATTCTATTTATTAAACTCTTGATTTTTCTCTGTGAATTTGTCCAAAGGTTTCCATGGCAGAGCCTACAGCAGCCCTCTGTGGGCTACTCTGGGGACTGATAAGGGGATGTTGCTATGTCCTGATCAGTGGAATTGGAGTCAGAGGGCCCTGGGGGGAATTGAGTGATGTTTTTCATCACACAAGAGAGTCTGTGTGATACTTATGACCAGATCTTTGCTCAGCCATCAGTTTTCAACTCAGTTATTTTTCCACAACAGGAGTTAACACTGCAAACCCAGGGGAAGAACAGACATGGCTTTTGTAGGCAACCTGAATTGCTGGAAAACAGACAAAGGCACTTATCTGAGGTAGGTATTGATATCACCAGGACAACTCCCAGGTAGCTGGCCCAGGATCTCAGTGTTCCTTCCAGGTGTCTTCGGCTTTTGGGAAAGGCTGTTTTCTCTCATTTCTGCTGGGATGGTCCAACTTAATTCCTCCTCTTGGAGCTGCTGGCATGGACCAGTCAGATGGTGACCCATACTTCTGCTAAAGATTCAAAATTTCCAACCAAGAAGAGTTGTTCTCTCTCACCATCCAATGAGGAATCACCTTTGATTTCTTGCAACTGGGGCTAGAATTTTCCAGTCTTTGTGCAACACATCTCATCACACCAGATTATGTAAGACAAGTTAGAGCATAGTACAATAAGTACAATCATTTGGGGGCATACTTTGGATACCTGCTCATTTGCCCTGGTCAGCAACTTACCTCAGCAAGTTACTTTTTGAGCCCCTCTGCCTTGGCCAACTTTGCTGTTATGCTTGCTCCGGTTGCAATTTCTCCATTAGCACTCTGCTAGCTGCTGAAATGTTCATTTTAAAATTCATATAATTTACGAAGTCACTTCCTATTCTTTGATGCTCTCTAACCTTGAGAGCAGTTCACATGCAATGCCAAGTCACTTCAAGAACAGCTTCCAGAGGCCGGAACAGCTGTAAAAAAGTCTTCCATTTTTATTCTCCTTGTTTTAACAACAATGTTGGGACCTCAGTATGTGTGACTGAGTCTGCATTACTATTCATGTACATTTGATTATTCCACTCTGATCAAGGGTCCTTATAAACACACTACAGTAGATGCTTGTTTTCAGCAACACCTTGTAAGAGTAATCACCGCTTTCAAGCAACATTTCCCCTGGGAACACTTTCCCTACCGCGAATTGTCCACTTGGTAACAGCAACATAGCCGCTGCATAAAAGCAACATTTGTGATGTTGTGACATCACATCCAGCAGCAGAGATTGGTGGGCCATGGAGGGGCATTGCCCCCCTAAATTACATATTTCTACTCCCCTCCCGACGCTGGCCCTTCAGCACAGCTCCAGCGCACACAGACCTATCCACTTGCCGTAACTGACGGAACCTGTATGGAGATCATGTGTAGAGGGGAGTATGGAGGGAAGAGTCTTGGAAAGAGGGGGTTTTTTTGTGGGGGGGGGGGAGAGAGGAGCTGGGGTCGGGGAGCAACAGAGGTGCAGCTGAAAGGTTTCCTCCATCCTTCCTCAGGGTCTGGAGTTGCTCTTTTTCAGTGGGGAGTATCGGGGACCCCCATGCACTGAGCTGTCCCCTCCATTTCAGTTGCCGGCAGCGGGGTGTGGATGTGCTATTTTGCAGTGGGGGGGAGGAGAGGGGTCAGGGCAAATATTTGTAATCAGGGATACTGATGCTTACTTCTTCACTTTGTCACTAAATTAAAGGAAATCAATATGATCACAACCCCTTTCTTTCTTTCTTACAGGATTGCCCATGAGGTAAACACGATCATTAAAGTTTACCAATATTTTGTGCAAAGCTGTATCACTTTAGTTGACTTCCCTTTTATACATAAAACTTCATTTAATCACTATCAGATTCCATCTAGTTCTCCATTTTCACTACTGTACCTGTCACATAACAATTTCATATCCATTTTTAAAATTAATATATTCAGACAGGGAAAAAAGGGAAGAGTTTGGCTGCAACCAACGGTACATACTTGAGAATGTATGAGGAAACTTAGGGTGTCCACAGCCTATCTAAAGAAATCTTGCTGTTAGACTTGGAGTTTTTTTCCTCAGTTCTCTTTTCTAAACAGCGTGGGTGCTTGGGAAATTTTCAAACTCATAATTCTGGAGCCTTAGTTACTACATACCCTGCCCCCCACCCCTTTTGATACGGAGATGGACTTTGAAACCATATCCTCTTCAAAAGCAGACATACTAATACCACAAAACAAATTCAATGCATACAAAAAGGATTGACTGCACCATCTCTTTATCCTATGAAAAATAGGTTATAAGAAAGAAAACAAAATTATCTTTAGCTTTTGCTAGGCAAGAAAATAGTTACTATATTGAAAACATGAAACATACTTCCTTTACAAGTTAGCCTGAAAGCTTGCATCACAGAAGAAAATTATGAACATTTTGTAAGCATTTATCTTTTAGGCATGATTCCAGTATCGATAGCTGCTATTATTGGTAGGGAAATCTTAACCCAACCCATAGTTTATGTATTTTCCTTAAATATCATTGGTGGGATATTCTCTGGTTCTTTTATCCAAAAATGGATTGTAAAGGGTATTAAGGTAATTTTCCAGCAAATCCTTAGTTCCCCCCCCCCATCAAAAATGGATTCAAAATTTGTGAGCATCTCTACTACAATTATTCTGCTGGCTCGTCTAGTTTTTTTTTTTTAAATCTGCTCTCACTAGCCATGTTTTATTTAAACTACATACACACTGTATATTGTAGAATGAAAGTGTGGATATTGGAATGTCATTTAGTACCTTCCATTCCCTATTGCAATACAGTCTATGACTCCAGGAAGAAAACTGAAATGAAGCCTTTGGAGCTGGACCCACATACACCATGGGAGGATCCGGCCCATGAAGCGTATGTGTTTTTGTCAAGCAAGGCAGTGGCTAGGGAAGACTATAAATACTTATCAGTTGAGTGTGGCAAAACAGCTGCCATGTGCAAATCTGCCAGTGTAGCCTGAGAGATTAAAATGTCAGATTGCCCTAAACCACACCTCTGCAAGACTATGAGGACAGGTTTGAGAGACTTAAGGAGCTCCTGAAACACCACTCTGGCTCTTGATCTGGTATTACTTCAAGCACTGGGTACTGAGAATACACAGTATCAACCCAATTAAAAGTGGAAACCGGAAAAGGCAAGAAACCATCACCATACCAAACCAACAGATTCCAGAACTGCTCATCAAACCTTGTGTTGTGCTGTACTGTCCTACAACATCACATTGCACTTCTGCATGCCTAGATGCACAGTTTAGAAGAGTATGTCTAGACCCTTTGTGATATGGGTTCACTCACCCTCAGTGTGCCCCCCGGCATCTGTGCATAATGTTGCCAGCATTCTTTGTTCCAGTGCCTCCTGCAGGCCATTTGCCTCACACTGGGTCTTCTGTGGCTCAGCCCCCCAACCAAGTTCAAAGTTAAATCCCCTTCTGGGTTAACAAAGGTCCAGACGAGTCCAAAAATAAATCCCTAGATTAATGGCTTCTGCTCTGCCTCTTGGGCTACTGAAATCTTCAGCTTCTCAGCCCCATTCTCTGGCCCCAGCAGTGCTCCTCTTACACTGGAGGATTCCCCCACTTCCTCTGTTTGCCCAAGACTCTGGCAGTTTATCTTGAGGGTTTTCCTATTCTGTTACAAGTCCTGCCTCAGGACTTTCACCATAGGAGCCTGACCTCCGCTTGGTGGATTTCTTCCAGCCATTATAGACACTAACTCAGGGTTTCTCCAGAAGTATGCTCTGCTCTTTGTGGGTCTTCCTACTCCCTTCTAGGGGACAAGCTAAAGCTGTAGGCCTTTCTGGTCTAGAGGCAGACCACATCTCTCTTCCTAGAGTTGATTGATAGGAGTCCCCCACTGTCTTCCTTCCCCAGGGATACTGACAGTCTTCTTGGTAGCTCTCAAGCTCAAATCTAAGCTCTTATTCAGGGCTTGCTCCCACAGAGGCATATTTCACTCATGTGAGTTGCTCCAGCCTACAACAACACAGAACTTCTCCAGAGAGAATTCCCTTTCTTTTACCTTTCCTTCTCAATAACATTTCTTTATACTGTTTTAGCAGCCTCCTTCTAGCTCAGCTGCTCCATTACTAATTAGCTAAAGGGCACCACCTAAAGTATCTCATTGCTTCTAGGTGCAGTGCACAGGGTCATGAGGGACCAGTTAGGCACTAATTCTCCTGAAGAGCTATTGGATCCATGACATGCCAGTTTTGATGGCTTATTTAATTGTGATGCACTTAAAACTGATTTAGAACTTAACAGTCTAATATTATCTGCACATCTTTGCAATTTCCTTGTGAATCTCAGATCTATTTTTGGAAAGCCTGCATTGTGTTTTTTCCCACAGAGGCTTGTGAGAAAAGTAATAATTGTATCAAGCTGCGAGTATTGGTAGGAACTTACTTTTTCATCTTTATAAATGGAATTTCTCTCTCACACGCACATATATTCAGGTTGATTGTGAAAAGCATTACTAGCAGCCTCATAATTATCAATGAAAGTATTGCAATGATGAAAAACATTGGGTAGATAACACTGATTGATTGAAAAATGTTCATTTTTAATTTTTATAGGAAAGTTTTGGAAAAAAGTGAACACCCTCGAAAACTGTCCATGAAAAATAACTGGTATGTTTCTACCAGCTCTAGTTCCAATGTAATTTAGAACCGCCTAAGTAACTTGGAGCACACTCTCATGGCCATGCCCATGTCCTGAGCCTGCTTTATACCTAGGTGGGGGGGGGCGAATTGTATGGAGCAAACATTATGCTACTCCAGGATTCACATATGTTAAAGAAATCCCAACTGCCCTGTTAAGGCAGTTCTCCACTTGCTTTACACCACCAGAGCAGTGTAAAAGGGATACAGCCAAGGGCTACGATCTGGTCCAATAAAAGATAATAAATGTAATGCAATGTAAAAAGGGCCAGAATTTTTTTCTACTAACTTTTTACCAGATTGACTTGAATAGGACTTTGAATAAGGACAAGTGCTACTCAGAATGAGCAAGCATTGCAGAAACACACCAGATTTCACAGTTCTTCGACTTCCCATTTATTTATTTTTTAATTGCCCTATGTTTGTCTCCATCACTGTTCTTTTCCTCCCTGTTCACAGTGGCCTATTAATTTGTCATCCTGTTCGACTTTCTTCTTAACCGCTCAGTTTGGGGTAGTGAGTCTACCCTGCAAGGTGCAAAGCTCCTTTAATTTCCATTGATACCAAGAGCAGTTGAAATCCAGTATCTTGCAGGAAGCATTCAACATTTTGCAGGATTCGACCTAAATGGGATGCCTTTTCACAGTAACCTTCCTGACTATTGGTTTTCTGCTCTTGGTTATTGAATGACAGCAAGTTTTCTTCAGTTCATAATGCACCTTCTTCAATTTCCACAGCTGTGGGTATATTTTCACAAAGCCATATTTTGACAGAGGTTACTATCATTAAAATTGGAGCTCCTTCCAAATCGCTAAAGAAACTTCAATTCAAACAGTCCTGTGGTGCTAGAAATTGTATCTCAAGAGAAATAAAAACCCTCCTACCACTTACATTTAACCTACTTTGTATTTCTTTGTTCCACTAACTACAGAAAAAAATATGTAGCCAATGTTTCAGATCCTTAGGCTGCCATCAGAAATGGGCTGCTTAAAGAAACTTATTCTGCAGCAAATATTTAATCTGTACTGAGACTTTTACATGGATATCACAAAATTGGCTCCCACTTGTAGCCTGAAGTGGGAATCCTTCACGGCTCACTACTTTCTTCTACAAATCATAATGCAACAGACTAAACAAAAACAACCAAAATAGGGCCCAGTGCATGTTTAGTTTCCTGTGAAGAAATGAAGGATGTAATAGAGATTATTGAAAAACAAAGGCTGTAAAACACCTACACTTACTGTGCAGGGGGGAGGGATAGCTCAGTGGTTTGAGCATTGGCTTGCTAAACCCAGGGTTGTGAGCTCAATCCTTGAGGGGGCCATTTAGAGATCTGGGGCAAAAATTGGGGATTAGTCCTGCTTTTTTGAGCAGGGGGTTGGACTAGATGACCTCCTGAGGTCCCTTCCAACCCTGATATTGTCTGATTCTATGATTAAAAAAAGATTCCAGTCACTTTGCTCGGCAACCTGAAAGGCCAACAATTAAGAACCCATAAAGAACCCATTATATATAGTTGGAAAATAAAGTTCCTGCTTATAACTGGCCTAATAGCGCCTATTCTCACAGTGATAATTTTGCCAGAAAATGAGCTTGTGTGTGTGTGTGTACGTATATATATATATATATATATATATATATATATATATATATATATATATATATAATCAGCCAAAAAGGCATACAAACCCAAGCTACTGCTGGTAGAGAATGGCCATAAAGTCCTTTGAGAGCCCTCTTCACAAGCCCTTCAGTCTGGGAGCTGTGGAGGGGCATTACTGAGCATGCCCAAAAGGGCTAGATGGCATGGTCTGTATACAATGCCTGACAACAGTAGTTTCACAACCCAGCCCCCTCATGCTGATTATTCCTGTTCTGGAGGGTGCATGTGGGTGTGTGTAGGGGGAAGGGGGGCTGGTTGGTTGGATGGTTGGTTGGTTGGTAGCAGGTGTTATGTGCATGTGGCTGTTCTGGAACAAAGGTGTACATTGATTTTATTTTTGCAGCACATTGTGCTCTCCCATTTGGGCCTGTCCAGGTACCTACTATAATTTGGTCTCAACGTTATTTTGATAGCACATTTCTATCTTGCTTTAATAACTAGCTTGCAGTTTCTTCTACTGGGGTCCCATACTGACAATGTCACAAATGATGTGATTCTTTCATGTGATGTCACCACTAGCAATAAACAGAGGAATAAAAATTGGAATGAACCATTCTGTCATGAAATAACATCTTTTGACATGTGTGCTATAATCTATACTGAATACAGATAATAAATTCTAAATTTTATGTGGTCTACCGGGCAAGGAATGTGAAAGCAAAAGTTCCAAATGAAGATTGATATTCTTCAATGTAAAAAATTACATTGTACTTTTGTTTTTTGCTTCAAATAGATTTTAAGTGATTTAATCTATTGAGAACTGTAATCTGCTAAATTTAATGTATGCTTTTCTTGATTTGGGAAACTAAATTTGCATAGTTATTGCAGAATATGACACTAGTCCTTTAAACAATGCAGTCGTAACATTTAGACAAATAGCAATTAACTGTGTAAAGTACTACCACCTTAATGTTTCTTTAGACATAGAACATTGTTTATATCCTAGAGATGGGTCTAAGACTACACCTGATATATATAAACTCTGGATCAGGATCTATTTTTCTTTAATGGGCAGAACCAAAACCCTAGATCTGAATGCTCTTTGGTTTAGGGATTTGGAATCTGCATCTGAACTTTCCTGAAGTTCAGGGTGTTTGTATTCAGTGTTGGCATGTGACCCATTTAAGATAGGATCAGATTACATATTTGGGTCCCAGTTCAGCAAAGCACTTAAATATGTGTTTAAGTCCATCCTTATTCAGCAAAGCATTTAAGCATGTGCTTAAGTCCCATTGAAGTCAATGTTGCAAGTTGAAATTGTGCTTAAATGCTCTTCTGGACTGGGGTTTTGGTTCTGAGTACAGGCCTGGAATTTGCATTTGTTTTGGTTTAGGCCTGTCTCTAGAACCATGACATCTCAAAAGGTTCTCAGCCCAGATTTTGCATATAGTAAGCCTGCAATTTTATATGTAGAGAAACCTGTATTTGTGCATACTGATCTGGTGGATGGGTGCCTATCTCATTTGTATGTATTATTGTGGTAAACAGAAAAAAATAGAGGCCTTTTTTAATTTAGTTTTTCGACCTACATTTAGCAACTTATCCTCATTAAAATAATGAACTTTAGTAGGGGTTACCAAGTCTCAATGCTTTGAGCATTTATTGTGTTTTAAGTTAATGAGTCAAATTCATCCCTGACGTAACTCCATCGACATCCCACTTTAATGAGGTTCAAAATGTTAAACATAAAAAGTCAGTGCATAGCTCTTATGCACATCTTGATTGCATCCAAACCACAATTAGGAAGGCTGTTCTGATGTCATCTCCAACCTCAGGAAAAAACAAAAGTTTGTATGAAATCTCTTTGGAAAGCATCATCCAACAAGGGGCCTAATCCTGTGAGTTGCTGACACATGCTGTAAGGTGTTCTGAATTTCCACCGATTATTTGATTTTGGTAGGAGCTGAGAGTTCTCAATACCTTATAGATGGGGTCACACACTGAGGTGTAGGCAGTGCGATCTAGTGATTGGAGCAGGAGTCTAGCCTAGTGGTCAGAGCAGAATCAGAGGGCAGATCCGGAGGCATGGTCAGGAGAAAATGGTTGGAGCCAGGAATCAGTGGTCAGAACAGAACTGAAAGGCAGAGCTAGAGTCATAGTCAGGAGACAAGCCAGTAGTCAGAGTCAGGAAGCAGGAGTCCAGAGGTAGGCAGGGAGTAGGGCCAGAGTGGAGCTGGCAACGGTTGGAACGAGGACTGGACAGGAAGCAGGTCTAGCACTGCTGCAGGCACAGAACACATTCAGCAGCTGCTGTGCTAGTGTTTCTATAGGGCTTAAAAGGCGATCTGTTGGCTCTTCTGACCAGTTAGGAAGCACAGTCACATAGAGAGGTTTATTGGGCCTACCTGAGCTCATTGGATTGCTAGATGACCGAGCCTGGAGGCAGCTGAGCTCATGACAGGAGGTGTTCAACACCTTGCAAGCTCTGCACCAAGAATTACAGTCTAATTTTTTCTGCCTTTGTATCACTGTCTGATTCAGAAGACATAAAAGCTGGAGGTTCCCAAATTAGCCAAAAAGGATAATGATGGTTACATATACTTAAACCTGCCTCAAGGCAGCGAGATGGGGTAGGTGATCTGTTGAGGTCCCTTCCAGCCCAACATGAATCTATGATAATTTGGTGGGGATTAAGAGAAGTAGAATCGAAAATTGAAATCTGTAAGACTTTGCTCTTGGGGTTTTTTTTGTTGTTTTTTTTTAAACATGGTCTCTAATTTTCTGAGTGCCATTTTATACACCCATTTAATTGGGGGTTGTGACAGGATTACTCTACTCCTTTAAGAGGGGAGAGTCCAGCCCCCAAGTGGGATTAAGAGAGGGCACCTGGGCCCTAGAGTGGAGGAGACTGGGAGAGTCAGAGTGTAAGGATAGGCATGACTTGAACCCGAGTGGCAGGGTTACCAGAAAACAAATTTCTCCAGAAGCAGCTGTAACCTGACTCGTCCATACTCTGCAGAGGTTGCATGCCATGGGAAGTTCTGCCTCAAGTGATCCAACTTGACAATCATTTTAGTGGTTCCTCATTGGCTCCTTGATTCTATATAAACCCATGGGGCATACCAGGAAGTTTCTAGACAAAAATGGATATCCCTAACTAGCTGCTATTACCCCCTTTGCTTCTCTGTCTTGAACTCTTGTTATTGACTTTGGCTCTGATTTGGGCCCTGGCTCCCAAGTAACCCCCTGAAGCCTCAAGACTGACCCTGATACTTGGTGTTGATCTCAGTCAGCTCCTGACTCTGTCTCCAGCTTTGACCCTCATCTCGACTCTTGGTTCAACTCTGGCTTTTACAATTAACTTGACTCTTGACTGCAGCACCAGTTCTGATCCCTACCTTTGGTTTCTGGCTCCCAAGCTCCTGCCACTAATCCTGCCTGCTTTGCCCAGGATCCTGGCACAGAGCATGAGAGGAGTCTGACATAGGAAGGGTGGGTGACAGCTGCTTGAGGAGTAGAGGCTCAGAGAGACAGGAAGCAACAAAGGAGAGAGCTACAGGAAAGCTGGTAAAGAGAGATGAGTTCTGATGAGAGCTGGAACAGAACTATTGATGAGAACTGACCAAAACTGGAGACCCCAGATGAGTGGAAGGCTCAGCCAGAGGCCCCTAGGCATCTAGCTTGGTCAGGGGAAGCTGAGCCCAGAACATGAAGATGGTTGTGGGATGGTAGATCTCCCTGAGTAAAGAGGCCTGGGGAGTGGAATACTGCAGAAATGGGAGCCCTCTGGGTAAAGGGCTGCAGGGACAAGGAATTGGTCTTGGAGGGATGTTTCCTGAGTAAGGGCAAGACTCCTAGACAAGGAGGTCTGGGGAGTAGAATGCTATTCGGAGCTGACTCGGTGGGTGAGAGTCATGAGACTTGTCGCTCTTAGGTGGACAGCCTGTAGAGTGAGGCCAAGGAACTGGGAATAGAATACTGCTATTGAGTCACAGATAGATGACCTGGAGGTGATGTCCTTGGAGAGGGGAATGGAAAAACCTGCTGTACCTTTCTATATTTACAGTGGGAATTGGAGAATGGTTTTACTACAAGGCTTTTGGGGAACTACTGCACTGAATGAATGTATATGAATAAATTATGCCTAGAGGCAGGCTTAATAGTGGATGCTGAAAGACTGTTTCTTTTATGGGTAGATTTAGGGGTTAGATTTTTTTTTAAATGATGCTCATTAGTCTAACTTTACACCCATTGAAATAAATTATAACACTCCATTGGAACAGAGTTAGGCTTTTGAAAATCCCATCC
Organism: Natator depressus; assembly: GCF_965152275.1. NCBI lineage: Eukaryota > Metazoa > Chordata > Testudines > Cheloniidae > Natator > Natator depressus. The sequence goes on from NC_134234.1 coordinate 268,721,014, forward strand.
TGGAAGTCTAATTTGACTGTACCTCCACACTTTAAGTTTTAAACTCTAGCTTTTATTTTTCACATCTTAAATTCTTCATGTGTTTTGAAATGCAGATCGTGTCATCTAGAAATACAGCCTCAAAGGAAGGAGAACAACAAAAGGAATAATTTTGTTAGGGATTGCTATGAAATTGTCTTTCCTGTTTGCACTGACTGGACAGCTATGTTTGCTTCATACATAAGGTTATAATTTCCATCCCAGAAAACTACATGAAATGGCATGTGAGATTGTTAGTCTGGCAGCAAGGACTCTTTAAATAAATCTCTGTATTTGGGAACAGTATTGTATGACTGGAGTGCAGTTAACATTGTACTTAACAATACTTACGGAGATGTGGGGGGGAGGGAATAACCCAGGCAATTACAGACCCATTAGTCTGACCTCAGTAGTATGCAAGTCTTTAGAACAAATTGTGAAAGAAAGAATAATTAAATTAATGGAAATAAATGGAAAAGGGGATGTAATGCAACATGGTTGATCAAAGGTAGATCATGCCAAACTAACCTGATTTCCTCTTTTGAGAAAATAACTAATTTTTTTAGATAAGGGAAATGCAGTACATCTAATACACTTGGACTTTAGTAAAGCATTTGGCATGGCACACCAGGGGAAATTATTAGTTAAATTAGAGAAGATGGGGATTAGAACAAGCTTTGTAAAGTGCGTAAGGGGAGAAAACAATGGGTACTGAAAAGTGAACTATCAGATTGGAGGAAGGTAACCAGTTGAACTCCTCAAGGATCCGTTTTGGGATCAAACTTAATCAGTATTTTTATTAATGACCATGAGTGTGCTGATGAAATTTGCTGATGCCACAAAGTTGGGAGGCATCGTCTATAACAGAGGAGGATCGGAATATTATACAGGAAGATCTGGATGATCTTGACAATCTTGGAGCAACAGAAATAGGATGAAATTCAATAGCATGCAGCACAAGATCATGCACTTAGGATCTAATAATAAGAATTTCTGCTGTAGAATCATAGAACATTAGGGTTAGAAGAGACCTCAGGAGGTCATCTAGTCCAACCCCCTGCTCAAAGCAGGACCAACCCCAACTAAATCATCTCAGCCAGGGCTTTGTCAATCCGGGCCTTAAAAACCTCTAAGGATGGAAATTTCACCACTTCCCTAGAAAACCCATTCCAGTGCTTCACCACCCTCCTAGTGAAATAGTTTTTCCTAATATCCAACTTAGACCTCCCCCATTCCAACTTGAGACCACTGCTCCTTATTCTGTCATCTGCCACCACTGAGAACAGCCTAGCTCCATCCTCTTTGGGAACCCCCCTTCAGATAGTTGAAGGCTGCTATCAAATCCCCCCTCACTCTTCTCTCCTGCAGACTAAATAAACTCAGTTCCCTCAGCCTCTCCTCATAAGTCATGTGCCCAGCCCCCTAATCATTTTAATTGCCCTTTGCTGGACTCTCTCCAATTTGTCCACATCCTTTCTGAAGTGGGGGGCCCAAAACTGGATGCAATATTCCAGATGTGGCCTCACCAGTGCCGAATAGAGGGGAATAATCACTTCTCTCAATCTGCTGGCAATGCTCCTACTAATACAGCCCAATATGCCATTAGCCTTCTTGGCAACAAGGGCACACTGTTGATTCATATCCAGCTTCTCATCCTCCGTAATCCCCAAGTCCTTTCCTGCAGAACTGCTGCTTACCCAATTGGTCCCCAGCCTGTAGCGGCGCATGGGATTCTTTCGTCCTAAGTGCAGATCTCTGCATTTGTCCTTTTTGAAACTCATCAGATTTCTTTTGGCCCAATCCTCCAATTTGTCTAGGTCACTCTGGACCCTATCCCTATCCCTCAGCATAGCTACCTCTTCTCTGCATATCTTCCTCTCTCCATCTCCCTGCTGTGAGCTGGGCTTGTTAGATGGGAGGAAGAGAGAGACTTGTGGGTGTTGGTCAGTCACAGGATGACTGAGCCACCAATGTGATGTGGCAGCAAAAAAGTCAAATGAAATCCTAGGAAGTCTCAGGCACGGCATTTTACAGTAGAGGGATATATTAATATCATTGTAGAAGGACTGGTAGTTCTTCATTTGGAATATTGTGTATAGTTCTGGTCACCCATGTTCAAACAAGACAAATTCAAATAAACAGGTGCAGAGAAGAGCTACTCAGATGATCAGGGAAATGGAGGGCCAAACTTATGAGAGGGGTCTGGAAGAGCTTGTCTTGTTTAGCAGATGTTGTAACTAATGCCCCAGAACTATGAATTTCAGGTAGTAGAATATTTGGAACCAGCTATGCAAGTAGGAACAGTTTTCCTTACCTGGCTGTGTGGATTTGGTTCATGCTGTGTTGTGGTCATGAAGTTGGGGTGTCCCATACTGCCTTTCTAGTGACCCAAGGTAAATATGATCAGGACACAGTTGTCTCTGAAATGGATACCCTAATACTCTGCTGAGTGGGAGGTGTCCCTTTGTGCCTAGTCACTAGGAAAGGATATAATTTTCCAAGAAAACAATCCCTTTTCAGTCCTTCCAGAGAATTTTTAGCCACTGAACTTCTTGTGAGTATTACCTCCTTGAAGTAAAAGACTGAACCTGCTATCTCCTAGTGACTAATCCTATTCAGTCAGGTTACCTGATGAAAGTGAAGTTCATTATTTGGTTGATGAAATATTCTATTGCTTAGAACTTAGGGTCCCTGTATTTGGGGCAATGCCAGAGAAAACAGTGCAAAAGAGTAGCCCTGCAGGGAATTGATTTAGACTTCCTCACATGTGGCGATCACCTTGAAGCCAGTCTTGGAAAGTCACATTCACAAGGTGATCCTGCATGAATTGGTTGGGGACAAGCTGGTGTTCTCAGTAAAATAAGTGGCTTCTGAGGAAATTGCTTTTTTTCTGAAATTCTTGCCAGCTAGGTAGAATCAAAAGAAGCTGATCACCTTTGTGGATTTGAGGAATGGGTAAAGCACCAGGTCCAGTCACAAGATGGCACAATTAGAATAGAAAATGCTTCTCTACGTTATCTAGATCAGGAGTTCTCAAACTGGAGGTTGGGACCCCTCAGGGGATTGCAAGATTATTACATGTAGGGTTGCGAGCTGTCAGCATCCATCCCAAACCCTGCTTCACCTCCAGCATTTAGAATAGTGTTAAATATAAAAAAAAGTGTTTTTAATTTATGGGAGGGGTCACACCCACAGGCTTGCCATGTGAAAGGGGTCACCAATACAAAAGTTTGATAACCACTGATCTAGATCCAGCCTTGCATGAAAAAAAAGTGAGATTGTTGATGATTTTGAAGGACATGCATTTCCTATGGACACCACACTTGAAACATTGCTAGACAATAAGCAATTTCATACTTTGGAGGTGACTGTATCTGATAAGCAAGTAGAGGTGATTTCAAGTTCAAACAAGGGGACAGAGAGAGTCAGGATTTTACAAGTATCTTAATTGGCCTGCATCTGCATTCAGGGTGACCGTATGGAGAGTAATCCATTTAATCTTATTTTTAAAAAATCCGAGCAAATGCTATGTAATAGTAAACAGGGAACTATCATCAATGGTATGTTTCTAGTGGACTCCCCTAGAAATTGGTTCTTCCCCTATGCTATTTAACATTTTTATCAATCACCAGAAAGAAAACATTAAATCATCACTGATAAAGTTTGCAGATAACACAAAAATTGGTGGAGTGGTAAATAATGAAGAGGAGAGTCACTGATATAAAGCGATCTGATAAACTGGGTGCAAGCAAAGAAATGGATTTTAATTTGGCTAAATGTATACACCTCGGAACAAAGAACATAGGCCATTCTTACAGGATGGGGGAGGCTGTAAAAAGTGACTCTGAAAAAGATTTGGGCGTCATGGTGGATTCTCAGCTGCATATGAGCTCCCAGTGAGGCACGGTGGCCAAAAGAGCTAATGTGATCCTTGGATGCAGAAACTGGGGTTTCTCCATAGAAGTAGAGAGGCTCTTTTACCTCTGTGTTTGGCACTGACGTGACTGCTGCTGGAATTCTGTGTCCAGTTCTGATGTCCACAAATGAAGAAAGATGTTGATAACTGGAGAGGATTCAGAGAAGAGCCACAAGAATGATTAAAGGAATTAGAAAACAATGGTGATATGGTGATAGACTCAAAGAGGTCAAATTATTTAGCTGTACAAAGAGAATCATAGAATCATAGAATCATAGAATATCAGGGTTGGAAGGGACCCCAGAAGGTCATCTAGTCCAACCCCCTGCTCGAAGCAGGACCAATTCCCAGTTAAATCATCCCAGCCAGGGCTTTGTCAAGCCTGACCTTAAAAACCTCTAAGGAAGGAGATTCTACCACCTCCCTAGGTAACGCATTCCAGTGTTTCACCACCCTCTTAGTGAAAAAGTTTTTCCTAATATCCAATCTAAACCTCCCCCATTGCAACTTGAGACCATTACTCCTTGTTCTGTCATCTGCTACCATTGAGAACAGTCTAGAGCCATCCTCTTTGGAACCCCCTTTCAGGTAGTTGAAAGCAGCTATCAAATCCCCCCTCATTCTTCTCTTCTGCAGACTAAACAATCCCAGCTCCCTCAGCCTCTCGTCATAAGTCATGTGCTCTAGACCCCTAATCATTTTTGTTGCCCTTCGCTGGACTCTCTCCAATTTATCCACATCCTTCTTGTAGTGCGGGGCCCAAAACTGGACACAGTACTCCAGATGAGGCCTCACCAGTGTCGAATAGAGGGGAACGATCACGTCCCTCGATCTGCTCGCTATGCCCCTACTTATACATCCCAAAATGCCATTGGCCTTCTTGGCAACAAGGGCACACTGTTGACTCATATCCAGCTTCTCGTCCACTGTCACCCCTAGGTCCTTTTCTGCAGAACTGCTGCCTAGCCATTCGGTCCCTAGTCTGTAGCGGTGCATTGGATTCTTCCATCCTAAGTGCAGGACCCTGCACTTATCCTTATTGAACCTCATCAGATTTCTTTTGGCCCAATCCTCCAATTTGTCTAGGTCCTTCTGTATCCTATCCCTCCCCTCCAGCGTATCTACCACTCCTCCCAGTTTAGTATCATCCGCAAATTTGCTGAGAGTGCAATCCACACCATCCTCCAGATCATTTATGAAGATATTGAACAAAACCGGCCCCAGGACCGACCCCTGGGGCACTCCACTTGACACCGCCTGCCAACTAGACATGGAGCCATTGATCACTACCCGTTGAGCCCGACAATCTAGCCAGCTTTCTACCCACCTTATAGTGCATTCATCTAGCCCATACTTCCTTAACTTGCTGACAAGAATACTGTGGGACACCGTGTCAAAAGCTTTGCTAAAGTCAAGAAACAATACATCCACTGCTTTCCCTTCATCCACAGAACCAGTAATCTCATCATAAAAGGCGATTAGATTAGTCAGGCATGACCTTCCCTTGGTGAACCCATGCTGACTGTTCCTGATCACTTTCCTCTCATGTAAGTGCTTCAGGATTGATTCTTTGAGGACCTGCTCCATGATTTTTCCAGGGACTGAGGTGAGGCTGACTGGCCTGTAGTTCCCAGGATCCTCCTTCTTCCCTTTTTTAAAGATTGGCACTACATTAGCCTTTTTCCAGTCATCCGGGACTTCCCCCATTCGCCACGAGTTTTCAAAGATAGTGGCCAAGGGCTCTGCAATCACAGCCACCAATTCCTTCAGCACTCTCGGATGCAACTTGTCCGGCCCCATGGACTTGTGCACGTCCAGCTTTTCTAAATAGTCCCTAACCACCTCTATCTCCACAGAGGGCTGGCCATCTCTTCCCCATTCTGTGATGCCCAGCGCAGCAGTCTGGGAGCTGACCTTGTTAGTGAAAACAGAGGCAAAAAAAGCATTGAGTACATTAGCTTTTTCCACATCCTCTGTCACTAGGTTGCCTCCCTCATTCAGTAAGGGGCCCACACTTTCCTTGGCTTTCTTCTTGTTGCCAACATACCTGAAGAAACCCTTCTTGTTACTCTTGACATCTCTTGCTAGCTGCAGCTCCAGGTGCGATTTGGCCCTCCTGATATCTTTCCTACATGCCCGAGCAATATTTTTATACTCTTCCCTGGTCATATGTCCAACCTTCCACTTCTTGTAAGCTTCTTTTTTATGTTTAAGATCCGCTAGGATTTCACCATTAAGCCAAGCTGGTCGCCTGCCATATTTACTATTCTTTCGACTCATCGGGATGGTTTGTCCCTGTAACCTCAACAGGGATTCCTTGAAATACAGCCAGCTCTCCTGGACTCCCTTCCCCTTCATGTTAGTCCCCCAGGGGATCCTGGCCATCTGTTCCCTGAGGGAGTCGAAGTCTGCTTTCCTGAAGTCCAGGGTCCGTATCCTGCTGCTTACCTTTCTTCCCTGCGTCAGGATCCTGAACTCAACCAACTCATGGTCACTGCCTCCCAGATTCCCATCCACTTTTGCTTCCCCCACTAATTCTACCCGGTTTGTGAGCAGCAGGTCAAGAAAAGCGCCCCCCCTAGTTGGCTCCCCTAGCACTTGCGGAGGTTAAGGGGTGACTTGATTACAGTCTATAAGTATCTACATAGGGAACAAATTATTTAATAATGGGCTCTTCAATCTAGCAAAGAAAGGTATAATAGTTCAATGGCTGAAAACTAAACCTAGACAAATTCAGACTGGAAATAAGGTGTAAATTTTGAACAGTGAGGGTAATTAACCACTGGAGCAATTTACCAAGGATCGTGATGGAGCCTCCATCACTGACAATGTTTAAAATCAATATTGGAATTTTTTCCAAAAGGAAAATTAATTTGGGAAAGTTCTATAGACTGTCTATCCTGGCTAATAACCATTGATGGACCTATCCTCCCTGAATTTATCTAGTTCTTTTTTGCTTAGTTTGAGGGTGCTGTTGGGTTGTAGGCATGAGCTAGGCACCTGGACACCTGCACTGAAGTGGCTGTGCACTTGCCTAGCAGCAGATTTTTAAGCACCTAAGGGACTTTATCAGTCAAAATTTAGGTGCCTAGAGACTTTAGATGCCTACAGGGTTAAGCAGAAGCTGAGTGAGGGTTTTGAGGATCTAAATTTTGGATTTAGGTACTTAAATCCCTTTCTGGATCTAGCCCCAAAAGTTTTCATTTCCACCAAAACCTTTATTGTGCAAAAGAATAATTTCTTGACCAGCTCTAAAATGTATTATATTCACACACATACAAGAAAGGAAAAGAGCTCCAACCAGTCCCCAAAACCATGAAGAACTGGTAAGACCTAGACTGATTTCTACTTCAGAGCTATGCCCGACTGGTGACTCTCAGGGTCTCAGCTCCACCCCTTTACCTTCCTGCCAACTGCCAGGCCATCTATAAATAGACTGTCCTCCATTTTGGGTTCTCTTCTGCAAACAAGCACAGTTAATTCCTAGTGCAGAGAGCTAGCCAGATAAGCACAAATCAAAAGGAAAAAAAGGAAAGTAAGTACAGACAAGGAAATGAGAAGGTGTTGAGAAATGTCTAGTGCTGGAAAAGAATGTGCAATATTCTTCACCCAGCATGCTCTAAAATTAGAAGGAAAAGTAGGTTACGAAAAAAGAAAAGAAAAAGTATTTTTCCCCCTTAGAGATCTCTGGGACAGGAAGCATTTTGGGTCTCCCTGTGACAAAGCTGTTCACTTTCTTTACATGAGACTGTAATAGCATGCCTTCCTTTAAAATCAAGTGTCGGTGACTCTGTCATATGAGGCATGATTTTATAATTAGGAATATTCAAAACACTCCTATATAAGATTGCTATCAGGATAGAGACGCAGTGATATACATCTGGAATCCAAGCTTTATTGAAGCTCTATCATTTCCCCTCCTGCCTTTGAAATGTTCACCTTCACAATACAGCATTCAGATTCTTAGTTGAATGAGTGTGTATTGCCTTACAACTTTGATGTGGACTACTGAATGACGTAGGATGCTTCATCTGATTTGGAACACAAGGGAACAGGGAAGCATTTATTATTATTCATATTATTATACCCTTATTCATATGGTAAATGAAATATGGAGATTGTTTCCTAAGGGCTGGTTTACACTACCACGTAAATCAATGTAACTTACATTGCTCAGGGGTGTGAAAACAACACCCCCCTGACCGATGTAAGTTACATTGACTTAAAGTGGTGTTCACACTGTGCTACATTGGTGGGAGATGCTCTCCTGCCAACATAGCTTCCATCTCTCGCAGAGGTGCAGTAACTATGCCAACGGGAGAGTGACGATGAGAGAGCATCTGCACTGATATAGCGTGGTAGTGTTTGAAATCCCATTCTCAAGTGACCTACTATACTGTGTTAGTTCAATAGTTTAATATCTTAACACAAGATGAAGACAACATAAATAAAATGTGAATCTACCGCTTAACCAGAAAAGAAGAAGCTTATTCATTAAGGATAGGAGAATCTGGAAAAAAACTTGGGCAAAATCCTTAGAACTTTTCAATATGTTGGCAAGAAAGAGAAGTACACAGGTGCAGATATTTTAAAGTGTTGTGGCACTATCTTAACAACAAATTAGCTCCTTGTGTATATTCAGAATCACTTGTACTTTATGCTGCTGCTCCCAGCCAGTGGGAGCTGAGGAGCCGGTGCTGAGGCCGGGGGCAGCACACGGAGGTTCCCTGATCGCCCCTGCGTCTAAGGGCCGGAAATGCCAGACACTTCAAGCAGAGCCTGCCTTAGCCCCACTGCGCCACTGATCGGATTTTAAACGTCCCAGTCAGCAGTGCTGACCAGAGCCGCCAAGGTCCCTTTTTGACCAGGCGTTCTGGTCAAAAAACAGACGCCTGGCAGTCCTATTAAAAAGGTGGAATGATCCCAGATGAGGTTAGAAGAGCTGCCTTATCAAGCATGCCACAAGCACCAGGAGTGCTTGTAGAGGTGATTGGGAGTGTATCTGGGAATTCATTCAGTTAAGTAACTAAATACAGGGATAGGCATACAGACCTCAATTCAGCAAGTTGCACGAGGTGCATGAAATCACTGGGCTATTCATGTGCTGAAAGCTGGGCAGCTACTTGTGCACCTTCCTGAACTGGGGCCATATTTTGGACACTTCACTAAAGGCCCAGTCTGGCTCCCGTTTGAAGCAATGGCATTAAGAGCATTTCCAAACTGTTTAATTTGGAATGTACTAATCAGGAAGAACTCTGGAGCACTTCTGAGTGATTTTACTGACCAAATGGGATAAAGGGACCAAATCCTCATTTTGAGAACATGAGGGGCTAGCTGTTTTCAAACCAAAGGCACAGGATATTTAGAAGAAGGTGGTTATTTCAGTGGCTGGCATTAACTAAAGCATTTTGAATGAATAAGTAATGAACAAGTAATTAAGCAAGTAATTAAAAGCAAATAAAAAACTTTTCCCTTTCATTATTGTTCCCAAATTCTCATGAAGATGGTAGAAATGATAGAACAAATGATTAAATAAATGAAAAGAATCATACCTAGCTCCAAGCAGGATTTTAGGCTGGATGTTCAGTTTCTTTAATTGTTACAGCTATATTAAGTGATCTGTTGTGTTCAGAGTCATGTGATGGTTTTTTTTTTCTGTGTCAGGAGGCTTTTACCATCTCTCCCATAGCCCAGGATGATGTCTCTTTTCCTCCCCCCAACTCCACCCTACCCCTTCCCAGCCATCCCCTAGGTATTTTTTCTAACATGAGTCACTGTTTGGTGAAGCGGGTACCTCTGTAAAATGTAATTAAAAGCAAACTAATGGAACCAAAGAAGCTGTTGTCACCACACTCCGTTACATCAGATAAAATCTACAGAAACTGTGGCTGAAAATTTCAAATGTGACTGCATCTAAATTTCAGTGGACTCTCTAACTATATTGCACTCTGAATGCAAGAGAGGTTGGAGGAATATACAGGTATAGAAAGACTCCTTGGAAAAGCGTAAAAGAGTTTATTGCAATAAGACTGAAACAGCCACATACAGTAACTTTTCCTAGCGATCTTTTACATCCCTGGGCAAGGCTGCCTGTACACAGCTTTCTGAGCCTTGTTTTATACCAAACCCTCTTTAGACTCTGCTTCCCTGATGGTCCAATGGTTTACCCAATAAATAGGAAAAGTTACTCCATCATATAGAAGGGCTTGGTGCTCTCTCTCACACTCTCTCTTTCTACCCACAAGGGCCTCCAGTCTTACTTCCCAGAATGGCACTGTTGATCTACCAGATGAGAGCCAGAATTTATAGCTCCAGCTATTAACTTTAGGAACTCAGGTTTGAAAATGTTAACCAGTGTTTTAAAACACCAGCCATGATAAGTGACCATATACAATGTGGGCTTGGCATAACTTTGACTGCAACATAATTGAAGGGATAGGAACATACAAAATTGTTTCTGACAGTCTGTGCTTACCATTATTTCCTTTCAATCAGCCTAAGAATTATTCATAAGCCAAAAACATTTCAGCAATTAACTGTGCTGGTACCACTCAGTTCTACTGAAACAATTAGTCCTTGTTTTTCAGCCTGAGTAGGTAAACATGATGTCTAGACACACAGACCTCCTTTAGTTGGGCAAATATTTGAGATCTTTTCTCATTAAAGAAAATTTCTTTTCCAGTTACACTTGATGTCAGCACTTTAATAGGGGCACACTGTTTACAATACTGGACCCATTCGTTACCAAATTAATAGAAGCATATGAAAACTGACATGAAGAATAAATAGTGCTGCAGCTTTTTTCTAAAGATGTTGGGGGTTATGTTTTATCCCAGCCCCTGAAAACATGCCAAAAAGTCTTTTGAAAACACCCTCATCTCCTGTGTTTGTTCCACTAGTACTAGGAGCCTCAGCCACATGATATAGGACAGGTTCTGGAGGCAAATACACCTCTCAAATACACAAGGGCAATATCTGCTGACTGCTGTGGTTAACGCTACAATAGCCACACTGGTGGCAGGGGCATGCTAATGGAAACCTATTAAATCTATTGTTTTTTCATAATTTTTACAATGGCATTTTCTGTATCATAGATGGGGCCCCAAAATACAAGCAATTCCTGGGGAAAGGGTATTTTTCTTGTCCAAAGACTAATGAGAAGGTAAATAAAATTTTTCAAACAGGGAAATCATTCCAGGCATCGTGCTAGAGTTCCCATTTACAATGAAATTAGCATGGTACATTGTCAGAGAGAGGCAGAGAGTAGGTGGCATGCAAGTGAGTTGCACACCTTCTGTCCAATAGAAAACACATCTGTAGCAGGTTCCATAGGAAGGCCATAGAACGTGAATTTGAGCGTTTTGCCTGTGAGTCTAATAGATTCTGTGTATACCATTAGAGCCCTGAGGCAAGCCCTCCACATGGAGACTCCAGGAGTGAGAGCTCCCCATGACCACCAATGCTCTGCAGATGGGAAGACTAATACCTCTTGCCTCTTCTGTAATCTCCCAAACCCCTCCCACACAATGACAGCATAAGGAACCTGTATAAGGTGAATGTCCCAAAATCTCCTGGAGGGGAAAGAGGACCCTATGGTTTTTCTGCCAGGGGATATGGTATGGCCCTTTGAGTTTATGAGCAAGACATTTTATTATTTGTATTATCCTAGTGCCTAATAGCCTCAGTCATGGACCATTGTGCTAGGCACTGTATAAACACAGAATCAAAAGACATTCCCTGCCCCTAAGAGCTTACAATCTATGTTTAAGACAAGAGACAACAGATGGATACAGACAAAAAGGGTGTACACGGAAACAATGACACAACATTGTTCACCACGTTGAGCAGTGGTGTTAGCACACCAGCAATCTAACTGTTGCCAAGTTTTTTGTAGGCATCTTGGAAGAAGAGAGTTTTAAGGAGGAATTTAGAGGAGAATAATGAGATAGCTTTGCAAATGTTTATAGAATAATAGAAACATAGAGCTGGAAGGGACCTCAAGAGATCATCAAGTCCAGCCTACTGTGTTGAGGCAGGACCAAGTGAACCTAGATCATCCTTGACAGGTATTGTCCTACCTGTTCTTAAATCCTCTAATGATGGGGTGTCATGAGGGTACCCCTGTGGGCCCAGCAACCAAAGGGTTAACACAGGCACTGCTGAACTGGGCTGATTGGCAGCTTTTCAGCAGCTGGGAGGATAAAAGGACTGAGAAGAAAAGATGCAGGGTGGAGTGAGCAGGCTGGAGAAGGGAACTCCTGCTAGCAAGCTGCTGAACAGCTACTCAGGGACAACACCCCAGAAGGAGATGACCAGAACAACAGGCTGAAGACCCTGCAGAAACCTGGGGGAAGGTAGAAAGGAGTTTAGGGCACAGCCGGAGTTCACGAACCTTGATGCCGCTTATCTAGCGTAGGGTTGCCAACTTTCTAATCGAACAAACTGAACACCCTTGCCTCACCCCCTGCCTTGCCTTTTCCCTGAGGCCCTGCCCCTTCCCTTCTCAGAAGCCCCACCCCTGCTCACTTCTTCCCCCCTCCCAAGCCCATCGCTCACTCTCCCCCACCCTCATTCACTTGCTCATTTTCACCGGGCTGGGGCAGGGGTTGGGGTGCAGGAGGGGATGAGGGCTCTGGCTAGGAGTGTGGGCTCCAGGGTGGGGCCAGAAATGAGGGGTTCAGGGTGTAGGAGGGGGCTCTCAGCTGGGACAGGGGGTTGGGCTTTGGATTGGGGCCAGGGATAAGAGGTTTGGGGTGCAGGATGGGGCTCTGGGCTCAGGGGTGGAGCCGAGGGGTTCAGAGTGTGGGAGGGGACTCCGGGCTGAGGCAGGGGATTGGGATGTGGGAGGGAGTACAGGCTCTGGGCTGGGGCTGCAGGTTCCAGGGTGGGGCCAAAAATGAGAGGTTCAGGAGGGGGCTCTGGGCTGGGACAGGGGGTTGGGGTGTAGGGAGCAGGCTCCCGGAGACAGTTTGGATGTGGGAGGAGGCTTAGGGCTGGGGCAGAGGGTTGGAGTGTGGGAAGTGGGCTCTGGGTGGTGCTTACCTCGGGGGGCTCCCCAGAAATGGTCACATGTCCCTCAGCTCCTAGGCAGAAAAGCCAGGTGGCTCTGCATTTTGCATGCTGCCTCTGCCTGCATGTGCCACCCCCACAGCTCCCATTGGCCCCAGTTGCCAGCCAATGGGAGCTGCGGAGCTGGTGCTCCAGGCAGCGGTAGTGTACAGAGTCACCCTAGCCGTCCCTCTGCCTAGAAGCCAGAGGGACATGTTGCTGCTTCCGGGAGCTACGCGGAGCCAGGTAGAGAGTCTGCCAGCCCTGCCAACCAGACTTTTAATGGTCTGGTCAGCAGTGCTGACCAGAGCCGCCAGCATCCCTTTTTGACAGGACTTTCCAATTGAAAACCAGACACCTGGCAGCCCTAATCTAGCTTGAGGCCCTGAGCTGGAACCGAGTGGAGTTGGGAGGTCTGGGTTGCCCTAATAATCCCCTGGCAGATATAAAAACAGGGAGGGTTTTTAGATCCCTGGGCACCAGAAATAGACTAACCGCTCGGCCATGCTGAGTGAGCTGAGGTGCATGCCCTGCCTGGCCAGGAAGGGGTGCTGTTGCAGTGAAGCACCGACTCACACAGGGATTCCACAATCTCCTCTGGAAGCCGATTCTAATACTTAACTAATCTTATAGTTAGAAAGTTTTTCCTAATATCTAATCTAAATCTCGCTTGCGGCAGGTTAAGTCCATTACTACTTGTCCTACCTTCATTGGATGCCAGGTATGTCTATCCAGGGATAAAAGACCCCTAGCCTGGCTGCAGCTGGCCTGGGTCAGCTGACACTGGACTTGGGCTGCGGGGTTAAAAATTGCTGTGTAGACGTTTGAGCTCAAACTGGAGCCTGAGCCCTGGGATCCCTCACCTTTGCAGTGTCTTGGAGCTCGTGCTCCAGCCTGAGCCTGAACATCTACATGGCAATTTTTCAGCCCTGGAGCCCAAGTCAGCTGACCCAGTCCGGCCATGTTTTTTATCCCTGTGTAGATATAGCCACAGAGAACAATTGATCACCATCCTCTTTATAACAGGCCTTAACATATTTGAAGACTGCTATCAGATCCCCCCTCAGTCTTTTTTTCTCAAGACTAAAAGTGCCCAGTTATTTAAATCTTTAATCATAGGTCACATTTTCTAAACCTTTCATCATTTTTGTTCCTCTCCTCTGTACTCTCTCCAATGTATCCACATCTTTCCTAAAGTGTGGTGCCCCAAACTGGACTCAATACTCCAGCTGAGGCCTTATCAGTGCTGAACAGAGCAGGACAATTACCTCCTCCGTCTTGCATATGACACGCCTGTTAATACACCACACAATGAAATTAGCCTTTTTAGTAACTGCATCATATTGTTGACTCATTCAGTGTGTGATCCACTGTAGGCCTGGCTGAGCATAAGTAACCTGACATAAATAAGACCTCATTTCTTAGTGGGCATGATTGGGAAGGTGAATGGAAGGTTAAGTTGTAACTAGGGACTTAAAACTGGGATCAGAAAGGAACTCCAGCAAATAGTATTAGACAAGTAATACAAGGAAAAACAAACAAAAAAGTTATTAAATTATAGTATAGAAGGCTTTCCTAAAGAGAAATTCAGTAACATAAGGGGAATAGACAGAGGTACTTTGGATACCTAGGTAAAAGAATGCTTGGCAGAGTAGAGCAAAGATCTTTTGAAAATTGTAAAGATTAAGACCCATAGGCAACCACTGGCAGAACAGTATTTGGCATCAGTTCCTGAAAAGTAGCCAAGCCAATCATGAAGCATATGATACAATGCATAGTTATGAATGTGTTATTAGTGTAAGTAAAAATATATATATAAAGTTTTGCTGTGTCACTTTAAATGTGTGGTATGCTCTATACCCACTCCCTATGCTTGAATCTGATCAACTCAGCATAGCTGTGCTGTTTAAAAAGGTAAAGGAACCAAAGTGACGAGACTGGAGTTAAACTGAATTCTTGGGGAACCTAGCTGAAGAGGTCTCGGGGGAACCCCAACATCCATTATAATCCCCAGATACTTTTCAGTGGTATTACCACCTAACTAGTTATTCTCCATTTTGCAGTTGTGCATTTTTTTTCCTTTCTAAGTGAAGTACTTTGCACTTGTGTTTATTGAATTTCATTCTGACGACTTCAGACCGATTTTTCAAGATCATTTTGAATTCTAATCCTGTCCTCCACAGTGGTTGCAAGCCCTCCCAGCTTGCTGTCATCCACAAATTTTAGAAGCATACTCTTCACTTCCTTACCCAAGTTGTTAATGAAAACATTGAATAGTACCAGACGTAGAGCTAACCCTTATGATTCCCCACTACATACATCCTCCTAGTTTGACAGCAAACCATAGATAACAACTCTTTGAGTAGGTCTTTCAACCAGTTGTGTAACCACCTTATAGTAATTTCATCTAAACCATATTTGCGTAGTTTGTTTATGAGAATGTCATGTGGGACTGTCAAAAGCCTTATTAAAATCAAGTATGGGGTGCTCCTCCCAAGAGTGAGGGACAGCATGGAAGACAGCACAAAAGTGCTTGCTTGAAAATTTTACAAGTGGGTTATGGAGGCTGGTGTTAGCTGACTAGAGGTGGGAGTTCACATTTTAATTAGAGCTGGACCCTGAAAGTCATGGGGTCTCCAACTCAGGCAGTCCACTTCGACTCTGGAAACCTGTGCTCCCTGGAAGACTGCCAAGTGAGCTGCTAAGGAGATGGGTGGGAGAGCTGACAGGAAACCAGGCAGGTTCCCATCAGAATCTTGCCTGGTTACTGGATGGACTCAGCAAAAAGTTTTGATTTTTTTTTAACTCCACTAATTCCGATGGAAAACCTGTTTCATCAAATTTTTTTCTGACCAGCTCTAATTTGAATAGTAAATGAGAGATGATAGGTTACAAAGGGCCTCAAAAGCAAAGATAAGTAGCTTATGTTTGATGCAGAACAGGGAACTAGTGAAAGGATTTGAAGAGAGGGACGACATGGTCGAAGCGATGGCTTAGGAGAATGATCTTTGCAGCAGCATTCTGAATGGATATGAGCAAGACAAGATTGCATTTGTTAAGGCCAGAGAAACAGATGTTGCAGTAATCGAGATATGAGGCTGGATGAGAGTTTTAGCTGTATGGATACATAGGAAAGGCCATTTCTTAGAGATGGTATGTAAAAAGAATCTACAGAATTTACACATCGCCTGGGTCTGAGGACCTAGAGAGGTCTGAGTTGAAGAGGCTGCCAATGTTATCACGTGAGTGACAGGCTGAAGGTGGTGATGGTCCCCAGTGATTGAGAAAAGAGGTGGGAGGAGGACTTGAGCTCTATTTTAACTATCTTGAGCTTGATCTGATGGCTACACATCCACAAGGAGATGTCACAAAGATAGAGGCTGAGATTTTAGTTTGAAAGAAGGAGACAGCTCTGGAGTAGAGAGGTGAATTTGTGAGTCATCAGTATAGAGATGGTAGTTGAATTGGTGTTTGTGGATAAGATTCCCCGCAGATAAACTGCGGAGGGAAAAAGAGAATGGGACCACGGAGAGACCATAAATTGGAGGGGGGATGGTGAAGGTCCTCTGAAGGGGCAATTGGAAAGGTAAGATTCCCCACAGATAAACTGTGGAGGGAAAAAGAGAATGGGACCAAGGAGAGACCATAAATTGGAGAGGGGATGGTGAGGGTCCTCTGAAGGGACAATTGGAAAGGTAAGAGGAGAAGAAGGAGAGGGCAGAGTCACAGGAGCCCAGGGAGGACAAGATTTCAAGAAGAGCATAGTCTGTCAAGGCAAGGAGGATGAGGATTGTATATTGGTTCTGAGAGATTTTGGCAAGAGCAGTTTCAGCAGAGTGCAAGGGACAGAGGCTGGATCGCAAGTGGTATAGAATGGAATTGGAGGAGACGAACACCAGACAGTGATTACAGACAGTGCATTCAATGGACTTAGAAAGAGAAAGGAGATTTGGGCAATAGTTGGAGGGGCAAGTGGGGTTAAGCAAGGGCTAAACCTTAAGTAAGTGTCACGGAAAATAGCCCTTCCAGAAACATTTAAAATGGTCATGCCTGGGTACTAAGACACCTTCAAAGAGTATTTTTCATGACATTTTACTATAGATATAGTGTGTCATAGTAAATGGATTATGTTTCAGATAGCAAACCTACTGTGCTTATATATAAATAATAGGTATCATATGACTTATTATTCCGCTTTCCCCCCATTTGTATTGTTACAGCAGGTGAATTCTCCTAAGTCACTTGAATGGCAATTCATGATATGCCAACTATCCACATTCTCTAGCATGCACAAAATACAGGGTTGTAAAATTTGTACATATTTCATAATTTCATCTGTTGATGTTTCAGCCTAAAATGTTGCTCAAATAAATATGTGATTGTCATAAATATAAAGGGAAGGCTAACCACCTTTAAATCCCTCCTGGCCAGAGGAAAAAACCCTTTCACCTGTAAAGGGTTAAGAAGCTAGGATAACCTCGCTGGCACCTGACCAAAATGACCAATGAGGAGACAAGACACTTTCAAAGCTGGGGGGGAGGGGAGAGAAACAAAGGTTCTCTCTGTCTGTGTGTTGCCTTTGCCGGGACCAGAGCAGGAATGCATTTCTAACTCTCGGGTGTAAAGTTAGTTAAAAACAGAGAGGCAAACATGACAGAAACCAAGGAAACAGCCAAAGAGGCTGCCCACAGGAGAGCTATGGAGACAAAGGAGAAAGAAATGGAGGAAAAGGAAAAAGAATGGAAGCATGCTGAGGAGGAAAGGGAGGCTGCCCACAGGAGAGCTGTGGAGGTAGAAGAAAAACAAGAGGCTGCCCACAGGAGAGCTATGGAGGCAAGGGAAAAAGAAATGGAGGAAAAGGATAAAGAGAGGAAGCATGCTGAGGAGGAAAAGGATAAAGAGAGGAAGCATGCTGAGGTGGAGAAGGAAAAAGAGAGGAAGCATGCACTGGAGATGGAGAAGGCAAAGGCTGAGCGGAATCTACTGGATAACCCTAACCATCCTTCTCCAACAATCCACAAATGGGAGCGACTATGTCCACAGTATGATGAATCCAGTGATATTGCTGAATATTTTCTCACCTTTGAGAGACTGTGCACTCTCCATAAAATTCCTGAAGCTCACAAGATGACCACATTGATCGCAAAATTAACTGGAAGAGCTCTGGACGTATTCAATGAGATGCCTATTGATGAGGCTTCCGACTATAATAAGTTCAAGGATTTGGTTTTAAAGCAATTTCAACTTACATCTGAAACATACAGAGTAAAATTTCGAACCCTTAAGAGAGGGCCTGGACTAAGTAATGTGGCTTATCTAAACCAGATGAAGGATCTGTTAGATAAAGGGGTCCAAGGAAGGCGTGTCACTAGCTTTGACAGAATGTGTAATTTGATAGCTCAGGAGCAATTTCTGAATATGTCCAAGGAGGAAATAAAACAGTGTTTATGGGATAAGGAAATGGACTCAGCAGAAAGTCTTGCTTCTTATGCTGGTCGATACGAGCAGTCCCAGACTGCCAGAGAGGCAGGGCAAGCTGGAACAAAATGGGTGGAGGGAGGAGAGAGGAACAAGCCTGGTCGCAGTTGGAGCAGATACCAGATGGGACACCCTCAGACCACACCCTGTTACTGGGGGCAGCCCAAGGCCCCAACTACACACCAAGGAATATTCCAGACACCTTATCGTCCTGCCACACCGTTCTCCAGCAACCCACCTCGCCCCAGTGACCCGTCAGCTGGACGATGTTTTAAATGTAACGAGCCGGGGCACGTAAAGGCCAACTGCCCCAAGAACCCCAACCAATTACAGTTCATTGCACCGGAATCACATCAGAGGTCCTCAGGCCCAGATACTTCCCAGATACCCTCGGAGTGGAGGGAAACTGTGAGTGTGGGCGGGAAGAAGGTCATCGCGTGGAGGGACACCGGAGCACAAGTGTCGGCTATCCATGCTTCCTTAGTGGACCCCAATTTAATCAACCCAGAGATCCAAGTGATGATTCAACCCTTCAAGTCCAACTCTTTCAATTTGCCTACAGCCAAGTTGCCTGTCCAGTACAAGGGCTGGTCAGGAACATGGACTTTTGCAGTATATGATGATTATCCCATCCCCATGCTGTTGGGGGAAGACTTGGCCAATCATGTGAAGCTAGCCAAGAGGGTGGGAATGGTCACCCGCAGCCAGGCTAAGCAAGCCGTCATACCTAGCTCTGTTCTGGAAACTTCTACCAGGACCCGGTCAGAGGTGATGGACCCAGACTCCAGGCCAACATCTGCAACAGCAGTAGTGGATCCAGTCCCAGAGACCCAAACAGAGCCAGTCCCAGAACCGGAACCGGCGGAACAACCAGCACCAGACCCATTGCCAGCACTGAATCCAGTACTTGCAACCCCAACACCAGAGGGCCCCACCGAACCTGAACCGGCAGCAGCCCATAACCCTACACAAGAGGCTCAACCGGAGCCTGAAACCCAACATAGTGCACCAGCGGAGAGCGGTTCACAGTCAACAGAAACAGCCCCCTCCCCTACATCGCTTCCAGAGGGACCAAGCATAGGTCCACAATCCAATGAGGAACTGATGTCTCCAGCATCAAGGGAACAGTTCCAGACTGAACAGGAAGCAGATGAAAGCCTCCAGAGAGCTTGGACGGCGGCACGGAGCAACCCACCGCCTCTCGGCTCTTCTAATCGATCCAGGTTTGTTGTAGAAAGAGGATTTTTATACAAGGAAACTCTTTCTGGTGGACACCAGGAAGACTGGCATCCTCAGAGACAGCTGGTAGTTCCAACTACGTACTGGGTCAAGCTCTTGAGCTTAGCCCACAATCATACTAGTGGCCATGCTGGGGTGAACAGGACCAAAGACCGTTTGGGGAGGTCATTCCACTGGGAGGGAATGGGCAAGGATGTTTCTACCTATCTTGTGAGGTATGCCAAAGAGTGGGAAAACCCAAGGCCAGGTCAAAGCCCCTCTCCAGCCACTCCCCATCATTGAGGTTCCATTTCAGTGAGTAGCTGTGGATATTCTAGGTCCTTTTCCGAAAAAGACACCCAGAGGAAAGCAGTACATACTGACTTTCATGGATTTTGCCACCCGATGGCCGGAAGCAGCAGCTGTAAGCAACACCAGGGCTAAAAGTGTGTGCAAGGGTAGCATTAGCTAGACATTAGCTAGACATTAGCAGACATTTTTGCCAGGGTAGATTGGCTCTCTGACATCCTCACAGATGCAGGAACTAATTTCCTGGCAGGAACTATGGAAAGCCTTTGGGAAGCTCATGGGGTGAATCACTTGGTTGCCACCCCTTACCATCATCAAACAAATGGCCTGGTAGAGAAATGTAATGGAACTTTGGGGTCCATGATACGTAAATTCGTAAATGAGCACTCCAATGATTGGGACCTAGTGTTGCAGCAGCTGCTCTTTGCCTACAGAGCTGTACCACATCCCAGTTTAGGGTTTTGCCCATTTGAACTTGTAATGGCCGCGAGGTTAAGGGGCCATTACAGTTGGTGAAGCAGCAATGGGAGGGGTTTACACCTTCTCCAGGAACTAACATTCTGGACTTTGTAACCAACCTACAAAATACCCTCCGAACCTCTTTAGCCCTTGCTAAAGAAAGCCTAAAGGATGCTCAAAAAGAGAAAAAGCCTGGTATGATAAACATGCCAGAGAGCGGTCCTTCAAAGTAGGGGACCAGGTCATGGACTAAAAGGCGCTCCAGGCCCATAAAATGGAAGCATCCAGGAGTGCCTGGGAGCTGTTAATTATCTCGTAGCCTTCCCCACCTCCAACCGAAAGCCTAAGGTGTACCATATTAATTCTCTAAAGCCCTTTTATTCCAGAGAATTAAAGGTTTGTCAGTTTACAGCCCAGGGAGGAGATGACGCTCAGTGGCCTGAAGGTGTCTACTACGAAGGGAAAAGTGCTGGTGGCGTGGAAGAGGTGAACCTCTCCCTGACCCTTGGGCGTATGCAGCGACAGCCGATCAAGGAGCTGTGCACTAGCTACGCGCCGACGTTCTCAGCCACCCCAGGACTGACTGAATGGGCATACCACTCCATTGACACAGGTAATGCTCACCAAATTAAAGTCCAACCTTACCGGGTGTCTCCTCAAGCTAAAACCGCTATAGAATGGGAGATCCAGGATATGCTACAGATGGGTGTAATCCGCCCCTCTGGCAATGCATGGGCATCTCCAGGGGTTCTAGTTCCCAAACCAGATGAGGAGATATGTTTTTGCGTGGACTACCATAAGCTAAATGCTGTAACTAGCCCAGCCAACTATCCAATGCCACGCACAGATGAACTATAAGAGAAACTGGGACGGGCCCAGTTCATCTCTACCTTGGACTTAACCAAGGGGTACTGGCAGGTACTGCTAGATGAATCCGCCAAGGAAAGGTCAGCCTTCACCACACATTGGGCTGTATGAATTTAATGTACTCCCTTTCGGGCTGTGGAATGCACCCGCCACCTTCCAAAGACTTGTAGATGGTCTCATAGCGGGATTAGGAGAATATGCAGTAGCCTACCTTGACGATGTGGCCATATTTTCGGATTCCTGGGCAGAACACCTGGAACATCTACAAAAAGTCTTCGAACGCATAAGGGAGGCAGGACTAACTGTTAAGGCTAAGAAGTGTCAAATAGGCCTAAACAGAGTGACTTACCTTGGACACCAGGTGGGTCAAGGAACTATCAACCCCCTACAGGCCAAAGTGGATGCTATCCAAAAATGGCCTGTCCCAAAGTCAAAGAAACAGGTCCAATCCTTCTTAGGCTTGGCCGGTTATTACAGGCGATTTGTACCGCAATACAGCCAAATCGCCACCCCACTGACAGACCTAACCAAAAAGAAACAGCCAAATGCCGTTCAGTGGACCGAAGAGTGTCAGGAGGCCTTTAACCAGCTTAAAGCGACACTCATGTCTGACCCTGTGCTAAGGGCCCCAGACTTTGACAAACCGTTCCTAGTAACCACAGATGCATCTGAGTGTGGTGTGGGAGCAGTTTTAATGCAGGAAGGACCGGATCAAGAACACCTCCCTGTAGTGTTTCTCAGTAAGAAGCTGTCTGAGAGGAAAAGCAACTGGTCAGTCAGTGAAGAAGAATGTTACGCTATTGTCTACGCTCTGGAAAAGCTATGCCCATACGTTTGGGGACTGCGTTTCCACCTGCAAACCGACCATGCTGCGCTACAGTGGCTTCATACCGCCATGAGAAATAACAAAAAACGTATTTGGTGGAGTTTAGCTCTCCAAGATTTTGATTTCGACATACAACACATCTCAGGAGCTTCTAACAAAGTGGCTGATGCACTCTCCCATGAAAGTTTCCCAGAATCAACTGGTTAAAATTGTCCTTGAGATGTGGAAAATATTGTTAGTCTTTATATAGTTGGTAGTATATTTAGAGGTGCATGTGTCTTATTAACTCTGTTTTCTCCTAGAGCTCCAGGAAGAAATCACAGCCAGCTTTTCACCCTATCTGTGATTTGGGGGGCGTGTCATAAATATAAAGGGAAGGCTAACCACCTTTAAATCCCGCCTGGCCAAAGGAAAAAACCCTTTCACCTGTAAAGGGTTAAGAAATAGGATAACCTCGCTGGCACCTGACCAAAATGACCAATGAGGAGACAAGATATTTTCAAAGTTGGAGGGGGGAAAAACAAAGGTTCTTTCTGTCTGTGTGTTGCTTTTGCCTGGACCAGAGCAGGAATGCAGGTCAGAACTCCTGTAAAGGGCTAATAAGCAATCTAGTTAGATATGCATTAGATTCGGTTTTGTTTAAATGGCTGATAAAATAAGTTGTGCTGAATGGAATGTAGATTCCTGTTTTTGTGTCTTTTTGTAACTTAAGGTTTTGCCTAGAGGGATTCGCTATATTTTTAATCTGATTACCCTGTAAGGTATTTACCATCCTGATTTTACAGAGGTGATTCTTTTACTTTTTCTTCAATTAAAATTCTTCTTTTAAGAACCTGATTGCTTTTTCATTGTTCTTAAGATCCAAGGGTTTGGGTCTGTGTTCACCTATGCAAATTGGTGAGGATTTTTATCAAGCCTTCCCCAGGAAAGGGGGTGTAAGGTTTGGGAGGATTTTGGGGGGAAAGACGTTTCCAAGCGGGCTCTTTCCTTTATATATTTGTTAGACGCTTGGTGGTGGCAGCAATAAAGTCCAGGGGCAAAAGGTAAAATAGTTTGTACCTTGGGGCAGTTTTAACCTAAGCTGGTAAAAATAAGCTTAGGGGTTTTTTCATGCAGGTCCCCACATCTGTACCCTAGAGTTCAGAGTGGGGAAGGAACCTTGACAGTGATAAAATCCTGATAAAAGTTATATTACTAAGCAATAATCTTTGTTGCACTGTAGATCAGCCATGCTGAAGTTAATACTCCAGGGACCTGCAAACAAATCCATCTTAAGTCACAAGTGAAAATAAGGTTGATGATCTTATCCTAGTGACCTATGGGTCTTTTGTTCACAGAATAAAATCCCCACTGTGTTTGGTAAAATAGAAAGTATCTGTTCATTAATGACCCCAGACTGTCAAAACGGGGTTGTTGCTGTTCAGGATTAAGGTGCATTTTCTGTATTGGGTGTGGAAAATGGGTTGGAATTAATAGATGTGATACAAGTCCCTTAATTATTATTATGTATTTTGTTCCTGGAGGTGTGTACTGTTTTGGCAGTTCTAGAAGTATATTGGAATATGGTTTTAAATTATAATTGATCTTTACTTTTTCTTGCAAAGCATTTACCGTTAAGATATGCCACCATACAAACGGAAATAAATAAAACAGACTGGCAGGCTAGACTGCCAGAATGGCACCTTTGTTTCTCTTTTTAAACTGTTGTTTTGTTCTGCCAGTTGTGCTTTCTATTGCATATTTAATAGATTTGCAGAAACAGTTGAGAAATAATGGCAGGAGTTGGTAGGAACAGCAGGTTCTTTTATATAGACAAAAAAAATCTTATTCTCACTAAAGCATCACCCTTCAAAAAAAATTAACAGTGCATGTCAGAGTGGAAAATTACCCTGAAAACAATAATCTGAGCTAGCAGCATCCTTTATCTGGATAGATCTAAAAGCTAAATACTTTTACAACTCTCCTTGGTTGTAGCAGCCAGCTGGACCCCTGTTTTTGCCTGTGCCTTTTCTCTAGAAGTCATTCACAATTCTCTTTTCTCCTACCAGACCCCCTCCATAACAAATTGTACTCTGCCCAACTTCCGATAATTAACTCTTCTCCTTGAATCTTTCCTCCTCTGACCATTATACCTTATACCTATGTTTATTGCTACATGCCATTCCATCTTGCCTCTTTCACTGCTCAGAAGAGAGTTGCCTACAATATGCAGGCAGCCATGGGAGCACACACGTCATTACTGTTATGTCTGAATGATCAGCTGCTTAGACTAGAGTCTCTTGTGAATGGATGTATATTGTGTTAAAACATTATGGCACCAAACAATATAGGTAAGGTTACAATTCATATTATATTTTCAAATTCCTATTTTAACTTGCTTAGCTTCTCAACTTATTTTGGGGCTGAAGTTTTCCAGGCTTGCTCTTTATCCCCCCAAATTTTCATCTTTGGGCTAAGTATAAGTAAAATTTGTCAAGCCACTCTTAGATTAGTGAGTTGGGGGAGAAGTATGTACTCTTCCCATTTTAAGAAAATGAAGACATGGTTTGCACAGAGAGAACTTAAATGGTTGAACTTCATTTGGTGTAAAAGGGAGGAAAATTTGATCCCTCATAGCCCACAATGATTCACAGGTTCACAGATTCTTAGCCAGAAGGGACCATTGCGATCATCTAGGCTGACCTTCTGTATAACAAAGGCCATCAAATGTTCCCAAAATAATTCGCAGAGCAGATCTTTCAGAAAAACCTCCAATGTTGCTTTAAAAACTGTCAGTGATGGAGAATCCACCATGACCCTTGGTAAACTGTTCCAATGCTTAATGACTCTCACTAGTTTTCAATCTGAATTGGTTTAGCTTCACCTTCCAGCCATTCGATCATGTTATACCTTTCTCTGCTAGATTGAGGAGCCCATTATTAAATATTTATTCCCTGTATAGATACCTATAGACTGTGATCAAGTCATCCCTTAACCTTCTCTTTGTTAAAGAAGCTGACTCTATTTATCTTGAGTGTATCATTATAATGCATGTTTTCTAATCCTTTAATTATTTTCCTGGATCTTCTCTGAACCCTCTCTAATATATCAACATCCTTCTTGAATTGTGCACACCAGAACTGAATGCAATATTCCAGCAGTGGCCATAGCAGTGCCAAATACAGAGATAAAAGAACATCTCCTCTTCCACTTGAGATTCCCTGTTTATTCATTCCAGGATTGCATTAGCTCTTTTCGCTATAACATCACACTGGGAGCTCATGTTCAGCAGATTTTCCACCCTGACACCCAAATCTTTTTCAGAGTCACTGCTCCCGAGGATAAAGTCCCCCATCCTGTAAGTATGGCCTACATTCTTTGTTCCTAGATGTACACATTTGCATTTGGCCACATTAAAATGCATATTGTTTACTGGTGCCCAGTTCACCAAGCAATCCAGATCGCTTTGAATCCAGTGTTCTGTCCTCTTCATTATTTGTCATTCCCCCAATTTTTGTGTCATCTGCAAACTTTATCAGAGATGATTTTATGTTTCTTGTCCTAGTGCTTGATAAAGTTGTTAAATATTGTAGGGCCAAGAACTGATCCCTCAGAAACCCCCCTGGAAATACATCCACTTGATGATGATTCCCTATTTACAATTACATTTTGAGATGCATGCATTAGGCAGTTTTTAATCCATTTAATGTGGGCCACGTTAATTTTATATCATTCTAGTTTTTCAATAAAAAACATCATGCAGTACCAAGTCAAATGCCTTACAAAAGTCTATAGTGTTGACATGATAGACTTAAATATTATCAGCTACACTTGTAATCTTATCAAAAAAAGATATCAAGTTAGTTTGACTAGATCTGTTTTCCATAAACCTACATTTATTGGCATTAATTACATTACCCTCCTTTAATTCTTTATTAATCAAGTCCCATATGAGCTGCTCCATTATCTTGCCCTGGATTGACAACAGGCCTACAATTACTCGGTTCATCCCATTCACCTCTTTTTAAAAATTGGCATATTTGTGTTCTTCCAATCTTCTGGAAATTCCCCAGTGCTCCTAAGCTTATGAAAATCAACACTGGTGGGACAGTGAGCACCTCAGCCAGGTCTTTTAAAACTATTGGCTGTAATTTATCCAGAGCTGCTTATTTTAGAAAAGTCTGACTTTAGTAGCTTCTGCTCAACATTCTCCATAGATACTAATGGAATGGAGTATTAAAATCACCATATGATGAGACTATATCATTTGTGTTTTCCCAAAATATAGCAAAGAAATATTTATTAAAGACTTCTGCCTTTTCTGCATTATTATTGATAATTTTACCATTTCAATCTAGTAATGGAGCAATACCATGGTCAGGAGTCTTTTCATTCTTAATATATTTTAAAAACGCCTTCTTATTGTCCTTCACTCTATTGGCCATAGATTTAGTCTTGTGTCCCTTTGCTTCCCTTATCAATTTTCTCCAATTCCTAACTTCTAATTTATATTCATTACTATCAACTTCCTCTTTCTTCTGTTTGTTATATATTACCTTTTTATAACTACCTTCTTTCCCCCTCTAAACTGAGTTGTTTTTTTAACTAGTATGGCTTTCTTCCTCAATTCTGGTTTTTGGGGCATCTGCTCAGGTATTCTTAAATGACTTCCAGTTATCATTCACATTTTCTGATTTAAATGCTTCCTACCAGCTGATTTGGCTCATAATTGTTTTCAGCTTTGTGAATTGGCCTTACTAAAGCACCCAGTATATATATTTCAGGTCTGGACTTTATTCTGCTTGCATATTATTAACATGATCATTTGTACCTAAGCTACCACTAATTTTTAGTTCTGTGATCAGTTCCTCTTTATATGTTAGGACTAGATCTAATAAAGAATTTCCCCATTTTGGCTGCAACACTTTTTCAGTTAGGAAATTGTCATCTATAATATTTTGAAATTTCAAGGATGTTTTAGTAGTGGCAACATGAGACCTCCAGCATATGTCACTCAAATTGAAGTCCTCTATGATTATGCAGCTTTTTTCCTACACACTGTAGATAAGTATGTAAGGAGGTGATGATCCTGTTCCCTAGTGTGATGTGGTGGTCTGTAGCAGACTCCAGCTACCATCTTGTGCTTTGTGTTATGACACTGATTGATAAGCATTCAAGATCATTTTCTTCCCAGTTATCAGTGACTCCAAAACAGATAATGTCATTTTTAATATAAAGTGCCACTCCCTCTCCCCCTTTTGCCTACTCAATCCCTCTTGAATAGGTTATAACATTGATTTTAGCATTTCAGTCATGCAAACCTTTTCACTAGGTTTCACTAATACTAACTAGATCAATTTTATGTTCATAAATAAGCAATTGCAGTTCCTTGTGTTTGTTACCTAGGCTCCTAGCATTGGAGTATAAGTAATTCAAGAGTTTCTTCTCTTCATGTCCTTTGGTTCCTTGATTAATTTTGTTCTGAACATCTCAATTTTTATAAATGAAGAAACAATGTACTTTATTCCATTCATTACTTTAAAAAGCCCCCTCTTTAATATTAATGTATCACTCTAATTGTCACCGCTTATTTGCCTCTTTTTTTAATCTAACAAATTTCATCTGCTTGCAATGTTAAATTGTCCTCTGCAAAAACCCTCCAATTACATTTAAAATTTGCACAAGGTCATTCTATTCCAGAATATAAAGCTCCTCTTGAATTTTAATGTACAGAATATTTTTTGTTTGACCTCTTTAGATGTAATTGGCATTTAATAAAGGCCACTTCATTGCTCTTTTCCTACTAAATCAAGTCAGATTTCTCAGACTCTACTTCAGCGTTAGAATGCAGATGTTTGGTAAACATAGTTGCACTGTTTACTTAGTTCCCATTTTTAAAGGAATCTTAGCCCCTCATTTGGTCGATGCCTCTTCCCCCTGACCTCCTTTTCATTATTCCTTGCCAGCCAATGCTGTGGTATCTCCCCTGGCCTTGTGGGGGACACTAGGAGGTGGGCAGGGCCAGGGCTCCTAATTACTGCATTGTCTGCACCACCTCTCATCCTCTGCTGGCCAGACAAGAAGCAGCAGCAACAGCCTGGGCTGCAACTGAGCATGGATCAAGGTAGGCTCTGATCCCTGCTCTGGGCCTGCTGTCAGTGAGACACCCCCCCACACACCCTATTCCCCAGAACAGGACTGGCACATCCCCTACCCACCCATCTCTGGGATGGGACTGTTCTGCTTACCCCCAACATCAGCCACGGCCTCAGCAGAGAGGTGGAAGCAGGGATGCTGACTCAACTTTGTGTCTGCCCCCTGCCCAATTTTTTTCTGAAATAGTGGCCTTGTATCTTAGACCCCGTCCTGTTGCTGGACCCCTGCCCCTACTTGGCTTTGCTTACACTATGGATCTGGTTATAAGCCCAGTGCCTTAGACCTGAATGCTATCCAGGCCTTGTTTCTTTTTTAAAGTTGAGAATGAAAGAGGAATAATTCTGGCTATTTGACTGTGTGACGGGCCGTGACTTGCCTCCTGATGTTAATTGTATTTGCTGCATAGATCATGGGAAGCTTAATATTGTGTTCTCTATTTTATGATATGTAATTGACCTAGATCCAGAGCTGTCTTTAGGTGCATGATAATGGAACACTCTTTCAAAGAGGCATGAAGGAAATCAGCACGTTGAGTTCTTATTGAAAACATCTGAAGGCATACTCAGAAAACCTTTTGTTAAATGCAAAACAGAATTCATACAAAAATCTAATTTACAATATACAATGTGTACACCTTAATATCAAATATATCTTCATGTCAAACATTAAGATGAACAACAGGAAATAAACATTTGGTTTTACTGCATGATAACTCAAATAGGCGTTCTTTGATTTGGAAAAATGTTTCACATGCATATCAAAGGAAATGCTGACCTTCTCAACAGAAGGTTCACTGACAATAGATTAGAGAAGAGGCAACCTTTCCTTCCTAGGGCAGGGCGTTCACAGTGACATTCTCTAAACTGATAAACAGAGAATTCCTCAGAGGCAGAGAGAGAGTGAATTTCTGAGCAGCACTGTAGGTAATATTCCATGCCTTGTAACTTTATTTATTTATTTATTTGTATTACAAGCAGCAGGCCTATCTAGCAGGGCTTTTGTTGTGGCATCACTTGACGCATTTATTTACAATTATTGTGTATTTCATAATTTTCTTCCCTCTTTCAGTGTTATTTAAGACATTAACCCTACGCCAAGGCATTTAGGACAACATGGATTACTTTGCTAATTCCTTTTTATACCCAGTTCATGCTAATGTCATCCACCAGGAAATCCCTCTTTTTATGTAGATGTACAGGAGACCTTAATTCTGGCATTTCCTAACTTTTGAGTGCTTGACTTTGCATCCTCAATGTTCTCTCTCTCTCTCTCTCTCTCTGTGTGTGTGAGATATCTTCTAGGTTTTCAGAAAAGCTAATTGCAAAAAAAAAACAAAACAAATTACATCATGTGGCAGCCTACTGACACCCACATGGTTCTTCAGCAGTGTTGGAGTCTTTAGCTCTACCACATAGACCTCTGCCACTTGAGTTTACTGAGCAATTCACTGGAGTAATTTTCTATGTAGACTAGCACTAGAAGGGGCTGAAGCACTTTGCCAGTGATTTCACAGACATTTGCTGACAGCAGAGGAATGGGGAGACTCAGTAAGCTTGGGTTTCATTTCAGGCTGTAGAGGGGAGGGTACACTCATGGACACAGACTCTTCTGCCTGTTTTCTCCAAGCTTGACCCCTCCAGCTTGCCCTTATCTCAGTCCTATCCCTTCTCTTCCCCTCCCCTGCCTCCTCCCCTCATTCTCTTCTCCTAGGGAGGACCAGTCTTCAGCCTTTCTAGTCTCCTTACTTGACTAATCCTAGTCCCCCAACCCGCAACTGTCAGTTTTTGTTGCAAATTGATTCTCAACTCTTCTCCGCTCCCAAGCTCCTTTTCCCTATTCTACTTGCCCAGATCTAGAGTCCCAGTTACCCCCTCTTGGTTCCTCGTCCAGTCTGTCTCTCTCTACCTCCCCAGTGTCCAGTCACTGCCCCTCCCTCCCCTCTCACACACATTGGCTGCCAGTTTCAGTCACCTTCCCTGGGCTCCTCATCCAATTTCAGTGTGTCCCCACCCCCAGACCTCCACCCTGGCTCCTCATCCCAGTCTCTTTGCCCAGCCAGTCCCAGTTCTTCTCCCACAGCCTGGCTGCTTGTTAGATCTGCCCCACTCCCTTGGTTCTCAGTCCACCTCCTTGCCCCGTTGGCCCAATCTTCCCCCATCTCTCAGTCCCAGTTGCCCCCCAATTCCAATTCTTAGTCCCAACTTCCCTCTTCCTTCCACTCCCCCTGCTAATTTCTGTCCCCACCCCCAAGTCTGGCTCTTGTTCTCTTTGCATTTCAATCAGGCAGCTTCCTCCTCCATGCTGCCAGGTCCCAGCAGGGGAGGCACAGACAGCACAGGAAAGACAGTCTCCCTGCTTTCACTTCTGCCTACCAAACCTGGCCTAGCCCCCAGCAGCTCAGAGCTGCATGTGTAGGGGAAGGTCTGCACCCTGTAGCCTTGGGCTGGAGCATGCCCAGTGCAAACAGAACCTTTACGGAATTTAGCTGCAAAATTCTAGAAAGTCTCTACTGAGCATGTGTGAACTGAGATATTTTCAAAGGCTTATAACTTTGCCATATTTGGGCAGATTCTCACAAAGACTACAAAAGGAACATCTCTGATACACAGGTCACCTTCCTTCTAGGGTTACCGACTCTGGTTAGATATATTCTTAAAGATTACATTGTGTGACAAAACTTGAACTAAAGATAAATCTTTAATTCCTAGAGACTCCAGGACAATCTTGGAGTGTTGGCAACCCTATCTATTGTCAAGTTTCAAGTCCTTGCTCCAATGCATGGGAGAGCTAGTGCTTTTCAAAGAAAAGGCTACCATTTTTTTAAGTGGGCAAAACAATGCATTTGGAAATAGCTGAACTTTGGCTGAAATTTTCCAAATACATATATAAAATATTCAGCCTGAGGCAGACACCCAGCATGTAAAATTTCAGCCCAAATGATTAAAGTTTGGCCATGTGTAATATTGGGGTGGTCAGAGTGGGGACTAGCTGTATTTCCAAAAGGAGGAATAAAACTTATTTTCATTCTATCTATGTAGGCCTCAGAGAAGCCATTTACAAGTCATAATGGAAAAGAATCTCTTTAAAAATACATGAAGTATAAATGTGTTTTTCTTTATCAGCTTCACAAATTTGATGCACATTCTAATTTCTTTCTGTTGTAGCTTCCAGGGTTCCATTGATCTTGTGGTGTGGGAGGACTGTTATGGTGGGAGTCTGTTACCCTGAGCTACAAGACAGCGTTAATTAAGTTGTACTTTTAGAAAATGAAAGAAGGCTAGATGCATATTTGCATCAGTGCCAATAAACTCTTCAGTGCTGCAAGGTGCAGGAATTTTTGCCACATTAATCAATTTGATCCCCCTATTACGTTTGCTTAATGCTGCCCATCCTCCATGTGCATAATAGGAAGGGCAAGGGATCCGTTAAAATGAGTAGTACATTTTATTTTGAAGCTTGCACACTTGGTCTGTTTTATTGCATTCATTCATTTTACAGTTCATAAATGACAAACTCAATAATATACAGCTAGAGGAACCAGCTGGC
The DNA here is from genome assembly GCF_965152275.1 of Natator depressus. Taxonomy (NCBI): domain Eukaryota; kingdom Metazoa; phylum Chordata; order Testudines; family Cheloniidae; genus Natator; species Natator depressus. Next base: position 268,752,834 of record NC_134234.1, read on the forward strand.
TACCATGCTGTTTTAGCTAAATTATTTTTTCACTAAAACACACAATGTTCTGTCTTTCTTATGAATAGTTTGGTGACTTACAGAGCATATTGTGATTCATACTCACTGGTAAGAATTTTCATTCTCCCTCTGTTTCATACAACTGTCTGTTTTCACAGGTGCAAAGTCTACAGCCATAACGAATGAGTACACTAGTTGTCTGAATAATACTGTTCCATCTTATTTTAGCACTACAACTTCTTGATGCTGGTGCCATTAAAATGAATTTAATTTTAAACCCCTTATTTTATTTCACTAATAAAGCTTAGATGTTACCCCTATTATATGAGTATAGAAATTTCAGTGAAACCAATATTTGTACCCTGTCAGGCTTTTTGGCTCACCAGTTACCCACATTAATTCACTCCAGTCTATCTTTGGCCTTGCTTGGTATTGGAGTGTGGAATAGGGGAAGCTGCATCTTCTTTGGCCCATTATTGAGTGCATAGACAGCTACCTCACTCCTGTATCCAACTTCCTTAAGGTCAGATGTGAGTTCTTTTCTCTGCAGGGTGCCTGCCCAATAGTAGTTACCCCAACATAAACCACTGTTTAGCTGACAGTCAGAAAATTCCATTCTCTCAGGAAGTATGTAAAGAACTCCTTTCTTCCAGTGTGGTATCCTGCCTTAACCCAGATTTTTGTAATAACCATGTCCCAGGCCTTTCAGCAATCCCCTCCAAAGAAGACTTTCTAACCAGACTCACCCTACCTGTAGGTCTTACTCCCTCAGAGCTAGCCAGACTCACTCTTCCTGTAGGTCTTACTCCCTTACTGCCCTGAGAGCTAGCAAAAGGGCCATGCACCACTTATGTCCCACTGGCTACTTGAACCGTGCTGGTGGTTGAGGGGGGGAAATTAGAATCCGGCTTGGGGGGTCCATGAAAATTTTAAAATCAAAATGGGGGTCCTCGGGTTGCTAAAGTTTAAGAACCGCTGATCTAACCCAATGTATAATGCACAGGCAACCTTAGTTCTGGCATTTCATTGCTTTTGAGTTTTTTACTTTTCAATGTCAATGTTCTTTTAATGTAGTTCTTTGTATTAAATTATTAGTAAATATTGTATTGAACATACCACATAGAAAATGTAGTTTATTTGATGTTACCTTTGCTTGCAACCCAAACTACAAAGCAAAGAAATAATAAATTATAGTAAATCACACCCAGCATAAATTCATAGATTTCATAGAGGTTAAGGCCAGAAAAGAATGATTAGATCATCTAGTCTGACTTGTATATCCTTAGCCACAAAATTTTACCCAGACATACCTATATTGGGCCCAATTACTTTAGTTAGATTAAAGCATTTCAGTCCTCAGAAGACTAAATTGTTGTGTGACACAGAGAACAAGTGACACAGAGATGAATCAATGCCTGAGGTCCTTGCATTGGCAGGGAGTTGATTAGGTGAGTTATGCCCAGATATCCATCCGCAGTCATTAGCCCATGGGCACTCCACCACACCAAACACATGAATGCCTTCCTTAACACTCCTCACTTTCACTTCAAAGATAGCATTAGATAATTGAGAATACCCACCATCAAAAGGATTGAAAAATCACACTGCAATGCTCAACTGTGGCCACTGTTATCAGCTCATGCCCTTGAAGAGGCTTCTGCCCCACCACCTCTGATGCAGGTTAGTTGAATCACAGAATTTGTGTAACCAGGGATCCAGTAGACTCTTCACAGTGCCTCCCTTTTGGCCATTTGATGTCTGGCACAGAGCTCATCTTTGCACGCACTGAAGTCCAGAGACCAGACTCCAGTTCTGCTGATTTGTCCACATCCCCTCCAAAGAGCAGCAGAGTGCTTGAGTGAGTTTCAAACTTACCGTACTTTCACCTTACTTCCTTTCTCCTACCCTATTTCTAGTTGGTCTAGTTTAGATTATAAACTCTTTGACTGCCTTTTGGCATGTATTTGTATAGCAAGCAGCTGGATGGGATCCTAATCTCAGTTGGGATGCTAGGCACTGCTATAATACAAATAATAAAGGGAATGATACTGTAATATGCATATTTGATCTCTTTGAATTTTTAATTTGTGCAGACCTTGTGGAATGTTGTTTTGCAAAAAATGTAATCTCGTTTCCTGTTTGAGAAATTACCTTTGGGTTACGCAAATTTCATTGTCTAGTGTCGTAAGTATATCTGGTATAAGAAGAATGAACTTTTAGGGACTATAGAATATGCACCAAAATCAGTTATTGAAAGTGCCTCTCCCTTCTCTTATTTATTTGCTTCTTAATTAAAATAAGAGGATACTAGGAACCAGCAGTCTTGCTGCAAACGTGCATCGGCCAAATCAGTTTCTAGTCAGACAGCAGCCAATATTTATTGTTTCCAATATCTCTGGCCCCTCTGTACTTTGGGAGGTCTGCATTTCTTTAGGAAATGTTTAAAGAATAAACATCTTGCTTGTGTGTTCCTCTCTCCGCGCTGGCCAATACATTTATCCATTGTGACGGGGCAAGGCCAGATGGCAATAGAAAAGTAGTGGGAGATAGATATATTAGCTCCAGGCTAAACAAATCCCTGGTACCAGGATAAGTGAAATGGCAGCTGCTCCAGGTCAGTTAAGACACCTGGGCCCAATTAAGAACTTTCCAGAATGCAAAGAGAATGCTAGGTTGATTGGGACACCTGAAGACAATCAGGGGCTGGTTGAAACTAGTTAAAAGCCTCCCAGTTAGTCAGGTGGGTGTGCATGTCAGGAGCTGTGGGAGGAAGTTGTGCTGTTGGAGAGACTGAGTAGTACACACCATATCAGGCACAAGGAAGGAGGCCCTGAGGTAAGGGTGAAGTGGAGCTTGAGGAAGTGGGGGAAGTAGACCAGGGAATTGTATGTGTCCTGTTTCTAAAAGGTCAGCTACCATAGCTGATACTATTAGGGTCCCTGGGCTGGAGCCCGGAGTAGAGGGTGGGCCCAGGCTCCCCCCGCCGCTTTGCCCCCGATTAATCACTGAGACTGGGAGACAACAGAGACTGTGCAAGGGAGGATAGCTTCCCCTCACCTCCCTCGCTGGCTTATGATGAAAATGGCTCAATAGACTGTGACCCTTGTCTCTAGAGAGAGAAGGGTTACGTGGAGGGTCACAGTGAGCCTCTGAGGCTAGCGAAATCTGCCAGGAAATGCGGGACCCACAGAGGCAAGGACAGAGCTTTGTCACACCATACATAAGATTTGTTATCTATTACAAATCCCTTCATATATATATTATAACTATGTAGAATGTAAAGCATGAGTACAACATTTCTTTAGTAAGCAATGCTACCAGTTTCTGTTTGTTTCTCCTTCATTTGTCCGAAGTGGAGAATCTGCACTGCTAATTTTAACCCAGCGAGCCCAGGTCAATGTACCCAGGTTCTGAGACTCGGCCCCACAGGTTTTTCTTTGCAGTCTAGAATTCTCCTGTGAGATTAAGGAGTGAACCTAAGATGTGTGTGAATACTTTGATGTGATATCTTAGACATGCACTAACCTAATAAGTGAGCAAGGGATCTTAGTGAAGGTGAGAAAACTTGTTCCTTCACTCTTGGACTACAGGAGCATTACTGAATTCAGGTGATGATATTAGTTATTAGTGAGGTTTTCCCCCTTCTTTCAAAAGGAGTAGGAAATAAAAAGGCATCCTATTGTAGTTCAAACACTTGAACTGTAGCTCAAGAGTGAAGAGCATGCAGGCTCCAGGGAGAATCAATTGCCTCTGTGAACTAACCAGACCACATTCAAGAATTAATCTGAGTAGATCAGAAATAATGCTAAATTTCGTGAGTCACTCTCCCATTCAATTTGGCTGAAAGTCTTGAAAGTCTAATATGATGAGACCTATTACTGCAGTTAGTGGAGGTGACCTCCATATAAAGTTTACAGAACAGCTCTGATGTAGTTACATAGATGGGAACTGATTAAAATAGATGCTACTAGCAGGAAATATTATTCATTTTAATAATACCAGTCTGTCCCTGGAGTAACACTGGTAATGGATTTCATCTAGTTTGGTTGTCTCTATTCTGCCTCAGAATCGCTTTATAATTAACTTTGCATCTATTAAATTTTGTATAATCTCTATCCCTAAATAAATTAAGACACTTGTTGAAAGTTTAAAGGGAATATACCAAGTTAGATTTTTATGTCCAGTAATGTTGTGACGGCCTGTACGCCTGCATTCACCCTTTTCACAGGATTATGATAAATTTTGTATAATAAATTATGTCTTGTGGGCTACCAGTTGAGAACTCATAATTTTGCTGATCATTATTGTCCTAATAAAATGTGTGTGGCAACATTGTATATAAAGTTATAAGATTCCTCTGTATGGTATAACTAAGACACGTCCCAAGTCTAGGAAGCGGCCATAAACCAATTCCCCAGAGACCAAAGACAAGCTGACAACTCAGCCAGGGGTCAACAAAATCAAATGGACCATCACCTGGTTAAGTGGCCACACTTTGGCAGGAAAGAAGGTTTCTTTGACAAAGAAACAGCTTGGGGTTCTTGTTCACCCAGACTTCCTGTCTCCTGAACCTCAGCTGGAGAGAATTCTCGAAGAAGAGAAAGAACTATAGGAAGGGAGAGCAGAAGTCCCAAATGATTCCTCTCTTTCTTTCTGCCCACTGCATCCACAACACCTGAAAAACAAAGGAAGCAGCATTGGACTGGGGAGAGATCCTGGCTGATGGAAATTCCTATTACCCAGTCAAATTGCTTGTAAAAGAGGGCAGGAGGACAGGGAGCTCCCAGTGGTCCCATTAGCATCCTTGACTTTGCAGTAATCTGTCTTCAGCCACTCTGTCTGCTCTCTGCATTGATCTGCTGTCCCATCAATCCCCAGTGCCGTCAGCTGCTCAGATATAGTTTTGTAGACATGATCATTTATTGTGCTCTTGCTGAAGTTGAACGTCTTGCTCACCTTGCACCAGAGGTTAACCAGAATCTGGCTGTGTTCCTCTGGCCAGCTAGCCGTGCACTTAATCACAGAATCATAGAAATGTACGACTGGAAAGGACTCAGAGACGTCCTCAAATCCAGACCCCTGCGCTGTGGCAGGACCAAGTAAACCTAGACCATCTCTGATAGGTATTTGTTCAACTTGTTTTTAAAAGCTTTCAGTGATGGGAAGTCCACGACCGTGCTTGGAAGCCAATTTCAGAGCTTAACTACCTTTCTAGTTAGAACGTCTTTCCTAATATCTAATCTAAACCTCTCTTGCTGCAGATTAAGCCCATTACTTTTTGTCCTACCTTCAACGCACATGAAGAACAACTGATCACTGTCCTCTTTTTATAACAACCCTTAACATACTGGAAGACTGTTATTAGGTCACCCCTCAGACTTCTTTTCTCAAGACTAAACATGCCCAGTTTTTTCAATCTTTCTTCATAGCTCACGTTTACTAAACCTTTATCATTTTTGTTGCTCTATTGTGAACTCTCTACAATTTGTCCACATCCTTCCTAAATTGTGATGCCCAGAGTTGGGGACAGTACTCCAGCTCGGGCCTCACCAGTGCTGAGTAGAGTGTAATAATGACCTCATGTGTCTTACATACAACAATCCTGTTAATATAACCCACAATCATATTAGCCTTTTATGCGCCTGCATCATATTGACAACTCCTATTCAGTTTGTGGTTCACCTCCAAATCCCTTGCAGCAGTGGTACCACTTAGGCAGTTATTCCCCAATTTTTAGTGGTGCATTTGATTTTTCCTTTCTAAGTGAAGTACTTTGCACTTGTTTTTATTGAAATTCATCTTGTTGAATTCAGACCAATTCTCCAATTTGTCAAGGTCATTCAGAATTTTAAAGCTGTCCTCCAAAGTGCTTGCAGCCCCTCACAGCTTGGTGTCGTCTGCAAATTTTATAAGTGTACTCTGTACTCCATTATCCACATCATTAATGAAAATATTGAATAGTACTGGAGCGAGGTCTGACTTCTACCGGACCCCACTAGATATGCCCTCCCAATTTGACAGCAAACCGTTGGTAACTACTCTTTGAGCACAGTCTTTCAACCAGCTGTGCACCCAACTTATAGTATTCTCTAGACCACATTTCCCTGGGTTGCTTATGAGAATGACATGTGGCACTGTGTGAAAAGCCTTACTAAAATCACGGCATATCACATCTACTGCTTCCCCCCCCCCCCATCCACTAGGTCAACAATCCTATCAAAGAAAGGAAATTAAGTTGCTCTGGCATAATTTTTTTTCCTGACAAAGCCATGCTTGGGCTTGAACCTGAACCTGAGCCAGAGCTCGGGCTTAATATGCCATGTGATATCAGGGATGGATTAACTTTTTGTGGGCCCAGCACCAAACATATTTGTGGGCCCCCCCAGGAATGAAGAGGCCAGGGGCAAGAGTACAGCAGGCAGGGTGGATTTGATTAAAATCATGATTTAAATCACAAGTTAGGAAGACTCAATTTAATCATGGGTTTCTACATAAAAGTGCATTCTTGTTGGTTGTTATAACCTTTACATATTCTTGACAAATCAGAGATAGATGTAGGTTTCATTTTTAGAAGGTACACACTATACATTTTTAAACTATGATTTATTTTGAAAACTTTTCAGATGAGTTTTACAGCTATATCAGAAAATGAATGATTATTTGGTTATTTCACTTACCAAAGATAACTGAAGCAGATATTTATGCAGTCATTGGGAGGTGAACTATCTCCAATTCAAGAGGTTAATCATTAATATTTGGAGGATTTTCTTGCCAGGCTGTATTAGGGGGAGAACATTACAAGACAGACATTTAAATTGTTTTATTTAACTAAAACAACAATGTTAAGTATTCTGGGTTTTTTCTTCAACACCAAACATAATAATTTAACAAAAAAGCATATGTCCCTCACTTCTCACATTTATCTCCAGACTTCTTCTCCTTGTCCAGATCTATTCCGCCCTCAATAATCTTCCATTCATTGAACTTTTTGAAACTTTTCACTTTTAAAGAGAGGCAAGGGGTTGACCCTGTGTACACAAAGTTGCAGAGGGACAATAGAGTTGAGGTCTGTTATTTCTCACCTCTATACATTTATTTCTTTATTTAAGAACATTTTTGCTATTAACAAGCATGTTACCTCTGGAGACACAAATCCACAGTTTGAGAACTGCAAAACTAAGCATCTCTGATGGGTATCTTCTAGACTGAGCACTGAGTCCCATTGGGTAGATAGCAAAATTAACCTAAATAATCTATACAGAAGCCCCTGGAACCGCATAAAAGTGGGTCCCTAATCCATGAACTATTAGAACTCATTAGCAAAACTTTTCTTAAACATTAGATGAATATATTGTCTCATACTATAGAATTAGAATTTATAATCCCTATTCCATGATGAGAGATAATGTATCTTAATTAAAACTATCTTTAGATAGTTTTTCCCTCAAAAATCCGATTTACATTTCAAAGATCTGATTTTTTGATTATTTTTTTTAAAGTCATTGATTTTTATCCACCCTGACAGCTGGGTATGGTGGGGCGGGGGGGAAGGATTAGTCTCCAGCTGGAGCGAGGCAGGGGCCAGGGGCAAGATGCGCACAGTGGGACATGGGGGGAGGATTAGTCCCTGCTGACTGGAGCAATCTAGGGGCTGGGGGCAAAAACAGAGGGGCGGGAGCTAGGGTTGATCCTTAGAGCAAGGAAGGGGCCGGGTGTAAACTGCAGTCACAGCAGGGCTGGGGAGGGGGTAAACAGTATCCCCCCCCTGCCCACATAGAGCGGGTACCTTCCTTCTCCCTGGTTCTAGCCCATTATCTTTGCCTCTCTCTGCACCAAGCTGAGGGTGGGGGTGCAGGGTCTGGGTGGGAATTAGGGTGCAGGAGCAGACTGGGGGTTGGGGGGCAGGGTCTGGCCAGGAGCTAGAATGAGGGAGGGGGCTCAGGGTTGGGGCAGGAAGTTGGGGTGTGGAGCGCTTATCTGGGGCAGCTTTCATTCGGTGTGACGGGTGCAGGTGAGTATGTGGGGGCAGGTGCAGGAGTCAGGGCTGGGGGAATGTGTGGGGGCTGCAGGAGTCAGGGCCCGGGGTGTGTGAGGGGGCGTAGGAGTCAGGGCAGAGGGCTGCAGTCATGGGGATGCTCCCAGCCCCCTGTCCTGAGCGGCTCACGGCAGGGGGCTGGAGGGGGGTATACCCCCTTCCCCAAGGCCCCGCCCCCACCTCTTCTATGCTTCCTCCCCCTCCCTCGCCGCCAGCAGACAGCTGATCTGCAGCAGGGAGAGGGAGTGAGAGGGGGAGGCGGGAACGCAGCATGCTGGGGGAAGAGGAGGGGGAGGGGGAAGCTTGGCTGCAGGACCGAGCCCCAGGAGCCGGCAGCGCCAAGCTTCTGCCCCCGCCGGCGAGAGCGCTGGGGGCGGGGAAGAGCGGCCACCCGGGCCCCTTCGCAGCGTGGGCCTGGCGCCATGGTAAAGCCACTGCTGTGTGACATACCAATAGAGGAAGCAGAAAAATCAGGCAAATTACCATTGATGTTAATGTTTCTTTCCTTCTTAGGTCCTAGGACAGGTTCAGGGCATTGTTTTCACAACAACAGTTACCATGCTGTGTATTGACTGCCACTGTCAGAAGCGTCATCATGTTTTGTACTGTTACAAAAAAACCACAAAACAACAACCCCTGAACGTTCTATTCAGCAATCAGAAATTAGTTCTCCGTTTGTGGACCAACATGTACTTTAGCTTGGAGAAACTCTTGACAGGGAGGTTCAGGCTAGATGCTCCTTTAAAAAATATAATTCCCAATGTATCTGAGCCTTTGGATTTATCACCTCCTGCTACCTTTCTCTTAAATGCAGAGTGAGAGATAATATGCCTTTCTGCACATGCTGTAAATGCATTTCAGAAAAGTGTACATAGCACGGCTAGTATGACCAACATTGATGGGTCTCTGCCTTGCTTATTGGTAGAGTGGTAAGTACTGTACTACCATGAGAGAGAGCTGATTTCAAATCCTGTTCTTCATCCCTTGCTGACATGAGATGGATATATGGTAGGCATGGCACTCTCCACAGTGTGTTGCTATGTATTCTAACTACATCCCAGAACTGACTGTTAAAACTTGCTTTTAAAGTCTAGTGAGACACCCACTTGCTGAAATGGGAGAGTTGCCACTAAATCTAAAAGCTTGGTTCAATTTAAAAGGTACAATTTTTTATATACCATTCTTCATTCAAATGATCACAACAAGATGCTTCATGGTAAGAGTCAATTCTAAATTCCAATGAAAAGGAGACTTAAGTGAGTCCAAGTAGGTGAATAGTGACTAAGATAAACACAAAATAGAATATGGTATTTTGAGTATTGGCAATGGATAAACCCAGATTCATATTTTTTTTGTTTTGAATACACATTATCCAAACAGTTTAGTCACCCTCATAAGGTAACTAAAGTGTATTGTGAAATAAAAATATTCTGAGGTAATTATAGATAGGCAAGATAGAGGTCTCAGAATTAGAACAAAAGGGCTAACTACTCATTTGAAATATATTCATACCTCGCTGTTGTGTAGCACTTTTCATCAGTACATCTCAAAGTACTTTAAAAAGGTGGTCAGTATCATTATCTCCATATAATCTCTTGTGTTATGTATTTTTATTCATTGTAAAGAATGAATACTGTAGCCCCTGCACTGCACACAAGGGGTCGTTCAGAAAGCAGATTGAATACTGGAGCTAGGTCAAGCACTTTCAAACTGGGGGGAAAAAAATCTGAATTTTCCTCCCAAATATTGTCTGTATGTTCCCGCTGTTGTACCAATACTTTGGTTTTGTAATCACTAGATTTTCACAGGTATTGGGTTGGCAGGGGTAGGTTTCTAACCTGAGTTTTGGTGTCTCTTGAGCACCAGTGGTGCTTGACGTCAATTGGTATTACAGATGCTTATGCCACTCAGGACACACAGCAAGGGCTCTGTATCCAAAAGTTATTGACAGGAAAAACAAGGCTTGGGTATAAAACTTGCCAAGTTCTTAACTGCACCTACACTCTGTAAGTTTCTCATGCAGCAACGAAACAAAATGTCCTATCTTGGGGCCTCTCCTTCTGCCCCTCCAGCCCCACGAACATGATACAGTTCTGTGGTGACCTGGAATCCTATTTTCGACGTCTCCGACTCAAGGAATATTTCCAACACACCTCTGAACAACATACTAATCCACAGAGACCTTCCTACCAACACTACAAAAAGAAGGATTCGGGGTGGACTCCTCCTGAAGGTCGACACAACAGACTGGACTTCTACATAGAGTGCTTCCACCGACGTGCACGGGCTGAAGTTGTGGAAAAGCAGCATCACTTGCCCCATAACCTCAGCCGTGCAGAACACAATGCCATCCACAGCCTCAGAAACAACTCTGACATCATAATCAAAAAGGCTGACAAAGAAGGTGCTGTTGTCATCATGAATAGGTCAGAATATGAACAAGAGGCTGCTTGGCAGCTCTCCAGCACCACTTTCTACAAGCCATTACCCTCTGATCCCACTGAGGGTTACCAAAAGAAACTACAGCATTTGCTCAAGAAACTCCCTGAAAAAGCAGAAGAACAAATCCGCACAGACACACCCCTGGAACCCCGACCTGAGGTATTCTATCTGCTACCCAAGATCCATAAACCTGGAAATCCTGGACACCCCATCATCTCAGGTATTGGCACCCTGACAGCAGGATTATCTGGCTATGTAGACTCCCTCCTCAGGCCCTTCACTACCAGCACTCCCAGCTATCTTCGAGACACCACTGACTTCCTGAGGAAACTACAATCCATCGGTTATCTTCCTGAAAACACCATCCTGGCCACTATGGATGTAGAAGCCCTCTACACCAACATTCCACACAAAGATGGACTACAAGCCGTCAGGAACACTATCCCCGATAATGTCACAGCAAACCTGGTGGCTGAACTTTGTGACTTTGTCTTCATCCGTAACTATTTCACATTTGGGGACAATGTATACCTTCAAACCAGAGGCACTGCTATGGGTACCCGCATGTGTTATACCAATAAAATAAAAACCAGCAGGATCTTATTAAAGGGGGAAAAAGCAAAATACCACATTTATTGTGAATACAGAAAGAATCATAGTAAGCAGTTAGTTATAGCTATAACATTCCATTCAATCTCATATTTATTCACACATTCATTCATACACACACACACAGGTTCTGCAAGATTGTTATCATAGTTACCAGCCTTAGGGTTGCTCATGCCAAGCCACTGGCCAGGTGGCCTGGACATGAGGAGGGAGCAGGGCCTTGTCAGATGCACATCTGATGCTCCTGGAAGTTGGTTTGCAGAATCAGACCCCAAAGTTCTCACTTTCTAGAGTCCATTTTTATAGGAATTTCTTCCAATTCCAGTCTATGGGAATTGCTTCATCATGCTGTTGCTGAATCAATCAGCAGATGGCACATTCCTGACAGCTCCGTGCTGCCAGATGTTATCTTGTTCTTTGGTTCTCCCGTTCTTGAGGCTGTTGGGTGGATTCCAGTCTGCCCTCCGGGGGTCCTCTGGTTATTTCCACTTGACGCCTTCTTCAGCCAATGGACACTGGATTCTTAGGCTGGCACCTCCCTGATCATTCAGTTATTATCCACACCAAGCATCCATCCACATACATCCTCTATCTCTATTTTAATCACAATTGTTAACAAAGCGAGATGAATACAACAAAAGGGCGGGGAGTCTCTGGGTGCTGTTTCTGTTGTTACAGAGTATTGCTTTAGTCTCTCTCTGTGTGAGTGGTGGTTGTTACAAAGAATTGCTTTGAGAACAGACTCTGTCTTAGAATGTACTAACACAATTAGCAGCTTGCAATTTTCACACATAGAGGGAGAAAAACAGTACTAAAAACCAAGAGACCTCTTAATTAGTAATACCCTGGAATTTAAACTATGGGGAATCAAACTCATTTGTGATTTTAATACAGAACTTCTTTAATATGATCCAACACATGGCCCCACAGTATGCCAACATTTTTATGGCTGACTTAGAACAACGCTTCCTCAGCTCTCGTCCCCTAATGCCCCTACTCTACTTGCGCTATATTGATGACATCTTCATCATCTGGACCCATGGAAAAGAAGCCCTTGAGGAATTCCACCATGATTTCAACAATTTCCATCCCACCATCAACCTCGGCCTGGACCAGTCCACACAAGAGATCCACTTCCTGGACACTATGGTGCTAATAAGTGATGGTCACATAAACACCACCCTACACTGGAAACCTGCTGACCGCTATTCCTACCTACATGCCTCCAGCTTTCACCCAGATCACACCACATAATCCATTGTCTGCAGCCAAGCTCTACGATACAACCGCATTTGCTCCAACCCCTCAGACAAACACCTACAAGATCTCTATCAAGCATTCTTACAGCTACAATACTCACCTGCTCAAGTGAAGAAACAGATTGACAGAGCCAGAAGAGTACCCAGAAGTCACCTACTACAGGACAGGCCCAACAAAGAAAATAACAGAACACCACTAGCCATCACCTTCAGCCCCCAACTAAAACCTCGCCAATGCATCATCAAGGATCTACAACCTATCCTGAAGGATGACCCATCTCTGTCACAGATCTTGGGAGACAGGCCAGTCCTTGCTTACAGACAGCCCCCCAACCTGAAGCAAATACTCACCAGCAACCACACACCACACAACAGAACCACTAACCCAGGAACCTATCCTTGCAACAAAGCCCGTTGTCAACTGTGTCCACATATCTATTCAGGGGACACCATCATAGGGCCTAAGCACATCAGCCACACCATTAGAGGCTCGTTCACCTGCACATCTACCAATGTGATATATGCCATCGTGTGCCAGCAATGCCCCTCTGCCATGTACATTGGTCAAACTGGACCATCTCTACATAAAAGAATAAATGGACACAAATCAGATGTCAAGAATTATAACAGTCGGAGAACACTTCAGTCTCTCTGGTCACTCGATTACAGACCTAAAAGTCGCAATATTACCACAAAAAGACTTCAAAAACAGACTCCAATGAGAGACTGTTGAATTGGAATTAATTTGCAAACTGGATACAATTATCTTAGGCTTGAATAGAGACTGGGAGTGGATGCGTCATTACACAATGTAAAACTATTTCCCCATGTTTATTCCTTCCCCCTCCCCCAACTGTTCCTCAGACTTTCTTGTCAACTGCTGGAAATGGCCCACCTTGATTATCACTACAAAAGGTTTTCTTCCGCCCACCCCGCTTTCCTGCTGGTATTAGCTCATCCTAAGTGATCACTCTCTTTACAGTGTGTATGATCACACCCATTGTTTCATGTTCTCTGTGTATATAAATCTCCCCACTGTATTTTCCACTGAATGCATACGATGAAGTGAGCTGTAGCTCATGAAAGCTTATGCTCGTATAAATTTGTTAGTCTCTAAGGTGCCACAAGTACTCCTTTTCTTTTTGCGAATACAGACTAACACGGCTGCTACTCTGAAACAAAATGATCACCCTCGGCAGTGGAAGCCCTATTTGAATCACAGGTTCTCTGGTATTACTAGGTTTAACCTTTAAAGACTGAAAAAATCTATCATTTTTCTGTCGGGTCCAGAGTCATGAGTCATTGCCATAATATTGCATCGGTTCTCATTTTATAAAGCATGGTTAAAGAAATAGTGAATTGGTTGACATAAATTCATTGCAAAGCTATAGATCTACAGCAGAATGTCAGGAATAATGGTAAGTGATGGTAAAAACAAGAAAACTCATTCACATAAGAGGGAGCAACAGAGGGAGCAAACTGAAAATGTGAGTAATGACAAAATCCACACCTCTTTGTATTACTGAAATTAAGTCAGATATCCTAGAATCTAGCTCATGGGGGGCAACAAGTGATGAAAGGAATATTGTCAACTTCTTGGTCAGTTTTCAAATTAAGTGACTTTCCTACAATATATCTTAAGTATAATTTTAGTGGGCTCAGGCCTTGAAAATTCCATTCTATATGCAGGACATCAAAAATAAGTCTCCCATTATCTGGGAATTAAGACTGTTAAAGATTTCATGGACCTTTTTAAAGTAAAGGAGCAATGTGAACTCCATCAACTTCTGTTCAATCTGCCATTTACTCTTCCTTACTAGTTATGTGAAATGGACCTGGTTCATCACTATAAAATTCCATTATCAATGTAGAGATTCTCCAGGAAGTGCTCTTTTCATTTAAAGAAACAAACAGTCCCACAGAAGGGAAATCCCTAGTACAACAGATCTATTGGGGGCACATGCAACCAGAGCTCTGCTCCTTCAAATTTAAGTTCAGTGCTTAAGCTTTAGTATAAGGTATAAGCAACAAGAATACGAAGCATTCTCATAGCAATTAAATTAACAAAGAAATAAGTTTCTAATTAAACTTATCCTTTGTAGAAGCTTGAATCATCATGTTTCCCAAACAATCAATAATCAACAGGAAAACCTACAGCAGTACTTTAGCAGCCTTTGAGTATATAAACTGGATGTACATGTTAGCCTGCAGCAGGTAATATAAAACTATGCAATGTACAGAATACATCACACAATATTTGGACTGCATTAAGTTTTTACTTTTATTCATCCAGTATTTTATTATATATATCTAGAGCACAGGGCCTGATGACTCGAGATCACTTGAGAGGTTTAATTCCGAATGCATCTCATTAATATTTGAAGAGCTGACCATAGAGAAATATTCTCAGAGTTCTCTATTTTGGCTTTAGTAGGAATACAGGAAATAGGAGGTGAAAACTCTCAGGACCAGGAAAATTAAGAATGTTGAATTAAACTGCTGTTTTTAACATCTGCATTAGCAAAAAATTAAAGCATGTGCTTCACTTTAAGCATGTAAATCATACTTGTATAATCCCAGTTACTTCAATAGCTACAGGTGTAAATTAATAGAATTTGGCCCATTACATATTGTATAAGGCGTAGGGTGGGCAACCGTACTGCTCACGGTCATTGGCTATAGTAATCTAGTATAATTAATTAGAGCTAGTCACAATTTTTCAAGTGAAACTGTTTAGTATAAAATTGGATTTTTGACTAAGTGAAATTTTTCACAAAGGTTTCTGCTTTCCATGGAAACGTACCTATTTTGTCCAAAACCAAAACGTTTTTGGTTTCTGGCCATACACCAAAAATATTTTGGCTGAGAACTTTCAGGTTTTTGTGAAATTTTCTGTTTTGTTTGTTTGTTTCTCCATGAAATTTCCACAGGGGAAAACAAATATTTTCTGGCCGGCTTTATAAGTACTTTACGCTTCTATAATACCTTCCACCCAAAGCTCTGAAAGCATATGGCAATCTCTGAGCAAATGAGTCTCAAATATCCTACAAAGTAGAGAAGCTTTGTTTCCAACTGACAGTTTAGAAAACTCAAGTACAGAGAAAGATGTGCACAGAGAGCCTTGTAGGAAAGCATTTCTCCCTGACTCCTCATCCTGTTCTTTAACCACGTGATAATTGCTCCCTCCCTTAGGTCCTGATCCCTCTCTCATAGAAGTTAATGGTAAAACCCCTTACAGTTCAATGGGAACAGTGGTACTGTTAGGGATTAATAAATTATCTAAAGGATGGGCAAAATTACATTGCTGTGAATTATATTATAATATAGCGTTCATGTGCTTACATCTATCCCTATTCAGTACAGCACTTAAACATGTGCTTAAATTTAAGCTTGGCCTTAAACCTCATCAATGACAACTGGAATTAAGCGTGTGCTTAAATTCTATGCTGAGTTGGGACATATGTTTCAGTGGCTTCACTTACCCAAACAAACTCTATCCCAAACCATGTCTTTCCTTATCCAATAGCTGAACAAAGTTTAAATATGATGGAAGGTATTAGACTACTGAAGATGAAGAATAATGTCCCTTTAGTGTATACTTGTGCTTCTTGGATACACCAATTTATACATTTCCTGACAGCTGCATATCCAACATCCCAAATTAGTGTTCAAGTTCACCAACAAAACTGCACAGTACTTACAATAACATCTCTTCAATAATGATGAATAAGGCAAAAATTGTGCGACAGTATATTACATTTAGTGGTGTGCTGTTTATTGCTATAATAAAACAGAAGAAAATAAAGCTTTTCTTTATTGAGCTGCAAAGCTAACTAGTAGGTATTTTATTACAATATTTGCGCAAAAAACCCACAAATTTTGCCTTATATTTTTATTTTAATTCCTTCAAGGTTGCTTGTTGTTAATGACCTGATTTATGTCATGAAGGCAGGGGAAATTACAGAAGTCTGTTTACAGAACAATAAGAAACTTGATAAAAAGTTTGCTTAAATGATTTAGAAGATAATCTCATCCTGTTTATACTACCTCACTGTGTATTCTTATCAGTACCACTAATAGGGGTCTATAAGCTCAGAAAAGTGATGATCTGTGGATATAACATAAAAATAAATAACGTCCTCAAGTTGAGTTATAGACCGGATCCCGAATGGATCAGAGATGGCTATATGGTGCTCAAATATGACAGTAATGAGCACTATAGAAGTTCCTTTTTAAAATGTTTAATTTAAAAATAAAAATCAGTTTGGGAAGAAGGACGTGGTGTAACCGTTGGAGAATACCAAAATAACACAAGAGTAACTTATTGCATTTACCACCCAAATTCTGGAGGATCTCAGTTTTCACTGGATTATTATTATTTATATTACAGTAGCACCCGGAGGCCTGAGCTGAGCTGGACACCATTGTGCTGAGCAATGTAAAAAGACAGATAGTCTAAGCCCCAAAGTGCTATTCAAAATAGACCAGATAGGAGGGCAAAGAGAAGCACAGAAATGTGAAGTGAGTTCCCCAAGATCAACCAACAGGCCAACAGCAGAGCCAGAAACCCAAGTCTCCGTGGCCCAGTTCATTGCCCTGTACGCTAGACCATGCTGCCTATCTGATTGTCTAGTGAGATCTTAGGTTACGGGACAGGATGAACCACGAACCCTAGGAAAGAAAGTGAGACATTCACTGCCTAATTTAAAGATGTGTGGAGCATGTAATGTTGTCTTTAACACTGTGATTTCACGAACAATGTTGAGAAAGAATCAGGAGAAGCTAACTTGTATTTGTAATGATTCTGTGTGCCATATGAAACAGCTGTGTAAAGGCCTGAAGCAAGAGTACTGCCAGAATTTAAAACTTTTGCTATTCAAGATGCATAGTGTTTGCTAGCAGGTGTTCAAAGTTCTCTGAAAAATTGCTTGACTTCATTAGGGTCTCTGTGGGATGAATCACATGGGCCAGGGAATGAAAGCAAAGGCACTTTTCTGTTTGTCACATCTTAAAGGTAAATATTAAGGTGCTCCTACTGTGACCCAAAATAGATTGAGCTTGGTTATTTAAACCAGTTGGTTCCCAAACTTGTTCCGCCACTTGTGTGGGGAAAGCCCCCTGGCGGGCTGGGCCGGTTTGTTTACCTGCCACATCCGCAGGTTCGGCCGATCGCGGCTCCCAGTGGCCGTGGTTCGCTGCTCCAGGCCAATGGGAGCCGCTGAAAGTGGCACGGGCCGAGGGACGTACTGGCCACTGCTTCCAGCAGCTCCCATTGGCCTGGAGCAGCGAAACGATTCATTGCATGGGTGTTCCCAATACTTTTTATGCATTTTTCATAAACTTTGCTTTTGTGCAGTGAGAGTCATGAACGCTCATGTGAATGTGTTTGTATTAAGGCTTTTTGTGTGGCTATCCTAAACGCTTTAATTTTCCCACTCTGCTTTAGAAAAGTTTCTGTCACCATAACTGACTTCAATGGGGCTACTCATAGGTTTAAAGTTACTTGCTGGATCAAATCCAGTGTACTCAGCCCTTGTAGGCTCAAGTCCAGGGAGCACAGACAACAGCATGTGAGTTAGGTGACCAAACACACATTGGGAATAATGGATATCAATATTCACAGACAGTCAAAGCAAATACATTTCAACCTATAGTTTGTATAAAAGGTATTCCCATAGCTTAGTGTCCATGAGCAATTCTGAAAAACATAAAAATTTGTAAATATCACTGTTGATTAAAAGTTTGCCCTGCTCCACTGATGAGGTGACATAGGTATTAGTACCCCTGCCCCGAAATGTAATGTCTCCATAAATTAGAAGCTGAATATTAGAAAGTGACAGAACAGATGATATACACTGCACTGAGTAAGCACCCTGGAGGCAAGACTTTGATGCATGTGATTTCAAGCAGAGATTTGCAATGTAAGTTACAAATAAAACCATTCCAAAAGCTGTTTATAAAGTTATTTTAATTATTGTATTTCTAAAATTGATAAGAATAGTATATTAAAAACAAAGAGTAACTTTAGAAATGAATCTGCCGTGATGTAGATTGGAGATCTTTTAAATTAACTTTTTTTAAAAAAAAATTGTGTTAATGGATATATAGATACTAAATAGATACAGTAAATGGCTGAGGGTTTCTATCTATTCTAAATTAATGTATTAATAAAGATCATTATATGTACGATTTGTGTGTGTGGCCAGATAGCTAAGTGCCATGAAGATTTCTGGGGTGTGAGGGTTACCTCTTTTGTCTTTTCCATTTCATGAATCATACAAGGAAAGTAACTCTGTGGTTCCTCTTAAATCTTAAAGGAATGAAATTACTCCAACAAAGAGCAAAAGTAAAGGGAACAAGTGTTCTTTTCTTCAGCAGTGAATCATCCTGTTTTTCAGTCCTTCTGGTTTCTTAACTTGAAAAGTGAATTTACAGTTTTGCGTAACTAGTGGATATTGAAATCAGATTCAAATTGTAATAACCTAAGCACAAGACCCTCAACTCTGCTCCTATCTCCTTATGCTGGGGGAGGATTTCTTCAATGCAGGCACTAGGGAAAGCAGCTGTCAAGTTGCCCTCCAAGGATCCATTCACAAGTCCTGGCATAGGGGGTGAAGTGGAATCTTAACTTCAGAGTCTAATATAAATGGAGACTAGTATTTGGTAGAGATTTTAATCAAAAGAGGGAGGACACATATCTAGCAATGAGAACAGTGGGGGTGGGATATTTTGTTTGGAATTTTTTCATCTCTCTTTTTTGCAGATCTCTCATGCACCAATTCAGGAAAGCACTTAATAACCTGGTTAAGTCCATCTCTATTCAAGAAAGCACTTAAGCATGTGCTTACATCCCATTGATTTTAATGGATGGGGGGTAAGAACCTAATAATCATGTCAAATGGCAGCTTGATGCAAACCACAATGACTAGATCTATGACCCCCAGACTCCCACCTCTCCTGATTACAATGACGTGTAAGCAGGTGGCATTATTTATTATTATTTATTTGCATTGCAGTAGCACCTAGAATATCCAGTCATGGATCAGGGCCTCATTTTGCTAATTGCTGAATAAACACTTAACAAAAAGATAGTCCCTGCACTGAAGAGTTTGTAATATAAAGTCTTGTGGTTTATCATGTTGTCTTCGTGCTCCTAGTCTTTATATATTGATTTTCTGACTGTGGATATCATTGTAGAAGTTTTCAAATCCTGACCACACTGTGTTTGTTAGAGCAGAAAGGAGTGAGGATAGAAGGAATGTATCTTTTGTATGTGGAAGGAAAACCACAATTGATTTTAATCCAAATGCCATCGGTGATCCTGTACTGCCATTTAACTGGTATGAACGTTGGCTAGTCAGTGGAAGGAGCCTGGATGCATTCATGTCTCCTCCTGTCAGAGATTTTGACAGAGCAGTAGCAACTGCACAGCTGCCAGGGGCAACTCTAGCACATGAAGAAGTTTAAAGATGAAATCACTTTGTTTATGGAAACATGGCTCTGCAACACTGATGGATGACATGGATGGAATTTCCAAGCCATCCAGCCTCATATGCAAAGGAAGACCTTTGCTGAACACACGCAAGTTGAAATAAAACAGAAAGCTCTCGCTCTCTCTAAAAAAAAATCATATTTAGATAAAGTTAGGACTTACTATATATATACTGCCGATCTTTGGTCAATGAGTGAGTCACTTTTTCCCTTTAGAATAAACTTGTAAGTCAGTATTCAGATCTGGCATAAATAGGTGAAATTTCCGTGACCTATGGGTCTGCTGCTTCTGCTTGTGTAGTCCATCTATTTAGGATTATATCTGTTTGGGTTATGGGCTGTTATTTCTCCTATGTCTTGGACATGGTTTGCTCTGAAGCAATGGTTAGGATGAAAGCCTACCCTGTTTCATTGGAGTGGAGTAATGTGGGTATATTTTTTATTATTATTTAGGTCCCAGCTGTATGCAGAGTTTTAGGACTTTTGAAATACAAATTCAAACAAACATCTGTATTTTATAGCCTGGGCCCACCTCTCATTTTAAACATATTAAAATCTTACATGGAGTATAAGAGAATGAATGAAGACTTAATGGAGACACAGATATATTGTCAAAATAGAGCAGGAAGACACTAATGCCCTGAAGGTATCTAATTGTGGATTGGAGGTCTAAGCCCTGTGGGGAACGGCTGCAGATTTGGGTGTACAATAGGGAGGGGAGCAGAGATGGGTGACCCAGGCTGTACAAACATCCACCCAACTGGGCTGAACCTTTTCAGATCTGGACAGATGTTGAAGTGTTCAAGGGAACCTCAAGTCCTCCATGACTTAAGATTTTATGCAAACATATCATGTTGCCATACATGTAATTTTGAGTTAACCTAGCTAGTTTTTCTGTGTATTGAAGCATGAGCATGCTAGATATGACCTTAGCTGTCCTAATATACTTCTAAGAACAAAAAGAGTATCCCACAGCAGCTACTGTACTTAAGTACAGGCTGTTCCAGTCCTTGAAACACATAGTCCCCTTTTGGGAAGGGCTGCACCTGTGCAGCTCGAAGTTCACAATCAAGCCTAATGTATTTACACACAACTAAGGATACTACCATCTTACAGCATATTTATCTGGTAAAGGACCCCAAAGTGCAGTAATACACATTAAACACAGGAATCCCTTCATTCACTACCAAAATGCTTCTACTTCTGGGTGAAAAGTGTCAGCTCTTTAAGAGCTCACATCAATTGCACAGAAGTTTTGGAAAGGAAGTGAAGAATCCCTTATCCAGTTAAAACAAAGGGGGAAATTTAGGTAGGGAGAATGTAACTGCCAAGCTGAAGTTTGGCTAGAACATCGGGGTGAGCACTGCAACTTTTGCAAAAAGCACACTGAGATCATCAACAGCCATAGGTTAGGACCTCTGTTTTAAATCTCCAGTAGAATGATGCCTAATCTTGATCATTGGTTTGGTTTTCTCCTGCGGAGAGGAGAGTACCAACTATTGAATCCCCTTGCCACACCTTGAAGGGCTGCCATTCAGATACCAATTAACTGTCAAATCGTTTAAGCATACCTGTGCATCTGACTGTATCAATGTTCATAACTGAGTCATTAAGCTTAATTAATCCAGGAAGGGAAGTGCATGCACCCAAAATACTTTTGTCTGGTGTGTGAAGTAAAAGTATTTCACTAGCAACTTGTTTGGCTGTATCCAGTATCTGTTCTAGAGATGTGCAAAAATGTTCAGGAAGCATTAGAGTACCAGGGACATCCCTTGTACTCAGGATTCCATACATCTCAATATTGGTGGGTGCTAAGTAAACATTTTTTTTATTAATATAGCATGTTAGCCATAGGCTGTTGCACATAGTACAATAAATAAATACAAATTTTAAATCAACACAACTCCAAAAAAAGTTGGAAGTTTTACAAAACACAAATTAAAAAAAACCCCACAAGATTAGCTCTTCCCTAAAATCAGCTACATCTTTAAAATGTTTTGGGCTCTATCTCACCCCAACACACACAAAAATGTTAATAAAGATTCTCATGCCAAACCTGTCTCTTTTCATACAGTAAGTATTCTCAATCTTTCTGCATTGGTTCTATCACCTGACCTGTTTTTTGTGTAGCAAAAAAAAGTCACTAAAAAGGTATTGGGGGGCATTTAGACCCCTCAGTGTTAGTCAATGCGGAAAATGAAAGTACTACACTTCCAAGGTCTTTGGGGTCTCCTGGACCCCACATGTACAAAAATGTAAATAAACCATGATAGGCAAGCCAGTACCTCTTCTTTCTTATATATTCTCAAACTATTATCAGGACAACCTGTTAGCACTAGTTTTGCCTTCACACCCTGTTGTGGTTTTGGTGTAGCAAAAAAAGTCACTCAAAAGATATTGGGGTCAGTTAGACCTCAAATTAATTAGGCAGATATTCCAGCAGCAGATTGTTTTTATGTTGAGACAGCAGTTATGGTATGATTATGTGACTCTTTCAGCATTGTTTTTATCACCATTGTGTCAGTGGTTTTTGTTGGTGGTTTTTTTAAATGCACCAAAAGGTTCTTGGGGATCTGTGAGACTCCAGATAACATTTGCCTCATGCATCACCTCAATTGTCCAGCAAATTGATTTTCTTTGAAGATAAATGCGATCAAATTGATTTTCTGGGAAGCCTACATTTGCTTGGAAGAGTTTCTGGGGAAGCAACAATGGTCAGATACATTTTCTGGGAAGCCCATGCTTGGCAGACCCTGCTGCTGGGGCAAAGATGCGCTGTTGCATTGCACATGCACATTGCATGTCTGCATGCATATGTTTAGATTTTGTTGAATTACTCATGGCATAATAAATCTTTGAGTAAGACACGGATGTTTCTCAGGGGATGTCTACACAGCAAAGACAAACCCGTGGCTGGCCCATACCAGCTGACTGGAGCTCACGGGGCTTAGGCTTCAGGGCTGTTTCATTGCCGTGTAGACTTCCAGGCTCATGCTGGAGCCTGAGCTCCGGGACTCACCTAAAGCCTGAGCTCCAGTCCAAGCCTAGATGTCTATACAGCAGTGAAACAGCCCTGCAGCCCGAGCCCCATGAGCCCAAGTCGGCAGGCAAGGGCCAGTGGTGGCCGTCTAGTTGCTGTATAGACGTACCCTCCGCAACCTGGTGAAACCTCTGGTGCAGGAAAGGAACACTGCAGCCTTGCCTAAGGCTTCTAGGGAAGCAGTGTGTCGTGTCCTCAATACTGATCCAGAGCCTAAGAAATGGGGAAGATGTTGCATCTGTTCCAGAGAAGAAGATAGAAAAACACATCAAATGTGCACAGTGTAAAAACATTGTATGTTCTGAACATAGGTCACCCATTTGTCCTGTTTGTTCAAAGTAGTAGGCCATTTACTGCCACTTAATTGTGTTTGTGCCTTTTATATTGTTGCTGTTGCTATCTATTTTCATTGTCTAAACCTGGGGTCAGTTAGATCCCAGATACCTGTAGAGTGTGTAGCTTTTTTAAAAATGTATTTGATCCTGGGGTCAGTTAGCCCCCAGCAAAAAAGTACTGTGTAGTGTGCTTCTGATTCTAGGAAAGTTTTAACTTGTTCATAGTTTTATAATTCACTGGTTACAATAAAGTCACTTTTAAATGCATCCTATGTGGTTTTCTTTTCCAATTTTGACATACTATGGGTCTCTAAGACCCCAGTATGGAACTAGTTGGATGACTTTTGGTCCAATATAATGGTTAAAATCGCCACCCCTAAAACGACATATGAAAATATAATTTTAAAAATTGAGCACATTATTTCATTTATGTCAAAAATAGCCTTTCACATACTTTTTCATGGTTTTATGGCAAACCAGGCAAAAGTATTCATAATACAGCCCATTCCCATCATTGCTCTAATGTTTGTTTCTGGAAATGGACAGGTATTTTCCTTTTACTATCAGAAGCCAGGAATTGACAGAAGAATGTCTGTCTGTTTTGGAGAATACATTTGTAACCCCCCTTTCCTTCCTGGGTTGCTTTGGAGCAGGCAACACTCACCTGTGTGCCTAGGCACTTGAAGTTGTCCACAGTTAAGGAGATCCTGAGTATCCCAATGGTGATGTTGGATAGGTGGGAAATCTTCTATCCACTGCTCTGCTGCAGTCCTCTGCTTATATGGACATTATTCTTGGAGGTTCACCCACATGACTGGGCTCTGTACACACTCATTGGCGTCCTTTGAGAGCCTCCAGGGATAAACTTGAGCTAATCTATGCAATGGGTCTAACCCAAAAGTAGCAATTATAAACTCCATACAAACGCTATAATCTTAGAGTTACTACACCTTTACTTAACAATTTAGAAACATATGATATAACAAATTGTGATATTTTAATTAATCTCAACCAATTTAAGTCAGTAAGAGGAACATCAGTAAATCAGTTAAATGCAGTTTACAGTGGTAAATAAAACAATCAATTTACTACATTTATATTGCCACCAGTTACCTTACCCCTGAGTTTGCACTCCCCTTAAATCCAGAGTTCTAGACACTTGTGTGTCTAGCTGCACTTGAAGATCCTGAAAGCAGCGACAGCTTTGTCTGTTGGTCCAATAAAGCAGTCCAGCCAAGGCAACACAGAGCAGAGCAGTTATAACTTGGGATCATTAAAAGATATTATTAGAAGCAAAAAAGACATAAATTTAAAATTGGAAGTCAAATCCTACTGAGGAAAATAGACAATAGAAAATAAAGTCTGGCAAGTAGAGTGTAAAAATATAATTAGGCAGGCCAAAAATGAATTTGAAGAGCAGCTAGCAAAAGACACAAAAACTAGCAGCAAACCTTTTTTTTTTTTTTTTGAAGTACCTCAGAAGCAGGAAGCCTGCCAACCAGTGAGGCCACTGGAGGATGAAGGTGCTAAAGGAGCACTCAAGGAAGACAAGGACATTGTGGAGAAGTTAAATGAATTCTTTGAATCAGTCTTCACAGCAGAGGATGTGAGGGAGATTCCCACACCTGAGTCATTCTTTTTAGGTGACAAAGCTGAGAAACTGTCCCAGATTGAGGTATCAGTAGATGATGATTTGGAACAAATTGATAAATTAAACTGTAATAAGTCACCAGGACCAGATGGCATTCACTCAAGTGTTCTGGAGGAATTCATATGAAATTGCAGAGCTACTAACTGTCGTGTAACCTCTGTACAAATGACTGGCAGATAGTGAATGTGACACCAATTTTTTTTAAAAAGGCTCCATGGCTGATCTGGTAATTACAGGGGGGTAAGCCTGGGATCAATGTAGTTCCACATATTCATAAATGATCTGGAAATGGAAACAGGTAAACAATGAGGGGGCAAAGTTAGCAGATAATACAAAATTACTCAAGATAATTAAGTCCGAAGCAGACTGCAAGGGTTACAAAGGGATCTCACAAAACTGGATGATTAGGTAACAAAATGGCAGATAAAATTCAATGTTGATAAATGCAAAGTAATGTGCATTGGAAAACATAATCCCAAATAGACATACAAAATGGTGGGGTCTAAATTAGCTGTTCCTCTCAAAAAAGAGATCTTGGGGTCATTGTGGATAGTTCTCTGAAAACATCTGTTCAGTATGCAGCAACAGTCAAAAAGCTAACAATGTTAGAAATCATGAGGAAAGTGATAGATAAGACAGAAAATATCATAATGCCACTATATAAATCCATGGTACGCCCACACCTTGAATAGTGTGTGCAGTTCTGGTTACCCCATCTCAAAAAAAGATATTAGTATCGGAAAAGATATAGAGAAGGACAACAAAAATGATTAGAGGTATGGTACAGCTTCCAAATGAGGAGAGATTAAAAAGACGGGGAGTGTTCAGCATAGAAAAGAGACTATTAAAGCGGGGATATGATAGAGGTCTATAGAATCATGAATATTGTGGACAAAGTGAATAAGGAAGTGTTCTTTACACCTTGACACAACACAAGAACCAGGAGTTACTCAATGAAATTAATCGTCAGCAGATTTAAAACAAACATATGAAAGTACTTCTTCACACAATGCCCAGTCAACCTGTGAGCCTTATTGCTAGGTGATGTTGTGAACGCCAAAATTATAACTGGGTTCAAAAGAAGAATTTGATAAGTTCATGGAGGATAGGTCCATCAATGGCTATTAGACAAGATGGTCAGGGACACAATCCCATGCTCTGAGTGTTCCAAAACATCAGACTGACATAAGGTGGGACTGGACAACAGGGGGTGGTTCATTCAGTAATTGTCCTGTTCTGTTCATTCTCTCTGAAACATTTGGCACTGGCCACTGTCGGAAGACAGGATACTTGGCTAGAGGGATGCATGGTCTGACCCAGTTTGAGTTTTTCAGAAACAGCTCCTAACTTGGACAAAGCTCTTCAAAGCAATCTTCCATCCCCTGAACAGGGGACCAGTATAACACAGTCTCAGCTCCTCACAAAAATAGAGCCCCTCTCACATGCTCCCTCTGCCTCCAAAACAAGCCTCCCTCATCTCTGGAAGCAGAAGTCTCTTTCTTCCCCGAGGCATCATGGGAGTTGTAGTCTCCAAGGCTGGATTACTACACTCTTGATCTTCCCGCCCAGAACACCCACAATTAAGTTCAGAGTCCCCTCTAACAGAGGACATCTATACATGTATTTCATTCTCTTCACTTATTTAATCAGACCTAAAGGGTACAAGTACCTTCATTATTGTCACTTATTTAATAACCAGACTCCACTTTGGGGAAATGAATAAGGTTTAAATTGAACAAAAAGGATGAAAATGGGCTCTTTCAGACTATACATTACAGTTTGGTCAGTCGTGTTGCAGATGCTAGTGCTAGCAATTCATCTTCTGTCAATTAGCTCTATAAATGTAGGAATGCTCCTGAATTTTGAAGCAGGTCATTCCAATAAAATCACAGAGATTCATTACCCCTGGCTTGTGTACTATAAACTGCTAGGGAGAGATAGCTAATTCTTGGCTTAAAACTCAAATGTAGAAAATTAGAAATGTCATGTTACTTATGCTTTCAGGGGCAGCAAATATTATATTTTTAGTTCCCACAAACAGCTGCTTTGATAGTTATTAAGTCATTATCAATGTCAGCATTAAGTGTCTGAGGTTATAAATGGCCCTGGATACCAATAAATGCTGAGGGTACAGGCTAAACTGGTTTGTTCTTTGCAACAGAAGGTCTTTCATAACCAAGATATTGAACTCTAACATCATGTATCATTATTACACTAGACAGATGTGTAATAATGTTACTGTGGGACCGCTAGTGTCGCTGTAGTTAAGGTTCAGTAAGCATTTCTATTATCAACCTGATTCTTTGGGCTTTTTTTGTATCTCAGCATTTCAATGTACACTGAACTGAGGTCTGGCTCACAGATCATCTGCTTAGATTTTTTTTCCTCCCCAAGGGATCAAAATTGATTAGTCTCCCTTAGATCAAATATTTGCTAAACATTAGCGTAAGGGTGCAGAATTACATTTTGGAAGAAATGTGTCCTTAGTGTGGACCTTAGTGTTTGTTATTTTGCAGCTGTAAATGTAAATTTAAAGCAAATAGTCAGAAGTTACTTTTCATAACTTATTACATACCCATGCTTTACAAAAAATCTTATAATAGAGTAACAGGTAATGGATGTAGCTCAAACTTTGATTTAGAAAATCACCATAAGGCCTGAGTGGTCATTTGAAGCAGATCTGAACTTTTCTCCATCCATTTTTGCTACATCTCCAATCGTCCGCGCCTTACTCCTTCCTCATCCTCCTTTTCCCTCCCCCCATAATACTAAAATTGCATTTCCTAGAACTGTGCTTTGGCTCCCTTCTTCCTGTTCCACAAATCTTAACTGGCTGCAGCCATTCTTGTGGCCCTGACTGTCCAGCAACCACCACGGAGAGACCACTTCCTCCCTGGACTTCTATTGGGCTGGTACTGCTACAGGATGCCCCTTACTTAATATGCGGCTTGGAGTAATGTCTTGGTCTACACCTTAGTCATTTAATTGTATTTATTATTTAAGTGACAACAAGATTACACTTTGAATACTATAGTTAATATATAAGCATGTATTAAGGGTCAAATAATTGTTTTAGCACTTTGGACTTATATGTGCCTCTTATTCAAGGACTTCAAGGCATTTTACAAATATGGGAAAATAGGATCATCTGCATTTCACAGATGAGGAAACAGACACAGAAGTGCTAGGTGGCTTGTGCTGGGTCATGAGTTTGTTCAGAACTGGGTATAGAAACTGTCAAACCCCTGCTCTAATAACCAGATCACTTTGTCCCTCCCAAATTCTCTTCTTAATGGTGCTCATGACCATTGACTTTAAAACACTGGCCACGGTTTTCAAAAGTAGATTTCCTAAAATTAATGGTTATTTAGACTCCCAAATAAGTGACCAAATTTTCAAGAACACTGAGTGCCCAAGTGCTCCCTCTGAAGTCAAGGGTACTCTTGGGGTTCTTTGGTAGAATGGTTGGGAAATTTTCAATTAAATGTTTTTCTGTCTAAAAATGCTGATTCACTGAAACGGAAACCTGGGGAAAGAATTCAAAATATTGGAAAGTTCTGTTTTAATATTTTCTATATGAAATGTTCCATTTTTTCATTCAAAACAACTTTGTTTCGACGTTAAATTTATACTAAAAAGGGGTGTTTTTAATTAACAAAAGGTGAAATCGAAATGAAACATTTCAAAACTCTCTAAACACAATATTTTGATTGACCCAAATTATTTTTTTCCCTAGATTTTTCAGTTTGTGAAAATTTGAGTTTTCAAACAGATTCAGAACAGAGAGTTTTCTAAATCTTAAGATGTTCCCAGGACAGTAAAACAATTTCCTACATAACTCTATATTTGGGAGATTTATTTGAGAGTTTAAATACAGATTTAGGAGCATAACTTTAGGGTCCTATTTAATTTTTTTTTTCTTATGCATGCACAGGTGATGGCAAATGTTTGTCTCTAAATGGTGTTGTAGAATGTGAGTAATGACAGGACTGGCTACACTAAGATATAGTAGGCAGAAACCATATAAGTTTCCACACATCTCCATACAGCTCCTGCACTGTAACTCAAACCTGTTGCCAAACAGCCCAGTGAAGTCTTCAACCTTTCCTGATGAAAAGTCTGTCAATCATGAGATAAATGTAGACTGTGCACTGGAATAAGGTGATCACTCATTTTCATTTGTAACCAAAGTCAAAATCAAATGTGAGATTTCTGGTATGAAACACTTGTGGATTAAACCACACTGTAGCCTAGACCAAAGGGGCATAGTAGACACAGCAGATAACTTAGAAAACAAAACGCTGTAGGTCAGCTATACAATAACGTAGTTGATGTCAGTGTTAACAGACCACTTCTGAATTGAGTTTGGCCTCTAATGCAATAAAGAATAGTTTGTTTCTAAGTAATCCTCAGAATTAGGGGCTGTCAAGGTTCCTTCCCCACTCTGAACTTTAGGATACAGATGTGGGGACCTGCATGAAAACCTCCTAAGCTTACTTTTACCAGCTTAGGTTAAAACTTCCCCAAGGTACAAACTATTTTACCCTTTGCCCTTGGACTTCCACTGCCACCACCAAACGTTTATCTGGGTTTATTTATTAGGAAAGCGTTGTTTGGAAATGTCTTTCCCCCCAAAATCCTCCCAACCCTTGCACCCCACTTCCTGGGGAAGGTTTGGTAAAAATCCTCACCAATTTGCATAGGTGAACACAGACCCAAACCCTTGGATCTTAAGAACAATGAAAAAGCATTCCGTTTCTGAAAAGAAGGATTTTAATAGAAGTAAAAAGTAAAAAAGAATCACCTCTGTAAAATCAGGATGGTAAATACCTTACAGGGTAATTAGATTCAAAACATAGAGAATCCCTCTAGGCAAAATCTTAAGTTACAAAAAGACACACAGACAGGAATATCCATTCTATTCAGCACAGCTTAATTTCTCAGCCATTTAAAGAAATCATAATCTAATGCATATCTAGCTAGATTACTTACTAAGTTCTAAGACTCCATTCCTGTTCTGTCCCCGGCAAAAGCATCCCACAGACAGACACAGACCCTTTGTTTTTCTCCCTCCTCCCGGCTTTTGAAAGTATCTTGTCTCCTCATTGGTCATTTTGGTCAGGTGCCAGCGAGGTTATCCTAGCTTCTTAACCCTTTACAGGTGAAAGGATTTTTCCTCTGGCCAGGAGGGATTTTAAAGGTGTTTACCCTTCCCTTTATATTTATGACAGGGGCTGATCCAAAATCTACCATAGGTCAATGGGATGCTTTCCATTGATTTCAGTGGACTTTGGATCAGGCCCATATGTTTTGTAGCTTCCCTCTTTCTCTAGCTCACCTATGTTGAGCACAAGAAAGCATTTAGCCTTCCCAAGCCAGGTGCTGATATGCTGAAACTGTTGTTCACCTTCAGAAGGCCATTTCTCTGTAAAACTTTCTTGTTTTGAGATATCTGAAAACAGGATCAATAAAAAATTTCAGACAATGGGAAGTCTCTGTACTTGGAAGCGGGAGAAAAGGGTGACCTGATCAATTTTAAATAAGCAAAGCTTTAAGTGAAAAACATGCTGTGACACTGCATACAATATTCTTCACGGTGATAGTCTTATGATATGATTATGGGATAATCATAATGCAAAATAGATCATGTGAGATATAATTAGAAAGGTTATGTTTTACTGAATTTGATTATCCTATTTGTATGCATGTATCATTTTTGTATCTGAAGTTAGGAATATTGACTATATATCTGTATTACAAAAGTGTTTGCACCTGGGGAACACCCATTAGGCAAACGATTGTCAGTCTAGATGGCTGGCTGGGAAGGACCCATTCAGGTTAAAGGGCCATTAGGAGAAGACAATAGGCTTTAGAAGCAGCTAATCTCCCACCACAAAGCCTTCCTGAGGACGTTGCAAACAGCCTCTGACTCATGGCTACTATGACGCCACCAGATCACCTGGTACTGAACTCCATCTTGGAATGCCAGTGTTTTTCCACTGACTGGCATGGGAACCAAGCTTTGAAACGAAGGGTTCCCACCATATGCAAAAGCTATTTAAGGCAGGGGAGTGACATAATCCTGGTTCTTCACTGACTCCCCGCCCAAGGAGATTCCTGGAAACACCTGAGGAACAAAGACTGAACTGGGGGAAGTGCTGGACCCAGCTTAAAGGGATTTTTAGCCTGTCAATGGAACACCTAGGTTTTCTAAGCTGTAAACCTATGCAGCTTGCCCCTTAAGAAGTTGTAGCCTTCTTGGATCATCATTTAGGGTGAAGATCTGCTATTCATATCCAATCACTTTAGTATATTAAGCTTAGTTTGCATGTTATATTTATTTGCTAGGTAATCTGCTTTGATCTGTTTGCTATCACTTATAATCACTTAGAACGTCTCTTTTGTAGTTAATAAACTTGATTTTGCTTTATCTAAAAGCAGTGTGTGTGGAAGTCATAACTTGGGGCAGAAAGCTGTTGTATATTTCCTCTCCACATTGAGGGAGGGGGAGAATTTAATGAGCTTACGCTGTACAGTTCCCTGTGCAGTGCAAGATGGTATAATTTTGGGTTTACACTCCAGAGGGGGGTGCTGGTAGGTGCTGTAGCTGTGCCTTCCCATGCAGGGGTTGGTAAAAGAACCTGTGTGTATGTAACTGCAGCTGGGTATGTCCCTACCTGTATGTGTGCTGGAGCCTGGGAAAGGGGTTGGCAGGCTGGTCACAGAAGTATAGTGTATAGGAAACCCATACTGGTGGGTCAGGGAAGCTCAGTGGCACCCCAATTCCAGGTGGCACCGTGGAGGGAATCCATCACACGTGCATTATTGTTTTGGTCCTTAGCAAAGATGACCTACATAAAATGTGTCAATTCTACAAAATGGGGAAATTCTTAAGCTTGGACATTTTCTCAAAATAACCTCTCACAATAATTGCATTGGGCCCTATTTAATTTCCAGGAATGTCTTGTTTTTGTTGAAACAAAAATGATGAAAGAGAAACTTAATTTTAAAAGTGTATATATCTGATGAAAAACCATCTGATTTGTGCATTGCTGTGTTCAGCCCATTTTTAGAAATGTGATAGGGATCATCTTTGATTATTTGCTTTGGTGGTTTTTAAGTTGGGTAAAGTATAGATAGTTTGGGTTTCAGACCACAGCAGGAGAGTGAGAAACCGGTCCCGGTCCCCAGACAGGATCCCAAGTTGACACAGCCAAAGTATTTCTGAATCAGACCTGTGCATACAGTCACATGAATGACAATTAGTAAAGCAAAAGTATAATGAAGCAATAAATTCAACAAAAAGAAAAGAAGTACTTGTGGCACCTTAGAGACTAACAAATTTATTTGAGCATAAGCTTTCGTGAGCTACAGCTTATGCTCAATAAATGTGTTAGTCTCTAAGGTGCCACAAGTACTCCTTTTCTTTTTGCAGATACAGACTAACACGGCTGCTACTCTGAAACCAATAAATTCAAGCAGCAACTGTGTAACACAAGATTCAGAAAATAAACTCAGTCCATAACATAATCTATGTATTTTATGTACAACTAGAAGAATAGGAATGGGAAGGGAAAACAGGATAATTCCCATCCACTCGTTTGAGCTTTACCTAAGGTAGCAGATGAATGCAACTTCTATTCAGCTATTTAACATCAATTTATGTTTCATTGGCACCTGAGCTGATGGCCTGGGAGGACGTGTTGCTTGTTATCTTTTTGAGATGACTGGTCAAAAATGTTTATTTGGCTTATTTACAGGGGGTTGGCTCTCATCCTCTCTTTTATATTATTCCTGAAACAATGTCTTAATGATAAGCCTCTGCTGGAATGACATTGTCAGCAGAAACTGGAATTGTTTTCATTGTTAAGAAAAGGAAGATAACTCAAGCAACCCTGACACTTCTCTGGAGACTCAGCCAGTAAAATGCTGTAGTCTCTTCTAAAGTAAATAGGTCATTCATTCCCCCTCTCAAAGAATGCAAAGAAGCTGAATAAATGGGAAAATTCAGCACTCTTTTTCAGAGATACCATTGTAAATTAGTTGGGGCATTTTAATTCAGTATGAAGACTCATTATGAGTGAGGAAAGGTATGATTAGGAACAATATGATTCAGTTTTGCAGCAATAAAAAAGCCGTATTCTCTACCATCTCATTCACAATAGTGATTTTTCCTTGAATACTCTGAGGGTGAACATTCTGGCTGCTTTTCTGATCACATTTCATACCTTTGGATTCCAAGCAGGTATTAATTGAGACGGAACACTGTACCAACCAATATTTACTTTACTACTGCGGCATTCTCCACAATGTTCAGGCATACTGAGGGATTTAATGGAGCCCAGGGAGGGTACTAGTGCATCTTTGAATGGGCACCCTGCTAGCACTTCTTGGTTTTTAAGTGTAACCACGATCTGAATTAATTCCAGAGTAATTTAAAGTAATTTACCAGCATGCACAAAAATGTCCCTTGAAATAGCTCTTTATGTACATCAGAAGCACTGATTCAAGATGCACAAAATGTTTTATACTGGATTTATTACATTGATAAAGTTAGGGAGATCTCAAGTGGCAATAGCTTTTAAACTAAAATAGCATGTTCATAATGGGCAAGGTACGTCATTTGCTTTGAAGGCCAGAGAATGGACATGACCATAGCAATACTATAGGTGCCAGAAATTGGTACTGTCAAGGATTAGCACAGAATATAGATGAACACTGGCAAGAATTAAAGTAATTTTTAGTCTATTGTAATCCAACAACATCAACAGCATAGGCCTGACAGTTCTGCAAATGAATATTGTCCTGCTCTATTCATTTTTCTTGGTTTCCAGTTTAGGAGGCTTAGTAAAGATGGAAATGATGCTATGAATCTGCTTCATTAAGGTATTGTGAGATTTATTTTAATATGCTATACAGGGATCAAATTAAACTGCAACTGTCTCACCTGGGAAGACACTTTTTTTCCTAGCCCTCCAGTGCTCCAGCCCCTCCCAGCCTCTGCCTCATCTCTGTCACATGCTAAGTGGGGGGCTGAGCAAAGAAACCTAACAGAAATCTTTGCCAATGCTGAGAAAGCATAAAAGCATTCAGTGTTCATAACTTCAAAACTACTGAAGGAAATTGGTTCAAACTTGTTTTGTTCACTCTTTAGGTCATAGAGAAACTTATAAAATCTATGTGTGAACAAAATTGGTTTCAACTATCATTTAGTTAGTTTCTTGTTGCAACATACATGTGAAAAAAAGCATTTCTTTTCTAGGCAGAGAACTAGAAAATAATAGAACTGATTTTGCTGAATTTAAAAAAAAAGTCTCTAGGTTGAGTTTGAGTATGCAATATTCAGCTCAAGAGGAATGGGCTTACCAAAGTTATGAGTAACTGAAACAAGTAGGTTACAATGGAAATTGCATGTCAACATGAATAATTCTGATGACACTAAATAACGAACCATAAATATAAGGTGTTTGAATATCTTTGTCATTCCTTTCATTTTCAGACTCAATCCTTCAGCTGAGCTCAGGTTCAACCAGTTCTACAGCATTAGAGGAGCCCATAAGCATGAAGTTGAACAATGTTCTTGTATTTCCCATTGTTGAAAAAGTAAATATAGCTTTTAATACAAATTCTTGACAGCACCAGTATTTTCTTTGAAGTTCAGTGACAAGGCTGAAGCATGAGCGCTACTGAATATGAAAGGAGTGTCATTTCATGTGCTACTTCAGGGAAGGAAATTGTTTATATATGAGCATATTTGATTAAATGTATGAAGTTTTAAAAATTTCCACAGTTGATTTTTCCACAAGTCCCCAAACCTGGGGATTGACACTAAAAGCAAAAACACACACCACAAAAACCTAACTAAAAAGGAATTCTCTGTTCAATTAACATTTCTTTTCAGGAAGTCTGATGGCCCAAATCCTCTGTGCAAAGAGTTGAGTCTAATCCATTTCTTTAATTAAGAAAGTACACGTGCCATTGGACTTAAGATGTCAAGGTAAAACATTTGGTGTTAGTGCATATAAACAGCCCTCTTTCCAGACTTAAATCTGGGGGGAAATGTGAACAGAAATGGCACTTGTATTACCATTAATGTTCCATTATTGTCATAACCTTAAAACAAGAAGCCAATATTTTCATTTGATTTGCTATTCATTTTAATACTCACCTATTTCTGAATATTCATTTTTGAACCAAAACATGTAATTGTTATGGTAACTAGACTGCTGGGCAGTGTTAAACACCAGTACAACATCCTGCCAGCCAGAAGAGGGCTCCATAATCCCTCCAGTACAGAAAAGGGAAATACTGCCATTGGTCACAGGCGACCTGGCTCAGGGGGGAGTCAGAGGGTGCAGGTGAGCAGGAGCAATAGGCTGGATGCAGCAGCCCAGGAGCAGGCTTCAGAGAGAAGGCCAGGCAGCTTAGGAGCTGGGACTGAAGGGCTGAGAGCTAGCCTGGCAAGCAGCTTGTTGCGGGCAAAAGGGGCAGTAGTAGTCACAGCTGGTGGATAGCCAGGAGCAGTCTGCAAACAGGGGACTTCGAGAACAGACCTGAATGAGACTGCAGGTGATGGACTAAAGGAAAGTGCTCTGCCCAGGGGATCTGCAGACCAGTGCATGACTGTCTCTAGGAGAAGGGGTGGTCTCGTATAAGTGTCTCTAGGCCCAAGCTACCCCACTGCCATACCCCTGGACTGGACTGCTCTTAGGGGCTTGGTTGAAACCTGTTATGTTTATCATCTTTTGTTTGTAACTTTAAAGAACCTGCCCCGAGGGTATTTGCCTCTTATTTTTGTCAGCCCTAGTAAAGAAATCTTTTGTGTTGCCTAAGTGTGCGAGGGTTTTTGGGAACCCAGCAGGCTAGAGCCTGGAAGTCCCAGTGCATGGAGTATCTGTTTGCTTCCGAGTGCGTGGTATCCCCTGCATGATACCAGACACCTAGTGCCTTACTATGCCTTGCAGTGACACCCTCCAGTGGGGTCAGTTACAACTCTGTTTAGTCTGCAGTGCTCAGAAATATGTTATGTATTTCACAGAAAATATGTAAGACAGGCCCCAGTTTTGAAGAGCTTATAGTCTAAGGGCCCAGTCCTGCTAGCTGCTCCCTGCGCCAATGAAGAGCCCCATTGACTTAGTGGAGCTCAGTGCGCACAGAAAGGAGGAGTCAGCCATCCTTATAAGCATAGAGTGGTAGTACTCCTAGGCAGTTTCCAATGAAGGATTAAGGCCTTATTCTGTAAATAGTCTAACTGATTTCAAGGGGAGCATAAGGATTGGTCTTCACAGTGAGTTAATGCACTCTACAGGGATGTGATTTCTGAAGTGCACTAACGTGCATTAATTGGTCTGTGTAGACTCTGACGGTGTGCTTTAAAGTAGTGCTGTTTGAAACACGATCACATTAAAGTGCACTAGGGAACCCTCAGGCCTTGTCTTCACTACTGTGGTAAGTCAACCTAAGTTACGCTACTCCAGCTATGTTACGTAGCTTAGATTCACTTACTGGGGTGTCTACACCACACTGCCTCAACAGGAGACACTCTCCCGCCTACTTCCTTTATTCTTCTCGTTCCAGTGGAGTATCGGAGTCGACCGGAGAGTGCTCTGCGGTCGATTTAGCAGGTACCCACTAGACCCGCTAAATCAACCCCCCGCTGCACAGCATCGATCCCCGGTAAGTGTAGACATGACCTTAGTGTGCACCAGTAGGGTCTACATGGAACAATTCATGCGCAGCACTTCAGTGTACTGTAGAAATCACACTATTGTAAAGTGCATTACCCACTGTGTAGGCAAGCTCTAAGATACTACTCTACACAAATGAGGGTAGTGGAATATATCTCAAAGGGATAGAGTTAACAGACATTACCAACCATGAAGACAATCTGTATAATTTACTATGCCTATTGGGAATGCCTCTATAACGTTTTGGAGGGCCAAGACCACTTCATACTCCAGCAAAGGGGTTAATTCAGATTGGTGGAAATAGGATGGAAAATATACTTGATTAAATAATAGCACTCAATCAATTACAATTAGCACACAAATGCTTCCTTCAGGCCTTTATGGGAACATAGGTTAAAAGAGAGGGTCTGAATCAAAACCATAGTTCTAAACTCACTGGCATGCTCTCTTTGGGAAAGTTTGGATTCAGATGTGAATTTTGAAGTTTATACCTATCCTTACAGGAAACCTAAAGTGCTCAGAAACTACAGAGATATGGCCATATGGAGTGAGTGCACTTATTAAGTTCATTCTACTTCTAGAAACTTTATAGGTTTCAGAGATATTCCTTATATTTAAAATAGGGATTTACCACGATAATTGATAATCTCTAGAGCTGGAATGGACTTTAAGTGCAACTATTGTAAGCAGACAAATAATCCATATTAATTTATTTTTTACTCATTCCTATGCATTTGGAAATAAGTGATGTGCTTAATACATGGCTGATGCCATTTTGCTGTCTAAACAATAACAATGATTGCCATAAGTGCGATCCAAAGGCCTTATTTAGGATCAATTCCTTTCACTGGTGATGTGCAGAATTGGTCAGGAATTGCCATTAATGTTAGCAGACGGTTGACAGCCTGAGTGCTACTGAAAGAACACAATTTTCAGCATAACTGTTGCATGTATTGAGTTGCCTGTGACCATAGCTGGAGAATGAAAGAGGATTTTCCAATGCCGCTTCCAGTATTAGCTGCTGTAGTGTTTAGTAGCATACATCATTTCTGAAGTAGAGCAACCCAAATTGAAATGTTATACGGTTCATTTTATTTTATGAACAATTTCTAGCCAGACATACATCGGGACTTTTTCCTTTTCAATTTAAAGCAAAGAATGTGTTCCTAAACAAAAGGTCCTTCTCAGCTTAACCATACCTTTCCATAAAAGGTAAGAGGATAAATCCTATTTTTATGTTCATCCAAGAGACACTGCACTTGTAGACAGAGTCTTCCAGTTTTCTGTGCCAGCAAATGTGCCCTTTTTATATTACTGGGGATGATCAATGTCAGTATACTTGTATCTTTAAAAACATTCACTTACAGTGAAATTCACCCCTGTGCAGAGGTCCAGCAAAAGTCATAAATCTCACTTAAACCCTTTAAACAGATCTTAAGTGGGATTTAAGTAGTAGATAGGCCTTGCACTCTTCCTTTGCACAGGGACAAATGTCACTCATTGAAAGTTAAGCTTAAACTTTTAATATGTACTATAACATTGTTAGAAAGAAGGATGGAATTCTAAACTTACCAAACATAATATTCATCTGACAAATATTATATAGCACCATGCTACAGATGGGACTGAATTGCTGATGAAAACACCTGACCTGCCCATCCATAACATGGCTTTTGTCCAGCAATGCAAATAGTTTACGTTAAAAGAACCATGGCAATGATCAACTTTGGAAAGTATTTTAAAAGGAAATCAGAAATGTTTCCATTATTTTTATGATGCACCTCATGAGCCTTTCATCAGTGATCACCATGATGTCTGGTCAGGTGACTTTTTTGCTTTAAACGTGTAGCACAGTATTTCAGTGTCAACACTTTGTTCTCAGAATTACATGCTAAATCGGTCTGAATGTATTACACTTGATTGTACTCTCACTTAAACAGGTGCAAGTAAGGAGTAACTTTGCCAAAGTCATCTTCATTGGAACTCCATTAAACTCTGGATTTTTGAAGGTGCAAAATGAGTGTTAGTGGGAGGAGAATAAGATATATGGTTTCTAATGGCAGGCCTACCATAACAATGAATATCAAAAATCCCTTATGTAATATCCCAGGATGTGAATTACAAATTGAAGGGATGTTGCTATGAACAAATATTTCTCGATATGGAAGCAAAAGCGTGATGTGATCCTAAGGATGGGCAAGCCATTTCCAATAAAATGTGTTATTTGTAACTATAGTAAGTACAGATTTTTCAGAAAGAAATGTTTATCAAGTTGATGATTGTCCCATAAATAACTGTTAAATATAATCTGCAATTTTCTCTCCTAAATCAGCAATACCTCTTTTATAAACATTACAATAATATTTTAAACCTTTGCAATAAAACAGCAAGGATTTAATAAAATTCATGGCTGTTCATTATTTATTTTGGTTTGGGGTTTTCTGCAATATCCAAATAATACTTCAAAGAGATGTTTTTACCTTGTAAATATCCACTGCAGATGTTTTCCTTCACATGGGTAAAGAGGTTAGTCTGAAGAACTGAGAATATAGCAATATTCTTTATAATAACCTTTTTTTGTTTTCTGATTCTCTTTCTTTAACTTCATTTACCATCCATCCCTTTTTCTGTCACTCTGTCTCTCTCTTATTTTTCAGTGTGTCACCATTCTCTATCTTGAGGTCTTTCTAACCACTTTCTAGGTTCTCTGTACACTTACCTTTCCATAGTGGTCTCTGGATTAAATCCTGGCCTCACCAAAGTCAAAACCGAAAATTCCATTAACTTCAAGGTGGCCAGGATTTCACCCCTTAACTGGAAGAGAATATATGAATCAAGGGGCTGCGGCAGTACAAGATCAGGGCTCTCAGTCTGGCACATTTTCAGAACATTAAGTTCACTTAAGGAATGATAAGGGAGAACATAGAGTGATGCAAATGAGTGGAGGAAGGAAATAGGCAGAATAGAAGAAAGGATGATAAAGAGAAGTCTGGCAAGAGACTGCTGATGCTGGAGGTTACACAGTTGATGAGACATTTTTGAGAACTGCTAAACAAATCTCAATAAATGGAGAAGAGTCAAAGATTAGGTATAATGATCAGTTCATCTAGCTGATGAATTGATGGTGGGTGGATTAACAGAGGCAATTTGTGTTATATCATGGAATACTGGGTATTGTGAAGATGCACATGATGTCTTATGGCTTCAGTGGCTGGCAGCGGCATGTTGTTCCCTGAGATCTGGAAACTTTTATAATCTTAAATGCACAGTGAAAAAGAGATCAATTGGAATTGGAATGGCTTAAAGCACCAACTTCAACACTTTTATCAGATTTTAGTTTTAACTGTTCTTACAAATAATACCCAAGGCTGCTGGAAGTAAAGGATAGTGGGGGGAAAATGGTTCTCTCATTTTCAGTTTATTTACTCTGTGCATTGGCACATTGTACACACTCAGATTCACTCAGTTGTCACATGTGCTCTCTTCGCACTGTTCTGAAGGTCCACTGGCAAGACAAAATATAAACCATTATCATCCCTCAAAGAGCAAAAACAGCCAGCTTAGAGGCAATGATTATCAAAGCTCTGCTTGGACAGACAGGTCATATTATCAGAATGGGGAATGATAGACTCCCGAAAAAAGTCCTCTGTGGTGAGCTAAAACTCAGAAAGCCCAGGAAGGTCAGTCAATATAGGTGCTTCTAACACACCCTGAAGCATCACAACTCATGTGGCATAAATATTGATAACTTCAAAGACTCAGCCAAGGACAGACCTGAATGGAGAGCAGCTATCAATAAAGGTTGTAAACACATTGAAAAAGACAGATGCAAAAAACTGATTGAAAAAAGATCCTGGCATCATGTCAAGTCTTCAGTGGGTGCCTACACATACCTGTGTTGTATCTGTTGTGTAAGCTTCCTCTTTGCAGAAATGACTATATAGCCACAAGAGAACACACAAGATGCTGTGATGTTATCATCAGATTCAATGGACAGCCATATATACTCAGATTCACTGTTTTCCCTGTGTAGCTAGAAATTCTGTTTCCCCTGGCTATGTGGGTCTTTCGCACAGCAACAGAGAGGATAAAAACATCTTAAAATAGAAACGTGATTTTTGGATCTTGAAAATGGGCAAGTGGTTTCAGGGGCAACCTGAAACTACTGTTAATTAATCATTTGAAATTAGATTTCAAGTTGATGGTGTTCCTTTAAGTGTGCTTAATCCAGAAGATGGGGCATTCTGTTTTTATTCTTCATGGGAAACCTGACATATTTATGTAACAGAGGAATAGAATAGAAATTGTGTTAATTTTTTCCATGACCTTTAATGAATAATTCAGACTTTTTAATATTTTATATTGGATTATATATAAATGCCTTGTATTTTGTGTTAGAGAGATACTAATTTCATATGTGACGTGCTGCTTTATTTTTGTATTTTATTTATTAATATTATTAAACTATGTGAAATACATGCCTAAATTTGAATAAGCATATTAATGGAAGTTTCTGCAATGTGATAAGTTAA
The DNA here is from genome assembly GCF_965152275.1 of Natator depressus. Classification (NCBI taxonomy): domain Eukaryota; kingdom Metazoa; phylum Chordata; order Testudines; family Cheloniidae; genus Natator; species Natator depressus. Next base: position 268,793,915 of record NC_134234.1, read on the forward strand.
AAAAATTGAATCTTGATGATCATGATAATGTCACTGGATTGAAATTAATCTTTTGCCTTTTTAAAATGAGCCTGAACCCACAAGTTGAATTATTCCACCATACATTAATGGGGGGAAACCAGCCATTTAATTTTGAACAACACAGCAGTTTCAACAATGACAAACAAACCATTTACAAAGGCAACAGTTGTATGAAAAACAATTCCTTTGGGGGCGGAGCAGGGGCAGACATTCTAGATAATTTCAGGCCTGATCCATTGTTCAAGAAAGCTAATGGGAACTAGATCAGGATGTGAATCCTGGAAACAAGAAGGTTACTGAGCAATAACATGCAGAAAAATCAAAAGAAATTGCTGTCAAAGTAAGCCATTAATATTTTACCATGCCTGGCTGGATGAATCTCTGCTCACCAAAAAAGCCTTGCATGCATCCAATGAAGTGAGCTGTAGCTCACGAAAGCTTATGCTCAAATAAATTTGTTAGTCTCTAAGGTGCCACAAGTACTCCTTTTCTTTTTGCAAAAAAGCCTGCAAGTAAATCCCAGTTCCATTGAAGCAAATTGGAGTTTTATCATTGAGTTCCATTGGGCCAGGATTTCATCTATAGAGCTTGTTTCACAACTTCATTACTGCAATATTATGCTGGTGTAATTCCGTTTAGATCAGTGGAGTTACACTGGGTAAAACTGGAATAATGAAGTGGTGAAACAGGCCCTTAATTTCCCCCCTCCTAATTTACTTGGTAATTGTTTTTTTTCTCTTGCTTTCTATAGAGACTGGGCCACAAAAATCAGTACTGTAGGACAACATACTGAAATGACTTTTTAAACTGTACCTCTGTAACTTGTGAGTGCATCTATTTGTATGTACAAAACTCCAGATTTGCATGCATAAAATATATAATTGCATACATAGGTTCCAATCTGTTATTTGCATGTACTGTAACTTACTCTGCATGTGTGAATGTGGGGTTTTGTATTCAGAATTGTATGCAGAATGGATTGTTAAATGCAGCTGGGAAATAAGCTCTAAGATAATTAAAATGATGAATTTTATCAAGATCAATGAAACTGGAAGAGCACGAAAAACTACATTGACAGATTGTGTTTGAGTTTCTGGACTCTGAATATCATGTTTGGCCCCTTTTTTTGAGATTGCAAGTTTGGTTGATAAAAGTAATAATGTTGATGTAATATACTTGTACTTCTGTAAAGTGTTTGACGTGGTACCACACAACATTTTGATTAAAAGAATTAGAAAGATATAAAATTAACATGCACATATTAAATGAATTAAAAGCTAACAGGTCTCAAAATGTAATAGTAATTGGCAAATCATCAACAACAGGTGTCTCTCTAATGGGGTAATGTAGGAAAGGGTGTCAGCCCATGGTATTTAACATTTTTATTAATGACCTGTGTAAAGGGGCTATGCCAGGGTTCGACCCTCTCCGGGGCGGCAGGGAGCCACACCGGCTCGCTACACACAGTTAACTTTGGGGAATTTGTCCAGCCACCAGAGTCTCCCTCGGCAGCCCTTGCGGTAACTGGACGGAGCACTGTAGGCCCGGGCCCTGAGTCAGGGCGGGGCACCAAATAGTCAGTAGCTCAGGTCCTCAGGCAGGGGCTGAGCAAATAGCCCACCTTCAGTAGGCCAGGCCCTGGGTCAGGGCAGGGGGAACAAACTGTCAATAGTTCAGGCCATCAGGCAGGGGCTGAGCAACACAGCATGTGTGAATTAGCCCAGGCCTCCAAGGACCTCGAAGAGGGGGAGACTGCCACCCACAAGTAGGGTGGCAGGAGGGACGCAGGCCCACCCACTCCACTGCGTCCCAGCCCGGGGCCCTCGCAGCAGCAAACGACCCGCTGCTGGGTCAGTGGGGATCCTGACTGCAACACACTGACATGGGTTCTGGCAGAGTTACCGTCAGACTAGGGTCGGCTGCCTCCGGGCTACTTCCTAACTCCCCTCCTTCTGGTACCTGGGTCCCGGCGGTGTTCTCCGGGGGGTCCAGCACCAGGGGTTGCTCGGGGCAGTGGCCAAGGGGCCGGCCTGGTAACTCCCCTGGATAGCTGGCACAGGGCAGGGCCGGTAACTCCCCTGGATAGCTGGCGCAGGGCAGGGCCGGCCAGTCTTGGCGTGGACCTGGGGCCGTGGGGTTTTCCCAATCGCGGTCTAGGCTGGCTACGTCTGGCCTCCCCAGCAGCTGGTCCTCTAGTGAGCTCTGAGGGCCCGCCTCTATACTTCTGGGTCGCGTCTTTCTACTTCTGAGTCACTGCCTGTCCCTCTGAGAGGTGGGCTCAGAGCTTCCTGGCTCAACCCACTCTGGTGTCTGGAGGGGCTCGACCCTCTCCGGGGCGGCAGGGAGCCACACCGCCTCGCTACAACCTGGAAGAAAGCAAAATCATCAGTGATAAAGTTTTCAGATGACACAAAAATTGGGGAAGTGGTAAATAACGAAGACAGGTCTCTGAAACAAAGCAATCTAGATTTCTTGGTAAACTGCGGGCAAGCAAACAAACTAATTTCCCCATGCTCATTTCCCCCTACTGTTACTCACACATTCTTGTCAACTGTTTGAAATGGGCCACCATGATTACCACAACAAAAGTGATTTTTCCTCCTGTTGATAATAGCGCACTTCCACTTTAATTGAATTGCCTTGTTAGAACTGACCCCCCACTTGGTAAGGCAACTCCCATCTTTTCATGTGCTGTGTATTTATACCTGCCTACTGTATTTTCCACTCCATGCATCTGATGAAGTGGATTTTAGCCCATGAAAGCTTATGCCCAAATAAATTTGTTAGTCTCTAAGGTGCCACAAGTACTCCTCATTGTTTTTGCTGATACAGACTAACACGGCTACCACTCTGAAACCTGTCTAAATGTAAATATATACATCTAGGAACAAAGAACAAATGCCATATTTACAGGGTAGGGAATTCTATCCTGGAAATCAGTGACTCTGAAAAAGATTTGGGGTTCATCATGGATAATTAGCTGAACATGAGGTGAGTGCGATGCTGTGGCCAAAAGGGCTAATGTGATTCTGGAATGCATAAGCAGGGGAATCTCCAGTAGGAATAGAGAGGTGATTTTACTTCAGTATTTGGCACTGGTGCAACCACTGCTGGAATGCTGTGTCCAGTTCTGGTGTCCACAATACAAGAATGATGTTGATAATTCAGAGAAGAGCCACGAGAATGATTAAAGGATTAGAAAACATGCCTTATAGTGGTAGACTAAAGGATCTCAATCTGTTTAGCTTAACAGAGAGAAGGGGTGACTTGATTACAGTCTACAAGTACCTAAATGGAGAACAAATATTTAATAAGGGGCTTTTCAATCTAGCAGAGCAAGGAGTATAACACCATTCAATGACTGGAAGCTGAAGCTAAACAAATTCAGATTGGAAATAAGGCATAAATTGTTAATGGTGAGAGTAAATTTACCAAGGATATTAATGGATGCTCCATCACTGATCATTTTTAAATCAAGATTGGAGGTTTTTCTAAAATATCTGCTCTAGGAAATATTTTGGGGAAGTTCTACGGCCTATGTTATACTGGAGGTCAGACTAGATGATCACAATGGTCCCTTCTGGTCTTTAAATCTATGAACCTCATGTCACATCCCTGTTCAAAGCACATTTGGTTTCTCAGGCAAGACACTAACACTAAAACTGTATATGGATAATCTACTGCAAACGTGAATGAAACAATTGATGAAACAATTAAAAAAGACAATCCAGAACTCTCCCTCCCTTTTGCCAAGCTGAATCTTGACACTATGAGAAATTCCAAAGATCTTTCCATTTTGATACAACTGGGTTTTATTAGTCAATTCTGGGTAACTGTATAACTTCAGTTTGTATCCTTCTTCTCATCCTACTTGACCATAGTGCAGCTTTAGATATTTCCAATCTCTTTAATCATTCTCAATACCTGTGAGCATAGAATCTGGGACTGCTCATCCAGTTGCCCAAGTCCCTCACACAGAGGGCGTGGATGGGCAGTGGTGGCCAGAATAGCATCCTCTGCTTAGATGAGTCCAATGGATGACATAGCATCCTGGAAGAAGCCGAGTTGCAACCCCACAAACTGCCTGTGAATTGTGAGGATGGAGTACACTGCCACAATCTATAGGCCGGCTGTATCTTGGCTTCTCCCTGGATACTGTTCTAGCCATTGTCTTCAGCTATGTCATCTATGCAAGAGTTTTGCACTGCTGGATCAACATAGTCACAAGATCATACAAGCACTCCTCTGGCTCAACCCAAGCTGGTTCTCAACTCTCTCCACCTGTTCCAAATAAGGTGGGCATGAGGCACCTCTTGCACAGCCCCTCTGTGTTCCTCTCAGTCTTGTGATGCTGGAAGCTTTGGATTGTCTCTCATTCAAGTGAATTGCTTCTTAGCAGTTTTGCCTGAGTAATGGCAGGATTTAGTCTGTAATGTGTTTGGCCGTTACTGTAGACTATTGCAGTAGTGGTATGTCTGCTATTACTCCGTTTCTTGGACCCTCTTCTGCTATATACCTTTATCTCGGTTAATTTACCCCAGTTAATTAATGTCTAACGTTCTTCTATACCTCCATAGTTATTTCATATGTATAAAGTGACCACAGTATATCACATTCCCCAGAATTATGTGATCATGTCATGAAACACCCTGTCATCATAACTGCTTGCATTTGTGGATGGGAAAGCTCAGGTAACCCCAGAGCTCTTTTCCAGCTCCCAAAAATCTATAAGTCATTCAGCTCCACAAGGGGATTGAATTAATGCTGTCGTTGGTCTCTCTCTGAATCTCCTGATTTTAGATGTCTCAGCTTTAATATTTCATTAGCATATTTTTGTATCCATATATTAATGATAAATACCATGAACGAACACTTCACTTCACTTTTTGTCTCAGTGTATACTTTTGTCTTCAGTAATACCTAGCAGTGATGCAAATATATGGAGGAGGGCTTACTTAAGCTGATTGACATTACTGCAGACTTCATCCCTTGCAGGGAAACACAGTGCTTGTCAGTTCACATCAGCTTCTGCCCAGAGAATACTAGCAACAACATTGCTAGGCTCTTCATTACGATATTCTCAGCTAGCTGAGTTTTAAACATTTCCATAACCACCTTGCCATGGATTTGGACACAGATCAGGAAGCTTATTCGTCGTCCTCTTGCTTATGCCACACACAATCAGGCACTTTGACAATTCAAGTGTCATAAGCAATTCAGCTCAGGCTCTACATGCTAAGGTTCACTGGTCAAGGTTACATGCTGTCTTTTGCTTCTCTATTTGCTTTACGCACAGGTGCATCCAGTAAGTTTTATGGTTTGCATTTTCACCCCTATGCAGACTGGGCTGGATTCATCCAGGTCTTCTGCTAGCACAAACACTGATGGAGGCCCCTCATCACCAACAAACCACCAAGGGATGAGGATGCTGCAGTGCTAAAGCACCTCAACCTCGTTTGTTCTGGTGGGGGAGGGGGTTAATTAAGGGCCATTGCAAGCTAAAAGTGAGCACTATGGTTGGAAAGGGTGCCGGGGTGACTGGGAGTGCACTGATTCAGTGCCCCTGGTGAAGCCTCTGTGATGGGTTAAAAACAGCCCTAGGCAGCTGTGACGTTATTGACTTGAACTGGGACCGTACAGATAATTGTTGCAACCAAGGTCCTGTAGTGGCACCAAATCCTATATAAAGGGGGTCAAATGAGGTAACTAAGACAAGGTTATGGTTTGCTGATTATGATTATGCTATCTGTATATGTGTATCATTTTTATAGTTGAAGTTATGAATATTGGCTCTATACTGTCTGTATTTCAAACTTATGCTATGCTTCTGGGTGACACCACAGACAAGTTGGTGTCAGCTCTGCCTAGCCTGCTTGATGGCCCATTAAGGACCATCACCTATACAACTGACCCACTGAGAGAAGGCAGACACGCCTTGTGACTCAGTAAGGTATGCAGGGACATGCGTGTGGACAGAACTCTGAGGTTTTTCCAGGCCATGTGATGGACAGCTTGTCTTTGGAACAAAGAAAGAAAGACCACATGGCAAGACAATACAAAAAGCTGCTGCAGCTCCTCCATCTTGTCTTCAATCCTGCTTCTTACCTCTGGAGGGACTTTGCTACACTGAAGCTTTGAACCAAGAACTGAAAGACCCATCCCAGCTGTGGATGTACTCCAGAGACTTGATTTGAACCTGCAGTTTATTCTATCACTGCTGCAAGCCTGAACCAAGAACTTTGGAATTATTGTATGTAATTGATTCCATTTAACCAATTCTTGCTCTCATCTATATCTTTTTCCTTTTATGAATAAACCTTTAGATTTTAGATTCTAAAGAATTGGCAACAGCGTGATTTGTGGGTAAGATCTGATTTGTATATTGACCTGGGTCTGGGGCTTGGTTCTTTGGGATCAAGAGAACCCTTTTTCTTTTACTGGGGTATTGGTTTTCATAACCATCTGTCCCCATAACGAGTGGCACTGGTGGTGATACTGGGAAACTGGAGTGTCTAAGGGAATTGCTTGTATGACTTGTGGTTAGCCAGTGGGATAAAATCAAAGTCTTCTCCGTCTGGCTGGTTTGGTTTGCCTTGGTGTGCATAGAAACCCCAGCCTTGGGCTGTAACTGCCCTGCTTGAAGCAATTTGTCCTGAATTGGCACTCTCAGTTGGGTCCCACCAGAACCAGCATCATTACAGCAGCCAATTAGAAATGGGCTGAGAGGAGCAGCCAAATATGGCCCGGCAGGCTCATATAAGAAGGGCTGCAGGGCAGAGTGGAGGGCAGTAGCTGACTGGAGCTTGAGGGGGAGAAGACCAGGCTCCTAGCAGGAGGAAGGAGCCCCAGCACCTGGGATTATTCAGTGCTGCAAGCAGGGACCGTGGGAGCTAGAGGGAGCTCCTGGCAGGCTGCGAGGGCCTACAGGCTGAAGCCCTGAGGTAAGGGCAGAAAAGGGTGCTGGAGCCACATGGGAAGCCCCAAAGGACTAATTGCCACTGAGGTAGTTGATGGATGGAGAGTGAAGGTCCCCAAGAATGGGGGAACACAGAGTGTGTCACAGTCAAAGCACAGTGTCATTGAAGAGGACTCTGCCATCGTGGGAGTGGTGTGGGTCTTGGAATGAAAGTGATGGCAGCGAGGCACCACCAGAGGAGGGTGCCCTGGCGAGTAGAGCTAATTCCTGTGATAGCCGTTAGGAGGTGACAGAGTGGTGAGTCCCACCCCATCACAGGCTCCTTCTGAAGAAGCTCCTACAGTGCTCTGATGGGACTAAGACATCTCTTGGCAGAAGGTAAACTCAAGGGCAGTTTAGATAACATCTGCCCCTTGCTGGGATCAATCCCATCTTGTGTGATAGGTTTAGCTGGGACAGGATGGTGTAATTTATACCTCTCTGTGCCAGGCTTTCTGTACCTGACCCCCACTCTCTAACATGTCTGCTATTCTCAAAGTCTAGTGGAGGAAAGTGAATTGAAATACCCAGCTCTATCCTCTTGGGTGTGTTCAAGTATTCCACTGCAAATCAAACTAATGATTGAAAAACAAAACAACTCACTAATGAAGGGGGAACCTCAAGAGGTTCAGATGCTCTGTTCAATCCAGGTAAACACACAAAACAGCAGATGTTATTGTAAACTAAGCTATGGTGACTCTGCTTTAGCCACACTCCCATGACTCCCTGTTGAACATAGCACCAGTCTCTCCCTATCTTCTTACAAATTCTTCCAAAAATGGCTGGGAGAATCCCCAGCACTGCTTTGGCTCATGTCTTCGTGGAGAGGCTGGATAACAACACACTCACCTTCTGGCCATAAGTCCTGGCCTGGCAGAGGCTTGGTGGCCATTTCCTGTCCCTTTTATATGTGACCTCCTATTCCATCTGTGCTCTAGTACAGAGGAAACCATCTATATTTCACTGAATTCTAGGGCTTCTCTGGAACCTGGAACCCAGAGTACACCTCAGCTTGGGACATCTCAAAGTGAGTTAAACAACGCGGTGGTTTCAGAAGCTGAGGTAAAATCTGTTTGTAATAAGCTAAGTGGTAGCCTCATGTGCAGCTGCCAGTACAATTAAGTGAACAGTGGAATGAAGTTCTGGCTGCCACCACTGCCAGTAGAGTTGCCACCTGACCAGGTTTTCCCAGAGTTATCCCATTTTTGGAGGTAGCTGCCCCAAGAAATCTGTAAGGGTGTCAGTTTTATACCAACTGTCCAGTTTTATGGCCTCACTATCGTCCTGGGGGGTTTGTACCTCAAATGTGACAACCCTAACTGCCAGAGCTGGAAGGATTTAATTAAAACAGATTTTAGTCATTTATCTATATACATATCAGCTTCCCACTTCCCCCTAGAATTTCAAAGAGTGTTACTGGCTGCTTCAGGTGTTTTCCTGGGCCAAGATTCTTCTTGTTCCTTAGAGCTCTTCAACAACCCCAGTTCAATCTGAAACTCGCTAGTAATGGCCTCACTAACTTTGCTGACACCCAGGAGAGATATTTTGAAGAGCCTAATTATCTGAAATCCCCTCCCTCATACCAGATCCCTTCCCTTCTTGTCTCCCACCCCCATCATCTCTGCTGACACCCACTCCAGTTGCCTCTGACATTTCCTTCCTTTTCCTGTATTCGTACTAGTAACACCTACTGGACCACGTGGAGCTGTAGGTCTGTTAGACAAGTGCTACAATTAAAGCTTCCCAATGGTATAATTTAGCCTTGTGCTTACAGGTTTCAGGACACCAGGACTAAGTTTAGGAGTATATTAGGTCATAAATGTAATATAATTCTGTTAACATAAACACCAGTGCATCATTCTTTAAAGGCCTCACAACATCCCCCTCCACATAGATATGGCACTCCCCAATATTTCCATGAACATTCTTTCTGAGTTGATGGCTCTGATCCAGATAACATTTTACTCCCTGATGTGACTCAGTTCCTCTCTTGACCTGGTCCCTTGAAAAATATAATACTGAGTCCTCACAATGTTATTGCTGGAATCCACTTACAAGAGGGAGCTGAAAATCCAGTTTTAGATTTATTGTATATGTTTGTTGTCGTCTATCTTTTTTCATTCTGTAGAAGTGTAAGACAAATACAGGCTACAATGACCACTCCTAGATACTCATTTAGTGCCCACGTGGTGGGTAAGGGGGCCCCTTAACTTTACACCAGGGCACAATTTGGGCTGCTCACAAAGTCCTTCTCCTACCTGTGGTATACAAAGGATTCTTCCAACAAAACAAATGGTTCTTTTCTCTCACCCTCATTTGGGTGAGAGAGAATCAGAGTAAAATAAAAAGACAAAGGTGGTCAGTCTCTCAGGAAATCTTTTGACCATCCCTTTGGGGTTCTGGCTCTTGTATCCTTGATGAGAATTAGGACCTAACTTCAGTCCCTTCTCTTGGTAACCCCCCACTTTATACTTGGCCCCTATAGTCTCAGGCGTGGCAGGGCCTGCAACTGTTTTCCTCTTTGCTGAAGCCAGATATTGCCAAGGCAAAACAGTCTCCCCCTAATCACCACCGCTTCCTTTGGTGGGGACGGGACACGGACACAGGAAGTGGGCTTTTCCTTTTTAAGCTTCTTCCCTCCAGACAGAGCAAAACTTACAGGTGTGTCTGGTTAGTGCTGTCTGAGCCCATAAGAGCTCATTAATTTCCTCTCTTCTAGAGTGAGAGTGTGTGCCTCACAATCCACTTCCCAGAAATGGCCATGCAGGTAAATAGCCTGCTCTTGCCTCAGCACATTCAAATCTTGCTAACTAGAGATGCCCTTCTGCTTCCATTCAAGTCAATAGTAAAATTCCCATAGGCTTAAATGGCTACAGCACTGAATCTCCCAATGCATGTGTGAGTGTCTCTTGCACTTTCTTCTTGTGTGCAATGCTTTCTGTGCACAAAGCTTTTGTTTGTTTTTTGTCATTCCTCTTAGAAGAGAGAAAAATCCTCTTTAAAAAAAAAAAGACAAAGAAGAAAGGAGTGAATAATAAAATAAGGTAGGCAAATGATCCCAACTAAAATGTTTTGCCTCTTCACCTTCAGCATGATGGAGCCACTCATCTTCACTTCCTGGTTCTCCTACTTTAACTACAGGGTGATGTGCTTGATTACCCAAGAGATGCCCAGTGTGCATCCTCTAATGCTTAAAAAATCAAGGCACAGATCAGGCAACTTTATACCTTCTTAGACAAATCTTGAAGGCATCCAAAGCAATCTATGAGTGAAGTGCTGCCAAAGGAGAACAAGGGGCAGTTTGCATAAAAAGTGCTTTATGGCATCTAAACGCTGTATTTAACATTAATTTATAATCTGCTTTTGGCTCTCATGGTTTGAGAGAAACTAGTTACTTTGATGCTTTTCCTTCCTCCTTCCCCTTTGTTCCTGTTTTCATTTTAATTGTGTTTCTTGTCTTCATTAAACTTTTCTCATTTCACAATTCTCAGCTCTGCTGTCTCCATGAACAAACATAGGACATGATTCTCATTTATGCTTAAAGCCCCTTTATACTGTTCTGAACATAAAATAGGTGTAAGTTACATTTAATGCCCTTTGACCCTGCCAGAGCGGTGTAAAAGAGCCTGAGTTTAAATGAGAATCAGCCCACAAAGTGTCTTGTGCTGTGCTCTTTATATAAGCCAGATAACTCTGAGGTCTGGTCTACATGTGAAAGTTGTACTAACTCATTTAGTATAATCAGTGTAAACCTCTCGTGTGGATACTCTTATTTCTATTAAAGAGTGCCTTGTAACAAATAAATGGCAAATAAGTTTTCATTTTCACCAATCTTACAATTTGTGACATGAATCAGTTTACAGGGCATCTGCATGTAGAAGGAAGAAGTCTTCTTTGTTACTTAGTTTATTATACATGGCATTTGAATTACGCAACAAGTAAAGCAATATTCTTACCACTAGAGGGAACTGTTCTACAAAAATAGAACGTAATTGATGATACTTTTGCACAATAGGATACCAATTTCACTGTGTAAAATGGGTGCAGTTCTCACTGACTCACACACTTATTCTGAAGCACATTGTTTCATGGCCTCTCTCGCTTTCTAACTCCTTTTGTCAAGGAAGCAGTTTACTAATCGTGTTCCACGAGGAACTCAACAGCAGCAGCAGGCAATGAGCTGAGTTGCTGCCTTTCCATTTGTCCTAAAGGCCATAAGCCGCGGAATGAAAACTATTAGTGCATCATCACTCAGAGAAGTGAACTTTGGTAAAGGCTACAGTTAAAGATTTCCAGCCCCTTATACTCAGGTCATGTGCAGGGTGACACATAGTAATGATTGGTATAGTCATGAAGTTCTCTGGATCTTGTTAGGATTCATTTAGAAATTCTCACAAACTGGGGCACTCCAGAGCTAGCAGACTATTTCACGGTACAGTATTTCAAGTATCAGAGTAACAGCCGTGTTAGTCTGTATTCGCAAAAAGAGAAGGAGGACTCCTTTTATTTCAAGTATGATATCAAATCTGGAAGATGTCATGCCACCCTTCAGAAGCTTTTTGTTTTTCTGAACGCACTTGAGCAATGTGCGGTGATGGCTGACTTATTTTTTGAAAGAGACAATAATTGTAAGAAACCTGTTCATACAGTATATACTGTGTCTGTAGGTTGATTAATTCAAGACTATTGAATCTAGGCACTCAATTAGATGGAGTAGCCACTATAATTAAGATCATACAGGGTGTAATTTGTCATTGATTAAGTATTTATTCAATTAGAAAGAACTCTTGATTAACCACATGCACATGGAGGAAATCCACATTTTCCCCCTTTGTACTCATGTGTTTTCAGCTAAATAGTAATGGTAACTAATTTAATTATTTAGGAAAGTCTAATATATGTGCATACTTTTTGATGTATATTCCCTGGAAACTTAAATAATGCACACAAAAAATTACTGGAGGAAAAATTTGTGTTAAAGTGTCCAATAGAAATAGTATGGTCTAAATATCAATTCTATTTAAATATGAGGGGCTAGCTCCTCAGATGGTGTAAACTGAAATAGATTCAGAAACTTCTATTGGCCACACCAAGTTACACCACCTGAGCACCTGGCCCTAGCACTGTTTTATTCCAGTAAACACCAATATGATTGTCATGTATCAGATTGTTGTTACTACTAATGTTTATCCCAAATACAGATGTAAAATTCATGACTAATCCCACTCTCTAATGTGGGTCAATCCAAGCCACCAGAACTGACCACCACATAACTCTGGAGAGTTTAGGGGACCTGAATTTTGTGGGTCATGTCAAGGGTGTCCAAGCATTATAAAGAAAAGGAGGATGACTGAGTGATCCATGGACTGGTGCATTCAGGGTCCAACGTCTCCTTATGGACAATGTGAAGGGTGAAGCCATCATAGCGAAGGCGGGGTGTCTACAGAAGGCCTTGCTGGGGGGCAGGGTGATGACCACCTAATAGGCAATTAAACGTTAATTTGGGGATAGGGGCAACTCTAAAATCAGACTACAATGTGACAGTGTAATCCTCAGATCTACGGGGAAAACAGAGTCTGGGGACTGGCCATGATCCAGGAGCAGCGTGGCAATATCAGATTTTTGGGAACTGGGTATGCGTTACAACAGCAGTAAAATTAAATTCCTACCCCAACAACACAGGACAGTGGCAATGGTTTCCTATGAGCTGTAACCAAGTAGAGGAATCTACCCTCAGTTACACCAGTCCCTTTCTATACCTAAAGTAACTTTTCAGCCTTTGCAGGAAAAGAGTTATAAAACAACATGACTATGAGAAAAGGATATGTGATCTTAGTATCACTGCTGCTTCTGAAGTACTGAAATCCCTCACAACTGCACCCAGAAAAATATACAGGGTGTAGTGCTATCTGCCTTTTCAAGCCACCTTCCAGATTTGGATCCACCAAGGCAATTGTACTAACATGACATGGGCTTTTGCCTTTATTTTCCAAAATTCAACAACATTGTTGTTGAAGGAGACCTGACATAAGAACAATAAATGCATTTCATAGTGAAGCCATTCATCAGTAATTCAAGAGTTTAAAGTAAAAATCTTTAAAATTTCACACCCTCCCCTACTAATTAAAATAGCAGGTTTTCCATTAAGATAGTCTGCCAATTTATGTATTTACTCAGAAAATATCCTACCAATTGCACATCAAAATGTATTGCACTCCTGCCATATGCATGAGAACAAATATAGATAGAGCTGTAAAATTCAGTATACAGTGAATGTTTTGAGAGGCAAGGATCCTACTGCTGGAGTCTATAAACGGATGTGATTGGCATTGTACATACATCATATTAATCAGTGTAATTGGTGCATCTTATGGCTACAGTATTTCTGTATATTGTACCCTTTAAAAGTTTGAAAATGGGTATATGCATGCAATCTTCTTAGCATATGTGCAACATGCTTCAGGTGACACGTGACCAGGATTCATCACTAAATTTGGTCCGTTGGTTGGATTATTAGCTTCCCCAGCTTGGGCAGGGTACTGATGGGGGGTAAGATGTGAATGCTGATCCATGGCCCCCATGCATGCAATTAAAACATACGTTGGAACACAGCAAAATATAAGCCTTTCATTTGGAATTCCAGATAGCTCCTTTCATCAAAATATATAGTCTGCCTTCCTCTTTGTCTTTCAGAAATTATTTCCATCTGCTGTAATTTACCATGTTATAATTTGTTTGGAAAATTAAAGCAATAAAACCTTAGTTTATTGTTTGTCTAAATGGTAGCTATGATTGTCTCAGTAGGTGGTGGTAAATGCTGCAAAAATGCTTTGTAAAGATGCACAGACAAAATAAGTGCTAATTACCAAAGACTAATGGAAAAGCATGATGTGTATATAGTTTATTTTTAGACCTTTTTTTGCATGAAGAAAAATGGTCTCTAATCCTACAGAGGTCACTATTAGAAAGATAACAGTTAACACACTCTGATACCAGACATGCCTCAGTTATTTTGTCTTTTATAATAATTATGGTATGGAGTAATTATGGTATCTCAGATACCAAAGTGTGTTAACTGTTTTTTATTGAAAGCCGGTATACATCTATAGTTGGTGTCAGTACTTTTTAAATGCATCAGTTTTAATATAACCCTCCAAAATCTCTCTTATGAAAGAAAATCTCACGATACAGACACTGTCAGAAACCATGATGGTCAAGCCTAGTGGTCAGAGCTGTGGCAGTCTGGCCTCCTGGTCAGAGCCAGGGGGCCAGAGCCAGAATCAGGACTCCAGAGCAGGGTTGGAGCCAGGCTGGAGTGAGAACAAGACTGGAGCAGGACTAGGAACAGAGTTGGTGCAGGAACAGGGTTGGAGCAGGCTAAGGCTTGGGGAGTCCATTGCCTCTATCAGGCAAAGGAGAGTTCCAAGCCCTGGAGTGACATTGAGCAGACTGAGCTGCTATGTCTCCTGTGAGGCTCATATACCTTTTCTGAGAGTCACCAGACTAGTTCCTGGTGTGTGAATTGGCTGAAGCCTAGCTCAGGAGTGACTCATCACCTTACAGACTTAATCTGTTGGATGGCCTATCCCTTCAAAATGTCACAGCAGTTTTGTGGATTCATAGCTGAGATCATACCACCATAATACTCTGGCTATTTCCTGACTTATTTATATTATGGGCCAGACACAGAAAAAATTAGAAGTTCTTGCGTATCGCAGTGTTCCTCCATACACATGGCTGTGGGTTATTTTGTTTTGATAGTCAATAGTTGAGGTAAATGTCAACGCGAACAAAGCACATGAAAAATAGGGCAGTATTCCAAAAACAGTCCATAGCCAGATGGCTTGTAGGATTCAGGCTTATAACACTGGCCAGATACCAGGGCCTCAACATTTTATGGTGTCAAGTTCTTGCTATTTTGTCATCAACAGTTTTTTTTTAAATATCACTAAAAGTACATTTTCATTAAATTAGAGTCAAGAAATAAATGAACCTTGGAAAAGTAGGATTGGATTTTTACGCTTAAATGCTTTATATAGCTATCCAGTCTGCTAATTGTCCATTCACAAAATATCAGAAGCACTAGACATTACCTGTGGCTGCAATTTGATAAGGCTTCATGATAAAATTGAAAAAGGCAATAATATTGATCATATAAACTCTGCAAAGTGCAAGAGCTCTTGCAAGAGCTCATACTTTTATGACACTAAACTGGGAGGAGTGATAGATACGCTGGAGGGTAGGGATAGGATACAGAGTCCGAGACAAATTAGAGGATTGGGCCAAAAGAAATCTGATGAGGTTCAACAAGGACAAGTGCAGAGTCCTGCACTTAGGATGGAAGAATCCCATGCACCGCTACAGACTAGGGACCGAATTGCTCGGCAGCAGTTCTGCAGAAAAGGACCTAGGGGTTACAGTGGACGAGAAGCTGGATATGAGTCAACAGTGTGCCCTTGTTGTCAAGAAGGCCAATGGCATTTTGGGATGTATATGTATGGGCATTGCCAGCAGATCGAGGGACGTGATCGTTCCCCTCTATTCGACATTGGTGAGGCCTCAACTGGAGTACTGTGTCCAGTTTTGGGCCCCACACTACAAGAAGGATGTGAAAAAATTGTAAAGAGTCCAGCGAAGGGCAACAAAAATGATTAGGGGACTGGAACACATGACTTATGAGGAGAGGCTGAGGGAACTGGGATTATTTAGTTTGCGGAAGAGAAGAATGAGGGGGGATTTGATAGCTGCTTTCAACTACCTGAAAGGGGGTTCCAAAGAGGATGGATCTAGACTGTTCTCAGTGGTAGCCGATGACAGAACAAGGAGTAATGGTCTCAAGTTGCAGTGGGGGAGGTTTAGGTTGGATATTAGGAAAAACTTTTTCACTAGGAGGGTGGTGAAGCACTGGAATGCGTTACCTAGGGAGGTGGTGGAATCTCCTTCCTTAGAAGTTTTTAAGGTCAGGCTTGACAACCCTGGCTGGGATGATTTAGTTGGGGATTGGTCCTGCTTTGAACAGTGGGTTGGACTAGATGACCTCCTGAGATCCCTTCCAACCCTGATATTCTATGATTCTATGATTCTATGAACTGGATTTCCATGTATTAGCAAATCTTCTATTTTCCATTTAATCTGTCAGTCTATTTTAATCATAATGTGTTGAAACTTGAGAGCTTGGTTTTGCCATTTTTCTTCCTTTTACTTATTAGAAATATTATTGTATATACTGTGAAGAAGTTCATAGATTATTCCTATTTATTTGCTATTATTATGCTAGACTCTCCATATTACAAGGCTCAATAAGCTGCAATCAAATGAATTTATTATACTCTACATTTATAACAAAATAGCACACTTTGCGAGAAGTGAAAGCTTAGTGTGAAACAAAGGAAATTGTTAATCAACAGCTTTTCAACTGGATCTTCTTTTAGTGTTGAAGTAAACCACTAAAAATGGCAACTATTGTCTAATATATATAATAGCTAAGGACTCTGGGTCCTTATTTGCTCTTACGTTAAAGGTCTTAACACTCACAAGTAATTTTATTTGCTATCAAAATGTAGGCCATACTTCAGAAGTAGCCAGCTATGTCATTCCCAGGCTATTAGAAATCAGCACATCATAGATGTAATCCATTTTGGTTAGCCGTAATGCATGGTGTCAGAGGAACTGCTGCAGGCTGTAACATAAATAAGATGTGTCCCTCTTACAGATTTTATTAGGCAGTTCCAGAGCAGGTTGGGCATCATACCGTCTCAGCAATATAACAGCATGTTTATTGTAGCTCTTTTTTTCCCTGGGAAACAATGATATTTTGGATTATTACCTAGATATCACAAAAATATAATGGTGAACACAGAAGCTATTGTATGTTACTTACTGTGGGTAAAATTCATGCTTTTACAGAGGATCAACACAAGTCTTACTTAGGGCTGCAATATAGGCATATGCATCATCTGTGGTAAGGTAAGAGAAAATGAGTATGTCTGAACTGGCAAGACATCCTGAAGCATTTCTACAAGTGAAGTTATACTAAATGTATATTTATATCATAAGCAAAATCCTATTGGCCTCATTCCTTGGTGAAGGTAAAGAATACTAAAGTTCCACTCGGCAACTTGCCTAAGAGACCGAGAGGGGATTAGAGTAAAGGCTTTATCTGGCTTTCCTGGAGGGAGGGGAATCTAATTTCCTCATTTTAAAATAAGGATACAGGAGGATATTAAAGTTAGGACTCTGAATAAACCGAATTTCTATGACCAAAGTAGAGTTTAACTCCATTGTAGTCTTTCATATTAATTAATTGCTGACACTGGGTGGATTAGTAGGTTGAACTGACTGAAACACAGAGACTCAGAAGAAAATTAGAAGTCTCATTTGATTTCAGTGGAGAATTAATGCAAATCAGAATCGGGTCAACAGAATTAAACTTTCTTAAGGAAACTTTCTTTTTGCTTACCCTTTTAAACTTCCAGAGCCCTTTCATTAGTCAGATGGCAATTATTAGCGAATGGAAAAGGAGGACTTGTGGCACCTTAGAGACTAACAAATTTATTTGAGCATAAGCTTTCGTGAGCTACAGCTCACTTCGTCGGATGCATTCAGTGGAAAATACAGTGGGGAGATTTATATACACAGAGAACAGGAAACAATGGGTGTTACCATACACACTGTAATGAGAGCGATCAGATGAGGTGAGCTATTACAGCAGGAGAGCGGGGGGTGGGGGGTGGGAGAGGGAAACCTTTTGTAGTGATAGTCAAGGTGGGCCATTTCCAGCAGTTGACAAGAACATCTGAGGAACGGCGGGGCGGGGCGGGGGGGGGAGGGAAAGGGAGGGAGATAAACATGGGGAAATAGTTTTACTTTGTGTAATGACCCATCCACTCCCAGTCTCTATTCAAGCCTCAGTTAATTGTATCCAGTTTACAAATTAATTCCAATTCAGCAGTCTCTTGTTGGAGTCTGTTTATTAGTCATGTTTATTCCCGCCCTCCCCCCGCCGCCCACTGTTCCTCAGACATTCTTGTCAACTGCTGGAAATGGCCCACCTTGATTATCACTACAAAAGGTTTTTTCCCCCCGCTGGTAATAGCTCACCTTACCTGATCACTCTCGTTACAGTTTGTATGGTAACACGCATTGTTTCATGTTCTCTGTGTATATAAATCTCCCCACTGTATTTTCCACTGAATGCATCGGATGAAGTGAGCTGTAGCTCACGAAAGCTTATGCTCATATAAATTTGTTAGTCTCTAAGGTGCCACAAGTCCTCCTTTTCTTTTTGCGAATACAGACTAACATGGCTGCTACTCTGAAACCTGTTATTAGCAAATGGTGGCTTTGTAACTTTAAAATATTATTTTAAAAATTGGAAGGATGTCATTCCTAATTCATGGGCTTTAGCTGGAGGAAGAAATAAAAAACTAATTGCGAATTCAGTATATTTAAATGTATACATTTTATGTTCTTGTTATGTTCATAGGGTTATTATTATTTCCTACAACACAGGGCATATATCACCTCATTTATCCTCCTGTGAGTGGTGAATCTGTCAGCTCTGTATTATAGCCTGGAGGGGAAGTACTTTCCTATCACTACTCTTCAGCCCCACTATCGCCAAGAGCATGACATACTGAACCTCTTTTATCGGAGGAGGGATCTGGCCTGAGGCCCATTCTTCTTGTGTGTCAGGCCCAGTAAATAACCTCATCACAGCACAGAGAAGAGACCATATTGTGAAAATAAATGAAGGCTGAGAGCAATTTATTTGTCACTTGTAACAAATCACCGCACAAATCATAGCTGTCCAGCTTTCATTCCATTCCTTTACAGATATATCGCTCTAATGAGTCCTATTAATATAAGGCCTTGCTGGCTAATTAATCTTCCTCCAGGACATGAGCGGAATAACTGCTAGACCAGAAGCCTCATTGTTTCTCTTAGTGCTTTGCAATTCTTAGATATCCTGTTAGTAAGCCTTTAATTAGGGCAAATATTCCATGTCTTTGAGGGTGTGATATATAAATAGCTAGGTTGGCTCTCTTAAACAACTAGGGGTTTTTTCATTTTTTTTCTTTAAGACAGATGAGGGTTATTTCCTTTCATTAAGATGTTAATGAGATGCTGACAAGTGTTTGGTATTTTTAACATAATTAACTGTAGGGTTATTTTTGTTCTTTTCAAGCTATTTTTCAATGTGCCTTTTATTTTCTAAGTAGCTCATCCTATAATTAGAGGTAATGAAATAGTTCAGATGAAAAAACCTGATTCTTTTAAAACAAAACCTGATGATTTGTGGGTAGGTCTTTGATAAACATTCTGAAGTTCACATCCATACTTTTCAAGTTAAACTGAATATTAAGTGTGCTGTTGGATAAATGAGGTTTTCTGTATCCACTTCTTGAAATGAACAAGCCATTCACAGTAACTAAAGCCCTTGCTGAAAAAGATTAGATAGGGGAAAGCCAATTTGGAATAGTTAAGAATTGGCCCAAACCTCAAACCACACTATTCTCAAGGATACTGTGTGGTGAATAAAGCAACATATTATTTGTGAACGTTTGTTTAAATTAGAAGGAGGAATTTGATTCAACTTAAGTTGATTCTAGTCCTGGGTGAATAATGGGGGAGGTGGGAGGTTCACTGGATATTTTAATTTTAAATATCATGAAATTAATGAAGGGCAGTGTATCTAGTAGAGCACTGGACTGGGCATCAGGAGACCTGAATTCTCTCACTGACCTGCTGTGTCTCATTGGGCAGGTCATTTCCCATGTCTATGCTTTCCTTCTCACTCTTTGCATATCTTGTCCATTAAGAGCATGAACTCTTTAGGGCAAGGACTATCTCCCTATGTGCTTGTACAGTACCTAGCACAATAGGGCCTCAACTTTAGTGGGGGTTGCTAGGCACTACTTTAATACAAATAATAACCTTTACCTCCACCAAGGAATTAGGCAAATAGGACTTTTTCTGTAATTTAAATGTAAATAATAATGGTGAAATGCACTCGTGTGAAGGCAGCCCACATAAGGTCGTTGCATCACTAAAATCCTACTTACACCCTACTTTGCAGTTTTATGTGGAACTTAAATAGTTCATCAACTTTTTGCTGGCTGTCTGCACAGGAGTAAATTTACTCTAGGTGAATATGTTTGCAAGTTATCTAGCCAGCTCCTCTCAAGATTCATATTGGTTTGGAACTTGGATAAACACAAATGCAGTCTAAGCTATTTTCTGTCTCAGGAGACCTCATTTCCTCTCCTCCTCTCCCACGAAAATCTACTGTGAAATAACAGTAAGCCTGGCAATCTCCGCTAGTTCTATTTAGGGTCTCAAGCCCGTGCTGTCTGGATAGTCCCTTTGCAAATATGTGGGCGGGAAAAAGGCATAATCGGGCAGAGAATTGTCAGAACCCACATGCCACTGGTCAGAATATCTGTCCACACACATGGGGTGGGGGGGGGGAGTAAGTAAGCTGCTCCCTTTTAATGTCAACGGTAACTTCCCACCCACTCTCAGAGAAAGAGAGGAGGAATTGTGAATTTCTTCCTGGGGCACAGCAATTATGCACCATCCCTTAGCCTAGCACTGAGCCTAGACACTCAGTCTAGCCTCTAAATACTCCCAGTAGGTTAAGTTGCATGAGTAGCACAAGCAGAATTTGGTCCCAGATGAGAATGTAAAAGTAAAGCCAGAAGTAAAACCATTTAATCCAAGTGCAACTTCCTGAAACTGTAGGAGTTTGTGTGTTACAAAAGATATTTAAAAACTTTCTGCCAATAATTAAAATGAAAAGGGTAAGTGATGGAGTGCTAGTTATACATTTGTCTCATTGCATGGAACTTCTTTGACTCTCTTAGTTAGCATTCACAGGACTCCGAGGGTAGTACACAATAATCTGTACCAGTAGTTAATCAAAATAAACTACTTACCAGTAGCCTTCTTATCAAGGACTGATAAAACTGCCTTTGTGCATTTCACAAGCACATTATAAAAAGTTATTAATCCAATTCAATAGGCACTCTTAACAGTAACCTTTTCTTTTTATAACGTAGTAGTAACAAGTCATTCTAACTGAAAGATCAGCAAGAATAATGTTATATAACAGGAAAACAAAAAGAAACTCAAACTTACTTACTAAATTACTTTATTTACTTTAATTGAAGTATTGCCCACTTAATTTCACATTCTAGGATTAATTAATTTGTTATTAATCATTATAATGGCACTATTCAGAATGAACTGTCAGATGTCATTTGTATTCTTACATAAAATATTAGCTAACCTAAAAAGAACATCTTGTACTTACAGAAAGTATCAGCAAACTGTGTATTAGACTGATATTTACAAATATGGTACCTTTTCTAATCTATTTCATTTTACTTATAAAATTATTACTAACCTTTTTCCTGTCTGTGGAATCTAACTGAGTCATTATTAGAACTTAAAAAGGATGGCAGGTACAGAGGCACATTTAAAAAAAATAATAACAGTCAAATAAAGAAGATCTACATAAGCTAACTAACTGCCTTCTTCTGTAGCATGGGGGCATTTGTCACTTGCTGGTTTAAACTAGAGTAAATGGTGGATTCTCTGTAACTTGAAGTTCTTAAATCATGATTTGAGGACTTCAGTAACTCAGCCAGAGGTTATGGGTCTATTAGAGGAGTGGGTGGGTGAGGTTCTGTGGCCTATGATGTGCAGGAGGGCCAGACTAGATGAACACAATGGTCCCTTCTGGCCTTAAAGTCTACAAATCTATCCTACTAGTATAGAACAGATAAATTCACTGGAAAATGCAAACAGGCTTGTTTTGGAAATACTGTGAGAAGAATACTGTGGCCAAAATTTTCAGATTTGGGTACCTAATGTTAAGCATTTAAATCCATATTTAGGCATTTGAATAAAAAGCAGTTGGTTTTTCAGAGGCCCTGAGTAACTGGGATTCCCAATAAATTCAGTGTATGTGCTCAATAAATCAGGCCCCTTTTTAACCAGTTGCCTAAATACCTATTTAAGTACCTGACTTTAGAAACAAAGCATGACAATTTTGACCAAAAGGATGTGCCAGAGGCCACAGAGTGAGTTAGTAGTACAGATAGTCTTATCCCGTATTCACTGCACCACGGTGCTAAGCATCATACATGAGTCTTCAGTAGAGCTGAGCAAATTGACTTTTTGGTTCAGTGGCTGAGCAGAAGAAAAATACTGGCTCATTTAGAACCAAAGCTGAATTATTATTTTTTTCTTATCAAAACGTGTAGGGAAATGGGGAGAGGAATTAATTCATGTTGAATTGAAATGACATTTCAAAAGAAAATGTTGAGTCAGAACACCACTTTCAAAACTCTTTGTTTTGACATTTCCAAAACTTGTATGCAGGGTTTTTTCTACTGCAACTATTTGCCAAATTCAGTCTGAATTTGAAAATAGTTTTGGTGCCCCCCAAACTGCCTTTTGATGACTTTACAATTTGTAAAACAAATAATAACCTAGCTCAACTCTTCTAGCTGGGCCAAATGGCCAAATGTGATGTTATAACTTGGTCCTGGACTGCTCAATTTTTTAAAAAAATATATGTTAAACTTGATTTTGTAGGTAAATGAGATGTCATGAAGTCTGTTTGCAAGTAATAACATAGTAAAGGGATTTTTAAGGAGTTTGGTGATTCATGGGGGGAAAAGATCACATTGGAATTTCTCTTGAGGTGGAATGAATGAAAATGTGTGCTTTGGAGAGGAAGGCTAGTTAGTCGTCCCCTCTTTTGAAGTTTCTTTGGAGCTTGTACTCATTAGTCACTGTCAGCAAATATATTTTCAAATGTCATAGGTAGAGAGAGTGATTAGTACTTTCCAATGTACTAGCTAGGGTTGTCGGCACCTATGTGGCCATACAAGAGCCCATCAAGGGTTGCGCCACAGGTGGGCCTGGAAAGGAGAGATGTGTAGGGAGAGGTGAAGGAATATGGGGTGGGTGGGAGAGGTGGGGTGGAGGGAGGGGACATTGGGGTATGCAGGGCTTCAACAGGGAGAGATGCCTCTCTCCCAGTCCCGGGGCTGCAGCGGGGAGAGATGCCTCTCCCCCGCCCCCAGTGTTTTTTGTTTCTGCTGGTAGTGCACATCTGCACATTACCTTAATATTGGTGCCGCACATAACAAAATTCATTCTGCACATGGATAGAAAAAATTAGAGGGAACATTGGTCTTCAGGGGTTGGGGGAGTTGTTTGTTTGTTGGTTATGGTTTGTTTTGTTTTGGGGGTTTTTTTTGTCATTATTTCTAGATCTTTCATTCTTGAGTGAAGCTCAATAGATGGTCAAATGTTATTTGTCAAATTATTCAGTTTATCAATTGTCAAATGAATTATTCAATATCAATCTTTGTATTCTTCAGACAGCTCTAGTCAAGGCTGAAGTTGGCCATACAGGCTTTTGCCAGCAACAGTTACAGTAAACATACCACAGGAATCTCTCTCTCTCTCTCTCTCACTCTCACTCTCACACACACATACACACATACACACACACACATGATGGCTTAGTGATTGGTTTCCCTTTTGATAAATATATCTTAAATAAAGAGAAATGGAAAAGACATTCAACATATCTCAGCAGATGGTATTTAGGAGTGGAGGTTGCTTAGTAGCAGCAAATTTAAAAAAAAGCCATTTGAGCATTGCAGTAAAAATTGACAAAACACTGAATTCGTTCATTAAAAAAACAGGGCTGCCTTGGAAAAGCCAAGACATCTGGTCTCTTTAGTCCTCATAACTTAGAGGAGTGTTCTTTATATTCAGTCACAAACTGAAACTGTATCACACTTCAATTTCAATCTATTAGCCCCAAAGATTAGTGAATTGCAATATAATTATTCCCAATGACCAAGGATCTTTTACAATGAAATGCTTCTTTCTTGACATTGAGGAAATGCCTAAGTGTGTTTAGTCATTAATGGTGCAGAGAAAACATTCCCAGACTTGAATCAAAATACACCTGATTGGACTACACTCTAAAAGGTTTGCTGCTGATGCAAACTAGATGGTCTATTAAAACATATCTTTAATTTACTTTCTCTCTGGTTATTTTTCTTTCAAGAGACTTTATTGATTTTGTTTAGTTATTTAAAGGTAAGGAACTCTGGGAGCTAAGGCACTCCTGGATGACTCCCATTGACTTCAGTGGGGCCAGGATTTCACCCTCCAATTTTATCTGTGCTCTTGGTAGGGGATGCTTGGGAATTATACTATTTAAACTATCCTTAAAAACAACATTTTTGTGACATTACTCAAGGTATAATATGGACTGCTGAACAGCTGTGTCCCCTCAATTATCCAACTTGAGGCGCCTTTTACACAACTTTGCTGTGAGAGTATGCACTTCTGGTCTGCTCATTCACAGCCTCCAGCATGTAAATTACTCCCAGCTATACTTGGAGTGCTATGGCCAGCCATTCTTTAATTACACTCCAGAATGACACCAGCAAATTCCAAGTTCCAGACTGGCCCTCAGAAATGTGCATCTTGTACTGCCCAGCGCTCTCCTTCTGGATAATACAAGCTCATAAAAAGTCTGTCATTTTATAAATAGAATATGATATGGACAAGTCTTGTTATTTCAAATAGAGTTTCCCAAACCCTTTAATCCAAGCACAGCAATTTAGATAAACCAATAAAACAAGTTTATTAACTACAAAAAGATAGATTTGAAGTGATTACAAGTAATGAGGCATAAAAGTCAGAATTGGTTACAAGAAAATAAAAAGTAAAACACAACTAATATCTAACTTAACACGCTAAATGAATCAAAGCATAGATCTATCTCACCATATGCTTTGGCAGTCTTACTGCCTGGATTCCTTTCAGCCAGGACTCCTCCACCAGTTCAGTGTTACTTTCCTTGTCCTTCAGGTATTGTCGATGCCATGGGCAGAGAGAAAGAAAGGAATATGTTGAGGCATCTGTTCCCCTTGCATATAGTTCTCTTTTTCTTTGAAAATGATCTCCAGCTGAGGTTCAGGAGACAGAAAGTCTGTTCAGGAAGTTCAGGAAGTTCAGGAGACAGGAACCTCCAGCTATATCTTTGCCAAGATGTAAATTTCTCACTCACACCCTTTTTCATGCCGAAGAATGGCCACTTGGCCAGGTGATACTCCATTGATCTTGTTCACACCAGGCTGAGGCATCGTTTTGCCTTTTGTTTCTGAGGAAGTGGTTTGTGGCTATTTTTACAGACTAGGAATATGTCTCAATAATGTCATACAGTAGAATCTTTTAACATTACATACAATGTTGCAACAGACATTTTGCCAGGACAATTATGATAATCAAATTATGAGTTTCCAAATTATACCTCACAAGGCATTTTTTGTACAAAATTTATCATAATCTTGTAAAAGGGGTGAACATAAGGATACAGACTCTCACAATCCTACTTAGGAAAGGGGTTCAGTTAATGTAACCCTTTAAATGCAGAACAGCTATAAGGTCCCAATTCAGCAAGATATTTAAGTCCAGGTCCCATTTTTAAAGGTAGTTAGGCAGCTAACTCCCAGCCTAAATACCTTTAAAATCCTGTCCCTCTGTGCCTAACTTTAAGTATATTAGTACTCCCATTGGCATAAGTGGGACTACACAAGTGTTTAGGTACCTTGCCAAATTAAGGCTCAAGCTATTTACAGTATAGATCACCTCTCTTGATGGACCCCTATTTATATGGAGTCTTACAAGCTTTATTAATTGTCTAAAAAATCTTGCATAAAACTCTTCTACTCAACCAATATTTCTCTCTATTCATATTGTGTTAACTACTGGACATAGTTGTTCTAATTAGATTTGACATTTTCCATCATTCCCTTGATTAAAGGTAAATGTGTACTTTACTGCTTCTCTCTCTGAATATTGTCTCATCAGCATGATTTGGATGCTCAACAAAAATCATGACATCAATTTCTGCAAATAGAGACAGGAATGAAAAGGATTCTGAATAGCTAACTGAAGCATGCTGAACTCTGGACCATGTGCTTTACTGCATTAGCAAACATTTGCCTTCTCTTTTTTATGACAGATTCACTGTATTGACAATACCCCTGTTTTCCAGGGTGCTAGAGCTAAACCTTAAATGACAAAATAAATTGAGAAATGGTTTTCACTCCGAATTTGTTTTGCAGCATTACTTCAGCAATCATTGCCTGGAAACTTTCATAGAAATAGATGTAAATAATAAATGAAAATTCTCATTTATATGCATTCTCAGTTACAGGCAGTTATCTTGATTATGTGTAGGCCTTTTTTTAAACATCTGGATTTATAATTCCTATTGGTTTGCTTCTGTTTCTGTTGAAGTCAAAGCAAGATTTGCTGTTGACTTTGATGGGAGTGCATTAACCATTGCAGGGTAAATTCACTCTCTGGTACTCAGTCCAGGTAATTGGGCTAGGCAGTTGAAAGATGTGAATGGGGAAAAGATGACATCCTCTGTTATCAACAGTGGCTGAGCCACTCCAGTGTCACTACCCTGAGGCTGCAGGTACAACTCATGGCCCTAACACATACCCTATATGAAAGAGGAGGAAGGCTGGAAAAATCTGTGTAGCAGTGGTTCCTTCAGCCCCACCCATACACTGCCCAAACACCCCACTCTCTCAAGTGACTCCTGAACACTTGCATGCAGAGGATGCAAAATCTCCATGTGATTCCCCAAATCCTGCCCACTCTCCTGTGCAATGAAACTACACTAGTTCTGCAGGCAGGGTGACCCTTTATGGCTAGAGAGGCAGATTTGACTCTACTGTAAATAAATAAATTGTGCTGCTGGACTTGGGCAAAACAGCTCAGAAAGTTTGCCCGTGACTTCTCCAGAGGAGTTGGGCTCATCTTCAGTACTTCCCAACACAACAAAGAGAGGATCTGGGACCTTCAGGTACTGTGTCAGGCAGTGAGCCCCATACACAAACTCAACAGAAGAGAGAACACAGTCTGAAAGTCTGATCAGCACCCTCAAAGACCTGATCTTTAGAATACTGTACAGAACTATTTAAATGCCGTGTGAATAGTTTTAAGGAATTTGAAGTCTACTCTGAATTGTGTTTTGTGTGTGTATATATATATACATTGCTTTATAAATTAAGTTTTAATCTTTTATTATAAAATAAGAGGGGTGGTTATAGAGTTCCTGGTCATCTAGTTACCAGAGGGAATCAGGATGTGTTATAGCAGGGAGCTTAATAATCGGAGGAACTTCTTGGTGAGGGAGTTCTCTAGCTGCTGCTTAAGACATTGCTCTTTCTGTTTGTCCTCACACTACTGGTGGTTTAAAAAGAGGTGGCCTCCTAGATATATGGTTTATCCTATGTTGCATGACAGAGTGCTAGCTGAAGCACCCTGGTCACTTATGTGATTGTATAACAAAGAATATCATGGGCTTATCTGGAATCAATTAACTTGTAATGATGGGAATTATTGATGCTTGGTGGCAATGGTCAGGCTAATGAGGTAATTAGTTCAATAAGGGGAAAATATATAATTGGCAAAAACAACAAGTAAATGGGTCCCCCAGAGTAAGTAGGGTATGGTAGAGATATATGGGTGGAAGGCCCTTCCTGACACATACCTGTGCTATGTTCTGCCATGCTTGGAATCTAAAGATTAAAGGTACAACTGGGGGAAAAAACCACACTGTCCGTATGTTGTGAATAAGAGACCAGGCAAATGGGTCAGGCAGCATGGCACACTGGGTAGCTGAGGGAGCACCCTGTGGCAGTTGAAGATGTTGTGCTGCATGAGTCAGAACAAATTAACTTTGTGAAAATGATATGACCTTGGTTCTGAAGGGATGAGTTGTTGGGGATGTTTTTCAAAAGAGATGTTCTAGGAATCATTATGGGGAAATTCTATGTGCTGTGTTATACAGGAGGTCAGACTAGATGGTCACAATGGCTTCTTCTGGCCTTGGAATTCATGAATCTAAAAAGAAAATATGTTTCCTATAAAACATGGAGGCTCATTCTTGGGAGAGAATATTTTCAAGGTGGGCTGGACTTGAATACTTCCTGGGACCATGCACATTGACAGGTTTAGGCCAACCAATGCATTGTGCTGCCATGCTGTAGCTAACACTGCCACAAGATTTGTGCCTGCCTTTTGTGGATGACTGGATTCCAAGCAGAGATGTTGTTGCATAGTTATCTTATGGGTTTTTTTCATCTTTCTTTCTTGATAATTTCTCAGTAATATCTGCTTTAATTTACTACAAACAGAATTAGATTTAGTCTGGAATTTCCAAAAGAGTCTAAAAGAGTGCTAGGTACATACCTGTCACTGGATTTCAGCAGGAGCTGGCTCCTAATTCCTGTGGCCCTAGACCATTAACGTGGAAGTAAAGTTGGGCAAATAATGGATGTTTTGGTTCACTGGCAATTTTTAAAAGTCAAAAAGAATTGTTTCAGATGGGACCAAAACTGAAAATTTTTGGTCAGTTCAAAAGTTGAAAAAAAAATCCATTGTGGGTTAAACTAAATGTTTTGTTTTGGCAGGGCAATTTCCACTATTTTACTGTGCCATGCTGCTGCATGGAATGAATATCTTCTAGCTCCACCCCTCCAATTCACCAAGGCCTCCCTGAACCTGCAGTGCACAGGGAATGTACAGAAACTTCTGTGATGTCAGAGAGAGGGCTAATGACTCTTAAAGGCACAACACCCTTCCCAGATTTTTTTTTTTTAGCCATTTAAAAGGTTTTCTACTCATCTCAATCCCTCCATCACTGAAAATAGAGGGGCTGATCATGTGTAATATGGAATGTTTGATAGGTATTAAAGCGGGATGCTGCAGAGTTCCTGTACTCAGCAATTCAGCATGGTTTTATCCATATTTGAGCTCATCCAAATATTGTTGACAGAAGAGTTTTCAGTCAGAAAATGCCGTTTGATCAAAATCTAAATTTCATGGGAATGTGTCAGTTTTTGACAATATTTTAAATGGAAAAAGTGGAATGGTATTTCAACTTTCTTGTTTCATTGTGAGCACAGCAGAATACTTTAAAAAATCTGGGCCTTAAATAGGAGCAGTAATAGCAATAGCTAATACTATAATAATTTCCACTTGTGTTTCTCATTACATTCCACCCTACAAAACACTTTACAAATATTCACACTTTTATCCTAAAAACACCCTTATGAAGCACTGAAATATTATCTTTGTAGTACAGATGGGGAGATGAAGCACAGAGAAGTTGTGGCCTGTTAGGTTATGCAGGTAGTCAGTTGTGCAGGTGGTTCATTGTACATCTAGACAGTCATGTGTTTGTAGATGAGAGGTACTGCAACTAAGTCTGTAAGAGTAACTATAACTTATTAAAATGGATGGACTCACTAGGATTTTATATAGTGTTTTGGTCCAGACTGGACAGAATGGATCCAAAACAGTGTTCTGGATAGAAGACAATTATTTCAGGTAGATCATTTATTTCCAGGTAGATCATCTCTCCAGCAAAACCACATGCTTGATGAATCACAACACTGGAGATATTTACAACTGAGGCTATCAATAGACCATTCTATAGGGCTAAGTTAGAAAGACGCCACAGAAAATCCATCAGTTCTAAAGTACATTAATGCTTTCAGATATATAAAATGCAAATCTGCTTCTCTGACCTCTTGGAACAAACATATTTGGAGTATCTAGATTTGCATTACTATCATATTAGTATTACTATCTAGATTAGCATTACTATTATATGGTTTCTTCACTCAAAACACGTGCACCACAGGGCAGGATTTAGACCAATGGGTAGTGTATATAGTAAAATACAAGTATATGGATGATTACCAATAATCTGAATGAAGTAGAGGCAACATTGTTACGAAGTATCTTCTTTGGTGTTTGTTAATCTTATGTTGACAATTTCAGATATTTACTCATTTGACTGCACAGATGCATTCAGTTTGGGCAGCTGACTCACTTAGTCATTAGATCATATGCACAGGAAGAGTGTGTTATTGTGATTAAATGCATTTCCAAAGTGATACATTAGAGTTGTATTTAGTCAGCTCCATTGGTCAATTTGTATTCAGTGTGTCTGCTAAGTAGACTCCTGGTACTGGGATCCAGTCAAGTAAAACAGTTCATGATTTAGGTTTTGGTAGTCTATGGGCTTGATTCTCATAGTAAAGCTCCTTTAAACCACTCTGTGCTCTGGCTGTGTAAGGGTGCTTTAAAGGGGTATAAATGTAATTTAAATTGGCAACCACTTGAAGGCCTCTTTAAACAGCCAGAGTGCAAGGTGGTTTAAAGGGGTCTTAGTATAAATGAGATTCAGGCCCTATAACTTTTCCATAATTAACTTTAGAAAAGCTAAGCTATAAACTTGGTTAGATTTTTTAAAAAATATTGTATATGCTTCATGGAAAGGCACATGTGTTATACCAATAAAATAAAAACCAGCATGATCTTATTAAAGGGGAAAAGGCAAAATGCCACATTTATTGTGAATACAGAAAGAATCATAGTAAGCAGTTAGTTATAGCTATAACATTCCATTCAATCTCATATTTATTCACACATTCATTCATGCACACACACACAGGTTCTGCAAGGTTGTTATCATAGTACCAGCCTTTGAGTTGCTCATGCCAAGCCACTGGCCAGGTGGCTTGGACATGAGGAGGGAGCAGGGCCTTGTCAGATGCTCATCTGATGCTCCTGGAAGTTGGTTTGCAGAATCAGACCCCAAAGTTCTCACTTTCTAGAGTCCATTTTTACAGGAATTTCTTCCTATGCCAGTCTATGGGAATTGCTTCATCATGCTGTTGCTGAATCAATCAGCAGATGACACATTACTGATGGCTCCGTGCTGCCAGATGTTATCTTGTTCTTTGGTTCTCCCATTCTTAAGGCTGTTGGGTGGATTCCAGTCTGCCCTCCAGGGGTCCTCTAGTTATTTCCACTTGACGCCTTCTTCAGCCGATGGACACTGGATTCTTAGGCTGGCACCTCCCTGATCATTCAGTTATTATCCACACCAAGCATCCATCCACATACATCCTCTATCTCTATTTTAATCACAATTGTTAACAAAAGCAAGATGAATACAACAAAAGGGCGGGGAGTCTCTGGGTGCTGTTTCTGTTGTTACAGAGTATTGCTTTGAGTCTCTCTCTGTGTGAGTAGTTGTTGTTACAAAGAATTGCTTTGAGAACAGACTCTGTCTTAGAACGTACTAACACAATTAGCAGCTTGCAATTTTCACACATAGAGGGAGACAAACAGAGACCTAGAGACCTCTTAATTAGTAATTCTCTGGAATTTAAACTATGGGGAATCAAACTCATTTGTGATTTTAATACAGAACTTCTTTAATATGATCCAACACATTGGCAAAGAAGATGGAAAACAGATGATGTATCATGCTAAATTTTTAAAACAAATGAAAATACTCTTCACCTGCAACATAAGTGTGAGATGTTGTGTGATCATTCAGCTCAATGAGAGTACAAAATGCGGGACCAGTACTAATCCTGCATTTAACATTTGTACCTGACAATGTCTGTTATTTGCTTCACCTTATAAGATTAATCTGAAACCTTCTAGCACCATATTGTTCGGGCTGTTTACAAAGTATTTAATTAAAAAGATTTACATCAGTCATGTGTACATCTTACTGTGTTAATGCAAATAAATGGTGGGTAGCAAATAAAGCCACTGCTAATGTTTACCTGGACAGGTTAAAGTTCATCTATCTTCTGTCTCCAAGTCCATTAACGTTAAAGATGTTATGAATCATATGTGGCAGACTGCCCAAGACAATGTCATTTGCCATCTTGTCCTGCATAAATACTGTGGTACAGGTTTCAGAGTAGCAGCTGTGTAAGTCTGTATCCACAGAAAGAACAGGAGGACTTGTGGCACCTTAGGGACTAACGAATTTATTAGAGCATAAGCTTTCGTGAGCTACAGCTCAATGAAGTGAGCTGCAGCTCATGAAAGTTAAATGCTCTAATAAATTTGTTAGTCTCTAAGGTGCCACAAGTCCTCCTTTTCTTTTTGTAGTACAGTTATTTTCTTTAATGAATCTAGAGGTGTGGCATTCTGCAATTCCCATACTGATAAATAACAATGTGATTTAAAAACAAAATCTTCAGGATGGAATCCACAAAGTTTTCTTGGGAGACATTCCACTGATAACAATAGCTACAGATGATATGGTATATTGCTTTCTCAATAACCTCCCCCAACAGGCTAGCTAGTCTGATTCCTTCAGCTGGCAGTGAGTTCATAACTGAATAATAAAGAAACACGATACTTTATTAATAGAAATTTTTATGCTAAAAAGCAACTGGGTTTTGTCAGTTCAATAATACCTTTTACTTGAACCTAGAAACCTCTATCAAATTTAAATGTCATAGCACTTCTATACCTATTTCAGTCTTCATGGAAATAGGTACAGAAGTGCTATGACATTTAATTTTTCCTTCAATTTTGATTGTCCTTGCCAGTGCTGGCACTCTTCCCCATTTAGTTCTCTTTTTTAAAATGTCTATTTTATATTACTATGGAGCTGGGCAGGAAATGATTTCCCATCCCATGGAAATTTTCAATTCCAAAAAATTTCCCATCATGACTTAGGACCAAAAAGTAGAAATCTTAATTTTGTGAACTAATAATCAAACCTTGTTTTGTTTGGGTCAATTTCATTTTAGTTTCAAGAAGTTTGATTTCAACCATTTCTATTTTTTTTTACTCTAGCTGAAATTTCAAAAGGTTTTCTTTTTGAAAATGTCAAAACATTTTTTCCAAACATTTTTCAAATACAAAAATAAGCTGAAATCAACCCCTTCCGGCAAAAGGTTTTGGTTTTGATAAGTTGGTATATTTGGTAAAAGTTTTGGTGAAAAATTTCTTATCAGCTCTCTTTATTATTGAGAAAGTGTGAGGACTCTAGAATAAATATATTTGTTGAAATGGTCTTATATTGTAAGACCAGGTATCTAGCAGCATATCTGAACGTTGTTTGAATATTTGTTATATTTGTGTTTGTGTTTTTGTTTGTAGATAGGTAAGAATAGAAATGGGTGTTGGCCCTTTAAGAACAGGGAGACTCTTTGGATTGTAATGCATGAGTGCAGGGAACCCAGAACAATGTGCAAGTTCTACCTGAAGTGTACAAGCTCCAAAAATGTCAAAATCCGAGTCAACGAACTTATCCTTCAAGAAACAAAGCCTCACATCTGACAGATTTTTTTACACATTCTGAAGAATGTCTTTGTACGATTAATATATGATCTTACTTTTTGTGCATATGGGACTTTACAAATAATATTTGAGGTTCTTTTTATTTGCCACCTTGTTTTTGAGCTTTTGGGGTGAACATTTTCAAGCATTTTCCCTCAAAAAATTAGGGCTGGAAGTCTGTTTATTTATGAAAGCTGAAATTCAAATGCCTCAACAAGCTGGGGACTGTAAGAAGAACACCAAATATCATGATAAAATCATGGGAATTGGCCACACTGTAACAGTGAGAGGGAGAAATTGCAAAGCATTATTTTTATATGTACCCTTTTGCACTGTAATCTTTAGTAATAAAAAATGGAGTCACAATTTCAGGATAACAATCTAGGGCCCAATTCAGAAAAGCTCTGAGGTTCTATTAACTTCCTGAATAGAAATGTTGCTTTCCTGAATCAAGTCTTCAGTGATTCCGGGCACTGAATGAGTCACAGGTTACTGGGCACAGTGATTTCCTTTAAAAAAAGAATCATAGTATGTAGCATTACCTAGGGCTTGTCTTCACGGCAGGCTAAATCAGTGCTTCTGCAATCGATGCAGCAATGTTGATATAGTGGGTCTGGTGAAGACGTGACAAGACGAGAGCTCTCTCCCATTGACTTCAGCACTCCACCTCAACAAGAGATGGAAGCTATGTCTATAGGAGAGCATCTCCCACCCATATAGCGTGGTGTAGAGACTGTGGTATGAAACTGAAGTTGCATGACTTGCTCTGACTTACCCTTCAGTGTAGACAAGGCCCTATAATTCGACATTAACAAAAGATCAAGAGTGCTATCCTGGCTCCATTGAAGTCAATGACAGTTTTGCCCTTACAATTTCACCCTAAAATGTGCATGCATTATTGGACATGTGTCTACCCCTTTGTCCATGCAAAAAGGCAGGGTAGGGAAGGTGCAACACCCTTTACCCTTGCATAAAAGTCAGGCATAGAGAAGTTAAATTATTGGTCTAAAGACTCAAAGCAAGTCAGTGGCAGAGCCAGGATTAGGATTTGAGAATCCTATTAGCTAGACCTCTGCTTTAACCACTAGATCAGACCTCTTCTTTATTTGAAAGTAATCTTTCTCTCAATTTAATTTTATTTGGGCAAGGCTGGATGTCTAAAAACAACCTTTAATTAAATTAATTGATACATCACTAGTGTCTTAATGTTCCATCCATTTTCTTTTGTTCTTCCTCATTTAAGACATTTCCTCAACAGTCTTTTAATGTTTTGCTACATAGGGAATTCTTTCATGAATTCATGCTGAACAAGAATGAAACTATTTTTGTGTGTTTACACATTACCACAATGCTTTAAAAATTTAGCCTGAATCCTTGGGCATTTGCTAAGCTCCAGAGAGGACTTTACAAATAGGCAGATGAAGAAAGAAAGGTTTCATTTAGAGTTGAAAGAGTTCATTTGTACATCTTACTTCACGGGCATTACTTTTGTCCCACAGTAGAGAAAGATATAATCTTAAGAATCCACCAAGCCAGTTTAGATGACTGCCAAAGCTGTAATG
Source organism: Natator depressus (assembly GCF_965152275.1). Taxonomy (NCBI): domain Eukaryota; kingdom Metazoa; phylum Chordata; order Testudines; family Cheloniidae; genus Natator; species Natator depressus. The sequence continues at coordinate 268,828,682 of NC_134234.1, forward strand.
CAATCATATATATACAGTAACTCCCTTTTCCAATGCTTTCTCCCTTCACCTAGCTCAGAATACAAATGCTTTCCACCAGTTTATCTAAAGAAATCTTCTGTGCAGTAATGGAGATTGAGAATAAACATTTCAAGATTGGAATCCACTCATCTGTAAACAGAAATGACATGGCTGGCATTTGCTGAAAAAATTAGTAGAGATTATCTTTTCATAATAGCAGTAGATTGAATACTAGTTGAAAAGCAAATTTTTTTTCAGCAAGCTGTTTCTCCACTCCGACAACGTGTGTTTGTCTTTATGTTCAAGTGCAGCTAATTGCTTTCCTTTTATTTTTAATGAATCACCATTGCACTTACTCATCAGTAGTCCAAGAGCAAGAGAGATTACCAATGCTGAAACATTTACAGATGCACCTTCAATAGGAACTGAACAGCCTCTGGTAACATCATGGAGAAAATGGCAGTTTAAAGGATGACCTCCATTATTGCCAACTTTGTATTTGCTGCCATCTAATACTCAGAGATGGTACTTTGTGTGTGTTTGGGGGAAGTGGGGGGTGGAATCATACATCTAATTCATTCTTTGGGGGAAACATGACCTTGCACTACTAAAATTCAACCAAATCAATCACTGCTCCAGGCAATAGACTGGATTCTAGTACTAGGAAAGCCTACCATCCCAGTCTTTTCTACACACAAGGCTTCTCAGCTGTAGCTCACAAAAGCTTATGCTCAAATAAATTGGTTAGTCTCTAAGGTGCCACAAGTACTCCTTTTCTTTTTGCAGAAATGGATGGTGCATTTCAGGAAGTGAGAGACAGAGGTCTGAGATTCTGGGGTTTTAAAAATATAGAGCATTCTACAACTTAGATTCTAGATTTCTGAAAACTAGAAGGAAAAATGGCCAAAGCCAAATAGAGGATAAGGAAGGGTTGTTTATTTGGTTGTTTTGTTTTTGATTGCAGACAACGTGCACTGATGATCCTTTTACTAACGATGGAAAAACAACACCCTAAGAAATGTGGTGGCCTAAAAAACAGATTTTTAACAGCAATATATAATCTAATATCATGAACTGAAATGATCATGAGAGACAAAAGTCTTATATTCCTCACCAGGTTTAATATTCCCATGTAACTGGAAAATAGAACTGAGTATGTCAATATTAACCAGTGCCCAAGCCAAAAAGTAGGGCCTGAGATCAAGTGTAGTGTCTGGTTTCTATGTGAACTATGTACTGTAACAGGGAAATTATAGAAGGATGAACTTGAGGATATAACTGGTCTTTTCCATTTCTGAATTCTCTGATTGATGTTTTTAACATTTTCCCACTAAATATGCTTATTTCTCAGAGCTTTTAGGCATATACTTCAATTTGGCCCTGGGACAATCTGGTTGCGGCTGTAAGGGATCAGCTTGAACTTATGCCCCTGGAGTAAGTTCCCTCAGTGACATTATGTCCAGTAGGGTATTTGCTGTAGATGACCCTCATTCCACCACACAACCTGCCTTTTTCTCTCCTCCTGCTGCCCTCCCCAACCTCTAGCATGTCTCCACTGTGACAGGGTCAGGCCAGATGAGGAGGAACTTTGTCACGCCACCTTTCCCTCAGGCCAGGTGATGCAGTCCCAGCACAGGGGGCAGCAGAGTGGACATAGGAGACATTATATCACTAGTGATTCCCAATACCGAGAGGCAATTCTTCTGGGGCAATTTCCAGTTCTTGTAAAATTACTTTGCATCATGTAAGCAGCCCAAGGTGAACTGGAGGATCCATCCCAAGATTTCTTAATAAATAATAATATAATATAAATCATGCTAGGAGCTACATTATTATATTATCACTGTACTATTAATTTATCTCTCTCTCCCTTTCCCCTCAAACTGACCAAAGAAGTAAATGAAATGTAATAGTCTAAAGCTATAACTATCTTGCTTCCTTATTCTCTAATATGTAACCAGTAACCCTTAAGTATGGTGGCCACAATGACATCCCTGTAGGCTGTTTATTCCTTTCCTACTTCTTCCTCTAAAAGGGCCTCCCTTTCTTTGTTTCAAATTGCATGTTTTCCTTGTCTTTTGCCCCTCCCCATCCAAAAATTACACACAACTCAATATGCATTGACAAACAGGGTCCAGGTACCCCAAGAAGAGAACAGACAGTTTAACCCCCCCAAAATAAATGGGTTTCAGAGTAGCAGCCATGTTAGTCTGTATCCGCAAAAAGAAAAGGAGGACTTGTGACACCTTAGAGACTAACACATTTATTTGAGCATAAGCTGTAGCTCACGAAAGCTTGTGCTCAAATAAATGTGTTAGTCTCTAAGGTGCCACAAGTCCTCCTTTTCCAAAATAAACAGTTAAACCAAGTGATTGCATACTGTGTTATTGTACTACAAACATTTACTGAGTCAAATCTTTTATGAACGCTTGTAATGCACTGAACTTAATGGTCATTATGAGAGATGCATATGGGTTATGGTTATGAATGTGCATGTGTATATATAGGTGGAAAATCGTACTGGTCACTACGGTGCAACTTCAGCATCACCTCACAACGGGGTGGTGAAGCACTCAGGCAGGGAAGGGCTACCTCCCCAACCAGACCAGACTGGCTCCAACCACCCAGCCATGGTCTAGGCCAAGAAAAGATGATGATGGGTCATTAAAGGTAATGGGAAAACATTGAAACAACTTGCTACTGAAAAGAAAACCCCAGTCTTGGAAAATTAAGGGGTTTTCCACACTTAAAACGCTGTAGCTGTGCCACTGTAGTGCTTTAGTGAAGACACTACCTACACAGAAGGGAGGGGTTCTCCCATGGTGTAGGAACTCCACCTCCCCAAGAGGTGGTAGGTAGGTCGATGGAAGAATTCTTTCAACGTCTGAGGGACATAGTCATACAAACCTAATTTCCTAGTGTAAACCAAGCCTAAGAAAGGAGGGAGTTTTCCCCACTTTGAATATCTATAGTGACTGAAGGAGAGAAAAAATCCTGAAAACCCTTTTTAAAAGGGAAGAGGTTTAAAGTGAAAATCTATCCAAAAACAGACGGACAGCATCTAGGTGGGAAGCTGTCCATGAAATGCTGGATCCCCCCGTGACAACTGGGGGGGTACGCTGGGAAACAGTCCAGAAGCAATAGGTAATTTGTACTCGAGAAGGGATTTTCATCTAATCTGGAAGTGGAAAGCCTGAGGTTGTCAGTGTTTATTTGCAGTGTAACCTGTATATGTTTACTCCTCAGTCCTGCTTCTGTTTCAGTCAACAAACCATGCAAAGACCCTTAATCTGGTTCAACACCCTGTACAGTTTATTTATAATTGAGTCCCACCACCTTCACAGCATATCTACCACCTTTACAAGCAGGGGGAGTGCAATCTCTCTCCCTCTCACTGCCTGCTTTCCCCCTTTCCACCTCCTTCCTGTGCCTATCTGTGGGCTCTGGCTAATGGCTTAATTAGCCTTTCTGCTCTGCCCCATGCACAAATTAGGCACAGGTCTGCCTCTCCAGCTCCAATCAGGCATCGCAGATTGCTGCTGTGAACAGAGTGCTGACTCAGGATTTCCTGCTGAGCACTCTGTCACATTGCTCTTCCTTACTATTTCATCTCTGAATCTGTGACTTTTCTCTTAAATAAACTTTTTGTGTGTTTTTACCCCAAGCAGGTCTCTGGTGTGCAAACTGTGTGGAGTGTGTGAGCTAGTGTGCGATGGGGCTGGTTTAACCCCTTCAGGGGTGCCAAACCTAAGGGGAAGAGTCCGAGTGTTTGGTAGTGAAGAACTCAGAGTGTACAGATTTGGGGAGACTCGAGACTGGAAGGATCGTTGGGGTCACCTGCCAAAGAGTAGCTAGGCTGCCGGAAGCCAGGTTGAGACCTTTATGCTTGTGGGCTGGCTACTGGTGTCAGGGCTCTGAGTCACAGCAGCACAGCATTAAGACACCAAAGGTTACAGGGCAGCCAGTGACAGAACTTCTTAGTGCTCTGGGTGATCCCCAAGTGTCACATCCCCCTGCTAAAGAGAAAAAGCAAATGTTAAGTCCACTCACGTCTCATTCTCCAATTTATTTATATGTTATCTGGAATAAAGCGAAGCCTAGAAATTAAAACTGGATACGCCTACAACTGCCAGCAGGCAGCAGCTGCCAGCAAGGCAGAAACAATCACTCTTCGGTGAGTCACAAATTGCAGCCAAAGGAGCTAGCTGCCAGGGGCTGCCCTTACTATTCCCTCTCCCTCCTGCCAAAGATCACACAAAACAAAACCTCCATTCCCAAAAGCAAATGAACAAATTGACTTTTCAGATAGGCTTTTTTCATTATTATTTAGTATGAAGATGAGCAATCCCACACTGATTCACTCTCCATGTCCTGGATGGCTGGCCGGTCTGCTATGGCTGCTAACATCTTCAGAAGCACACCTTATGAATCATTGCTAGTTCTGAATATGAAACATTCCAAACCCTGAGCTGGGCTAACAAAACTCCATGGCTGCATGCTCACATATTTCACTACAATAACTCGTATTATTAATAGAAAATATTTATATTATGGTAGCACCCAAAGGTCCCACTCAGCTTTTAGAGCCCCATTGTGCTGGGTGCTGGACAAACTTATAAATGAGACAACTCTGCCCTAAAGAGATTAATGTTAAAGCAATGATGGAGCTATTTTAGGATTTGTCTCAAGTGACAAGCAGAGGTCCTTGGGCACCACACGATATGAGTAACTGCCACTGACATCACCCTAGAGCTGAACCTAAATCTTAATGGTATTTTTCATTTTGTCCACATTGATGTGAAGCTTTAAAATTGCATGGATTCCATTTGAACAGTAAAACTAACCAGTTTGGATGGCTCTCACATTTTCAGACTTCAGCTGTGCCTTTGGTATGATTCATGAGTAAACTGAATTGAACACAATAGTACATAATTCAGGGAAGGGAGATTTATTCATTCATCAACCTGAAATTCAAGAGGGACTGCCTATTGTGTGAGTAGTTATGCTGTGTTAATTTTCTACTGATGTGTAATGACTTTGCCCTTTAAGATAACAAAACAAAAGTTTTCAACACAACACAAATTTCAATTCACCTACATTACATGAAGTTTCACCTTCCAGTCATGGCTATTTTTTTCCACCTGGCTCCTCTAGAGTGAGGCCACAAGGAGGAGTCTGGTGCAGCCCCCCAGACAGTGTCTCCTGCCGATTTTGCTGCAAATGCTCAACAGCTAAGAAGAATGACCTGAAGAAGAATTCAATGTAAGCTCAAAAGCTTGTCTATTTCACCAACAGAAGTTGAGCCAATAAAAGATATTACCTCACCCAGCTTGTCTTTCAAATATCCTGGGACCAATATGGCTACAGCAATAATAACATTCATACATGTATTTACTTTTGTCCCTAATTCAGTTTTATTATGGTCCAATGAAAACTCCTTATGGAAGATCTCAGGAATATCAGTGAAGTAGAGAACATCTCAATAGCAACCACCTTTGAGCTGTACACACTTCATTGTAAAGAAAGCATAAGAGTTCTAGGGATGGATATCCATTTATGGTATGAGCACATCCCTTCTTTACTCTTATAGGCCATATCATCTGTGAAGTGCTGGCACAATGGCCCAGGCCATCTCCTCTAGACTAAACTTTAGCTATCTTTAGGAGTTCCTATCTCTACTGCTACCAGAGCCTCTGTACAACTAACCAAAGGGATTGGTGGTACCTCAGGCCTCCTCTGTCTACAATCTCATGGGGAGAAGAGCAAAAGCTTTGACTTGTTACTTTTTTGAGGAAAATCTCTCTCCAAGACAATGTTGGACACACACACATCACAAGAGGAAGCTGGTGAACAAAGCCTTTCGACTTATGACCACCATCTTTCTGTGAATGTTTCCTAAAGTGCCTCTGTTTCCATATTCTATGGTGTTTGGTATGACAGTAGTCAATATAAAAAATGCACTGTATACTCTAGTATAGTATTGTATGACCCAGCATCTTAGAAGAATTGTTAAACACAAAATTTTGTACCTAGGGGTTAGTTGTGGCCTTTATAGCCTCTGTGGGAAAAATCTGCTCTGTACATTAATTCATTTACAAATGAAGGACAGAATTCCTAATTTTGTAATATTGAAGTTTGAATGTGCTGTATGATTTTTTTTTCCTTACCCTATATTAACAGTGTCAACTTCCCAAGCAACCGTGTTCTATCTAACAAAACGGGGGGGAAATAGTTAACCTTACATGTCAGAGTAGGCCCTTTGGCTGAGATTTCTGCCATGTTGATGCTTTGCCTGTGGCTTCATACATTGATGCCCAACTCTTGAAAGGCATGGTGCTGTGGCACAGACATGCCTGTGTGGCTATATCAGTTAATATGACACCTGTACAACTTCTTCTGGTCTAAATCCAGTTCCTTGCCCAGTGCACCCATTTCTGCTTGCTGGTATCTGATCCAGGGAAACCGCTTGCTGGGGAAACACCTAGAGCTGGCAACAAACAAACAAACAAACAAAAAAGGTTAGTATATTTCCTGAAAAATTTTGAATGGAATGATTTTTTTAAAAAAATTGTTCAACATTTTTCATGAGCCTTTACTTTTGTTATGATGAAAAAGTTTGGTTTTTCAAAAATCAAATAACCATACAAAAAACCTCAACAACATCTCAATGTCTGATGTAGAGTTTTCAGTTGTGGGTCTTTTCACCTCGTTTTCTCCGATTTTATTCTACCCACCACCCCTTTTGTCCCTGCTGGAAATGGAGTGGGGAGGGTAAGAAAAGGAGAGAAAGTGTATATTTTCCCCCCTCCCCCACCTCATACTCTCACTTTTGAACTTCTTTTTCCTTTTGGGCGGGTGTGGAATTAAAAGTGGAAGAGAAAGGGGGAACCCCAAACTGAAAATGTTAAATTAAAAAACAAATTTTCTGAGTTTCTTGTCGATTTTTGTAAATGTTTTATCAAAAATTTTTGAACAGAATTATTTTTTCTTTTTGTGAGAATGTTTGTTTTGGTTGAAAAGCCATTTTTTCTCCATTTTTGTTTTGTTTTGTTTGTTTGTTAAATCAACTAGTTCTAGAAAACACTCTGTATCATCACAGCACAGCTGGGAGGTGGCATGTCCTGATAGATAGAGGACTCTAACTCAGGAGACCCAGGTCCTATTCCCATGTCCGCCAATGGCCTACTTCGTGACCTTGGCCAAGTCTCTTCACCTCCCATACCTTGGTTTCACCATCTGTAAAATGTGGATGATACTTACCTCCGTTGTAAAGCACTGCGAGGTCTACAGATTGAAAAGTGCTATATAAAAGCAAATCTTAGTATTATTATTATTTATTACATGCCAGTGCCTACGATGTGCTGTATCGTATATCACTATAGAACAGAAAGGAAATGATCTCATTCTGTTTTATGGGTTTATGTGGGTTTTTTTTTTTACTTAGATGTAGAGGAGTTCTCCATACAACTAGAGGAGGCAGCTCCAAGGAAGCTGCTGTTTTGTGTTTCAGTTCTTATGCAGAATAATTCAAGGTAGGCAGCTGTGTTCTCTCTTTCTCTCATGAACCTGAAAGGTGAAACTTGGCCCCATTGAAGCAAAAGGAGTTTTGCCACTGACTTAGGAACAGCCAGGATTGTACCCGGAGTCTTAAATTTATTCTCTCTTTGTTAAAAGAAAAGGAGTACTTTTGGCACCTTAGAGACTAATCAGTTTATTAGCTCACGAAAGCTTATGCTCAAATAAATTGGTTAGTCTCTAAAGTGCCACAAGTACTCCTTTTCTTTTTGCGAATACAGACTAACACGGCTGCTACTCTGAAATCTCTCTTTGTTGTTACTCCTTAATCTTTAGTAATAGTGATACTGACCATAAAAATACATATTTTATATGATTTCACTGGAAAACATCATGTTAGATTAAAGCATGTTTGTACAGAATCTAGCTCAGTAGGGCCCTCTTCCTGATTTGTGACTTCAAGCTTTATTATAGTGCACATAATAAGTAAATAAGTTTGGCACTTTGACTACTAGTTAGCCTTTTCATATTCTCCAGTTCATCCACCTGTACTTTTGTCTGAGCTTTTAATAGTTAACTATGAGATTCTGATGTTTATAGGCTACAGAGAGTGTAATACAGCACAGGCAGATCTGGAGACTATCGAGCCCATCTTCTTCCTCTGTCTTATCATCACTGGCTTTCATACACTGTCATTCCCAACCCTTGATAATGTTAATAAAATCACTTTCCTGCTTGGCAGATTAGGCAGTCTAGGAATAGTTGGGTTCATAAGTAAGAACCGGCAAGTGAAATTCACCATTATAAAATGACCTATTGAAGTGTCTGGCTTTTTGCTAAGGAATATGTTCTGTATGGGAGGTTTGAAATGGACACTTCTACATTTCATTCAAAAGAACTGGAAAACCCAACACACTTTGTTTTCACTCTTTCTCTACAGTACCAGTAGCCATGGTTGTTTATATTAAAATGGGAGTTCATATAAACACTGTTTTCATAGTTTATCTTAAAATGGATATGAATTTGGACAGCACCTCTACCAGGCTTTAAAATCAATCTTGTTTATACTGTGATTGCCATTGTACTTCAAAACCAAGAGTACACTGTCCAGGTGATTTTTGTTGTAGTTTAACTCCAAAGTACAAGGAGTCTTGCAGCTGACACAGCTGCAATACAGCTCATCTAAAAAGTTTGCTGCTAGAGATGCCAGCCTGGCTCATTGTAATAAACCTGTGGTGCAAATGTACATTATAATGTTATTCCCTTACTGTTTCTTTTGGCAATCATCCATTGATTTAGCCTAATTCATTGTGAGCATGTGTGTGTATGTGTGCACATGTGTATAAAACAGTATTGCTGCAAAATCAAGCACTAAAAGTTAGGCAACACTAGAATTAAGCTTGCTCGTGCAACCTTAATTTGCTCCCCTTCTACATACGCACTATGATAGTCTTTAATTACATGATCACTTGCTATTGTTTCCACAGGACTCCTAACTCATTCAGTAAATGAGTAATTAGTTATTCAACATTTTTATGCTCCTCATCCAGTGTGTAACCCTGCACTGAATACAAAAATTATTGACTTCCTCCTCAGCATTTCTATGGTGCTCTCACCATAATATCAGAGTGCTTCAAAAAGTCTATGAATTTAACTTGAGAACACTCCTGTGAGATTTGGTGATGGTGTTATCCCCAGTTTATAGCTGGGGAACAAAGGCAGAGAGACATTAAGGCCAAAATAATCAAAAATGTCCACCAATGTTGGGTGCCTAAATTGATACCTGTAGGGCCTGATTTTTCAGAATATTTAGCATTTAGTGCTTGTACTGATCCCCTTCTGAAACCATCAGACCCTGTCTCATCTTGCACCTCCTCCCGGCCAGGGCCGAACTCACCATGTTTAGTGTTCTGACCATGCTGCGTGCTTGCCAAGGGAAAGTGAGAAAGAGGTGTATGCGACTTTTATGATTCAAAACAGTGAGTGCACACACAATACTGACTCTGTGTATTGTTTCTTTTGCTTCTGCATATGTGCCCTTGAGGGCCAACTCCTACACACCGGCGAAGCGCCTCCATAAGATAAAGATGCAAACAAGGACAAGTAAGGAAGACATGTTTTGGGAGTTGCTGCAATCCTCAGATCAGGCTGATAGCAAGCACAGAGTGTGGAGAGACACAATAAATGAGAAACTACAAACGGATAGCCGGGAGAGGAGACAGGGTCAGGAGCAGATAATAAAGGTCACAAACAGAGATACTGAGGTCCTTGATTGCATTGCAGGCAGAACATATGCGTGCACAACTCCCCTTGCAGCCCATACAGAACTGCCTTCCTTGCCCTCCCCAAACTCCCCACACACATTGCTCTCACATTCCCGGCCCAACACAGTACCCCTTGCACTCCACCACTAAGAACATTTTCCATAATGACAGACTTACACACAGCTGTGAGATCCTCACTTCAGCGAATGTTGCTCATTGTCTTGTCCCTTATAACAAATGGCAACCTGCGTGTTGCTGTTTAATAAAAATTGAGTCTTACAAAGACAGTGATTCTTTATTTGTGACTAACACAGGGTGATTGCGACAGAAATTCAAACACAGTGGCAATCGGCACATTTGCAGACTACAGTTAATGTTCAGGCAGGAATCATTACAGGGGCAAATAAACAATGCCTGTCTCAGTTCATTATAGAAAGACACATTACTGGGGCTCATTGTCAAAACGCTGCTTCAAAGCCTCCCTGATTCAAATAGCTCCCTGTTAAGCCACTCTAATAGCCCTGGTGTCTGGCTACTCACAGTCACAGTCCTTCATAGTAGGAGGTGATTAATGGCCCTGCACACTGCTGCGGGTGGGAGGCACAGGGAGGGAGGCACCTCCCACCCACAGCAATCAGCTGTTTTGTGGCATTCAGGAGGCTCTGGGGGGGGAGGAGAGGGGGGAGGATGTGGCATGCCCGGGGGAGGGGGTGGAACAGGGGCGGGAAGAGGCAGGGTAGGGCCTTTGGGGAAGGGGTGGAGTGGTGGCGGTCCTGGGACAGAACCGGGGGTTGAGCATTCCCTCCCCCCCACCCCCCCGACACTTTGGAAAGAACAGCAAGAGGAGCAGCCGGACGATCCATCCTCTTTCACCCTCTGACTCCACCACCTCAACCAAGCTTCACAATCATCATTGCTGAGCAAAGTATTAAATTGTTTGTTTAAAATTGTTTACAACTTATACTGTATATGTATATGTCTTTTGTCTGGTGAAAAAAATTTCCCTGGAACCTAACCCCCTGTATTTACATTAATTCTTATGGGAAAATTGGATTCACTTAACATTGTTTCCCTGAAAGTCGCATTTTTCAAGAACAAAACTACAACATTAAGTGAGGAGTTACTGTATTCCAAAATGTATCGGCTCAGAATGTACTCAAATAACAATGACAGATTATCCAGCATCAAATCTGCTGTAATTATTATAGCTGCTCAGTGCTGTATTACACAAAACTTCTAAGTTACTTGTAGCACGCTGGGTGTACTGCAACTTGGAGGCAAATTCTGAAGGCTCTTCAGATGTTAGACCTTAGGTCCGTTGGGTCTCAATAATGATCAGGACACAGGGCTAAATTCAGGGGATATTTTATTAGGATTGGCAAAAAGGGGGAGTTTGCAAATACCCTGGGTACAGGAGCTTAAACAGTTGCAAAACAATTGTGGTTTTTCTAGGAAGGACAGTCCACTAGGCTTAGGGCTCCTCAGGCCTAGACCCTGCTAGAGACAAATAGGAGCTTGTAGGTTTCTAGCTCAGGATCAGTTAGAGGGGGGGTCTCATTGGGCACCCTCCACAATGGCTCCCTGCCTGGTTTCTGGTGCTTCCTCACATGTTTTGCACAGACCTGAGTCTGGCAGCAGTGTCTGGCAGTCACACCCTGTCCCCCAGCTCCTGCTGCAGCCTACTGTGCTCGCCGTTCCCCAGCAGCTTCCTGGGCATCCAGCTTCCCTGCTGCTTCTGGCTTGCCAGGCAGCTGCCACTTCCCCAAGTACCTACTTCCTGGGTCAGGGTCTTCCATAGAGTTCCGGCCACTCCCGCTGCTGGACAAGGGGAGGAGATGGGCCTACCCTGCAGGGTGTAGATTAGTGAACAGGCGATTAATGAGAATGATAGTTTCCTGCTTAGCAGATTCATCACAGTGCATCTGAAGTATTTTAAACCTAATGAAACTCAATAACTTTATACAGAATGTAATATCTAGAAGAGGTACCTGGGAACATCATTACAGGACAGTCTGGCAGGATGGAATATTATATAACTTTGGGGGTAGACATGAGCCATGGATATTTGAGATCTTTATGTGCAAATATTTTAATGCATGTGAATCTCAGCCCCATTGTTGTAGTCAAATTACAACTAGGTTAATTACATACTGCCTTTCTACATTTCCCTTGTAGTTTCAGTGGATACACCATTCTCCATTTCCTGTCTTAAACAATTACGTGGCATTGCTATGTCCTGTTAAACAATCTCTTTATTTCACACCAGAGGAAACTACATTTCAGTGGTGGATGAAATCATGCTTATGTGCAGTTCACATGCAAGTTTAAAGCATTAGGGAAGATGTCAAGATAAAAGGGTGCTGTGCAAATGTGAGCTATTGTAAATGATAATACAAATACAACATGATCTGCAAATAAACAAGTTGGAGGTATAAGCATATGAAGAAAAGTGTGGTATTATGGACAGAAGGGAAACCTTTCAGAAACTAAATATGCTGAAGCAGAATAAAGTATGTTGGGAAAAAATGGGCAACGAGCCTGATTTGTGAAAAAGGATTTATTAGCCCATGAAAAAGGGGATTTGAGAGAAAATGAAAATGGTCTAAAGTCATTATGGATGGAAGCTGGAGATGCTAGAAAGAATAAACTAGTTTAGCAACATGGGCCATCTAACTAGTGAGAGGAAGTGGACTGTGAAATAAATGAACACTAAAGAAACAGGTAAAAGAATCAGAGCAGTAACAATGGGTGATTTTAAGTATCCAGGCACATGCAATGCAAACCTTGAATCCTGTCGTGATTTTGCATAAGTATCAGGCAATGCTGAATGTCCTGCATTTTCCAAAAACACTACTATTAAAAAAGGCTCATGAATGAATCAAAAATCTAAACTATTTATCACAACTTGGTGTTTCAATATTATTACTACCATAGATATGACTTATTAATATTGCTGACTATAAACATTACTAATTATGAAACATAGCTTAAGTAGATAGAAATTGCTGGTGAAATTCTGGTTCAATTCTGGTTCAATGGCAAAACTCCCACTGACTTCAGTGGGCCACAATTTCACCCTGCATGTGGTCACAAAAAAATGTCTGTACATTGTTTTTATTTTTATTTTCCAAATAATTATTTTTAAAACAAAAATAATTTATTTGTTTTTGATATAACTAGAAGTCATCTGGGGCAAAAGCTATTACTAATTATGCTGCATGCTGAATATACCAGTTAACGCTGACTGAATTACAAAGTGTCTGGGGACAGTTTTAGTGAAGGTCAATATGCAAATTACTGTTGTTATTATTATTGTACTTTAACTTAATATATGAATCGAGTCACCAGAAGCTGAACAGCTTTAGAATTAATATTATCTGGGGAAACATATAATGTGACAGAAAACATAATTGAATTATATGGAAAAGAGTTATCTGCATCTGGTTGCAATGAAACAAAGCTGGAAACATTCTGAACTTCCATACATCCAGATGTGAAAAATGTATTTCAGTGTATTTCAGAGAACTGATGGCATAGAAGATTAATGAACTCTTTCTGTAGGGAATCTGTGGTTCTGTAATCTTGGAATCTTACAAAACAGGGCATATGTGTGCAATACAATTTTGTGTTCTCTGAACCGTGGCTCATAACTAAAGCGAGGCAGATACTGCAAAAGTGGCCCTAAAATAGTCACTCACTTTGAAAATTAATTTGTATTGGCCATTCTTATAATTCTGTTATAATTCCCTTCTAGACTGTTTATGTGATCAAGTTTTACCAGCATAAATATTCAAAAAAGCAAACTTTAAAGTTGCATGTTTGAGTATTTTCAGAAACCAAAATTTAAATTCATATATAGTGTATTCATTCAAAAGTACTTGCACATTGTTTAGTGATTTGAATCATCCAATCTGGAATCAGAAAAAAAACATGTGGCATATCTGTCCAGTCACAGCTAGTCAACACATCAAGTGTGGACTATCAAATACTCATTCAGAACTGTTCATAAATCAAGCCAGGGAGTTAAAAATACTCACAGTATCATTTCAAATACTGAATACGTTTGAGAAAATGTGTTCTGCACATGGATAATTTCTTAGAAGGAAAAAAAGGCTAACTTCAACTTTGACAAATTATTCATTGTGAACTCATCCACTTTTTGTTATCAATGCAGAGTAGGAATATCTGATCATTGTTTCCAGTATATATTGTTCATGAGAAAAAAACCAGGTGAACAAAGATGCAGATTCCTGCTAATTAGGCTTTTTGCGCTTACATGAAATCACCCTTCATTTTGTAAATAAGATTTCAGTGCCATCAAATTCAACCCTGAATTAATGTTACATTGAGGTAGAAAATAAGCCTTCTTCCATTTAACAAGTACATTTGTGGTGGGGTGCAAATCCCACACGGGTGAACAAAAGGTGAACAGGAGTTTGAAAGCTCATTTATTTTGTGTTGCTATTCCTGAAGAGTGTGTCAATCTTGATTTGTTATCAGATCTGGCTGGGGAGGAGCTGTGTCTTCTTCATAAAGGAAGGAAGGTAAACTTGAGAGTGAGGTCCAAGAGAGGTACCCAGGAAACGGAAACACAGAAGTGGAGAGGGTTACAGTTCCCTCATTCTGGGAAAGGAACCATGGGGAAGCTGTAGAAGAGGAGGGCCTTGGTGGTAGGCCCTAGGAAAGGGGAAAAGCTCTCAGGAAGTAGCCCGGGGGTTGGTGTTCTGCAGCAGGAACAGGGAGCTGGGGAGGACTAAAAACTCAAGGCTGAACAGGTGGACCTTGCTTTAGTTGGGTTTGGGGTTTTTAGCATTCTGTTGCGAAAGGCCTGGGAACCTGCTACTCTGAGAGAAGAGGAGCCCGGCATGGGTGGAAGATGCTGTGTTGATAATTAGAGTTGTATGGGACACCGATACAGTGCAAGGGGTAAGACTTTAAAATTCAAAGTGACCTGGCTGGAGGGATAAGTCACAAGAAGAAGCAGGTCACTGTAGGGCTGAAGTTGCTGCTGTCATGGAGCAATAGATGAGGCAAACCCACTGCACCACATCCAGCCAGTAAGGGGAATGTTGGCCAGTGAGTTGCTCTTCTGAAACACGTGATTTTTTTGCAAAGCTATTATTTCATAAAATAAGTTGGTACTTAACTACAAATACATATATGGTGCCCTAAGGGGGTAGCTGTTGTATTATAGGGTATCCCATTCACCGTGTGTCCAAAGAAGCATAATTCCACTTCAGCTGGTAAGTAGATGCATAGCCCAAACCAGAATTGGCTGTGCAAGACCCTCTAATACAAAGATGTGTGTATATATAAAATTATGTGCAATATAACCCATAACTGGTATCAACAAATTATTTGTTAACATCAAACTGTGTTATACTGTGCACTTGGGCCAAATCCACAAAGGGAGTTAGGTGTCTGAGTGCCTGCCTGATCCATCAGTGCTCATGCCCAGAGGCAGAAACCTGGGTACCTAAGGGACTTTGACATCAAAAACTTAGGCACTGAGGGGTTTTAGGCACCTCCAGAGTGATGTGACAGCTCAGCAGGATCTCAGTAGGACCAAGATTTTGGACTTAGGCACCTAAGCCTTTTTGTGGATCTGGGCTTTGGTGTCTATAGAGAGAACAAAGTTAGAAGCAATAGATTTTATTTTATTTGACAAAAATGGAGGAGCCCATGACTCAAGGAATTGGTAACAGGATGTTAAGCCTTTTATCTCTGTGCCAATGATTTAAACTCATCTTAGCTTAATGGTGACTGAAATCTGTTCCAGGAGACTGCTTTCAAGTGGGAAGTTAGTTAGTGGCTTCAGTAATTTCTAACTGGCTAATGAATACATTGTAGGGCTGGTCTACACCTAAAATGTAGGCCGACATAACTACATCACTCAGGGATGTGAAGAACCCGTAGCTCAGAGATGTAGCTATGCCTACCTAACATTCAGCTAGCTCGGTGGAAGAATGCTTCCATCAACCTAGGTACCCTTGCTCAAGGAGATGGCGTTCCTACACTAAAGGGAAAAAACCCTTCCATCAGTGCAGGCTGTGTCTACACTACAGGGTTATGTAAGTATAGCTGCAGTACTGTCTCCATAGTCTCCATAGGGTGGACATGGCCATAGTGACCACCATATCACCCTCAGCAAAAAAGCCAAGGAATGGAATAGCAATGGATAATGAAACAGCTACCTATATTTAACAAATGGTCCCTCCCAGGCAAGGGTGGAAGCATATTATGAGAAAGTGAGACATGCCGGAAGCTTACATTATGGTCTTTGCTGAACTATTTTCTTTTTATCTGCCTGCCTGCTGTATAGTCCAGAAATGTAAATGACACCCTCAGTTTGGAGTCCCTAATGAATAATTTGGGAAAGTATATTTACACTATAGTTAGTGAACTTTGTTCAGAGATCAGCCTAACAAAGCCACTTTGCCAGTATATGAATTTTTGTTGAACTGTTCAGCACATCTGCATCATGAAAAATAGCATTCTGCTCCTCAACCCCACGTTCTCCATACCATACTTAAAGAAATGCATTCCAAATAGAATTACTATCAGCTACTCCACACATCTCTGGCAATAATGAAAGCTTTGTTCCCTTGGACCCGACTTGCAAACGCTTCAGTAAATTAGGAAGGAATGGGCAAAGTGATCGAGATCAAAGGATAAAATTAAACTAAATGACACTGGATTATTAATGTGTTCCTTTAGACAGAAGGTTCAACCTTGCTTCAGTTTTCCTAACACTCTGCTCAGCTGTAAAAATTTTCAAATTAGAATATGGGTCAATTACCCTTCTTTCTTTGTCACAGGCTTTTTGCACCTATTCCCCCACACCAGGGTATGGTTTGAGAGGTACAGTTGTGTATATAGTTTCTTCCTACTCTTGGAATCTTGGAAATTGGGGAGAATTCCCCAGTTGCAGTGTGTGTCTACCTCACTCCACTGTTTTCTCACTTCTTCCCTCTCCCTGTCACCTTGTCTTCCTGCTCCCGCTAAAAACTCTCATTTAACCCTTCTTGCTGAAAAGCACCTCACTCACAAAATCCTATCACCTCCACTGCCATTCATACACAAGGCAAGTTCTGCTCAATCACATGTGCAATCCTATTATAATCAGGGGAAGCAAGATCCCAGCAGCATGAAACCCAATTAACATTAGGCCACTCTTTCTTTTTCTTTTTTTTAAAGCAGGACCATGCTAGTGAAACCTGCAGATGACGACATGGAATGCAGCATGCTACTTTTGTTGCCTGCATTCTGGAAAGTGTGAAAATCACATTGTTTATGGACCAAAATTTATGCACCCAAAATGGTTTGCGGGGGAATGAACTAATTCGTTATGTGTTCTGACTATTTCTTTAGAATGACACAAATATAACTGGGAGTCAACATTCTGCAAAACAATATGTATATGCATATGGTATCTATATTGTTTAATACTCCACATACAGTCCCAGAGCTGGGAGTTCAATTACAAGAGAAGTATGAATTCAACAAAAAAAAATTAGATTTGTCATCATAAACAAAATATAACAATGACAGGGGAGTCATCAGTTTTGTGGAGTTACTCAGTAATCCTGTAGCTGAATTGTTTAATTGCAAAATTACTGGTAGACTCGATTGCCACATTGTTGATCCCTTCCCAGGAGACAAGAACATTAATTTGTAGTTTATCTCTGGGAGACCATTCAAAATTCTGATTACTTAATCCCCGATTCTACTCCGCTAAGAATCCAATCTCCAGGCCCGCTGTAACACCTTGTTTTCCATTTCCGCTGCCAATCCAAACTGCCTGAGAACTGACAGCTCATGATATGTTCTTGGGTGCTGTGCCAGGATGTCTGTTTTCCATCATAGAACAGCTAAAGATTGCTAGATTAGGCCTTTCCATTCCCAGAGGAGAGTGCCCTTTACTGACCATAAAGTGAAGTTGTTAATTCGTGGGGTAGCATGCAGTATCATCTCTCTCTCTCTCTCTCCTGATTTGTTGTTAGTATGTACTATCTAGGGGAGAGTTCCTAATGACGGCAGCTCTCTTGGGACTGGTCTTCACTGATGGCAAAATCATACATCTTCTGACCCCTGCATCTCAGACAGGCATCTGTTTCCTGTCTCCATCACCAATAAACTGGTACCCAGAACCCTCAAAGACCATCATCCCCGCTGCATTGCTCCTTTGTGTTTGACTCTTCCTATCCCCTTGTAATTCCACACAGAGGGCCAGGTTGTTCAGTGTCAGCTTAACTATGTATTATGACTTTTGCGGATTGTGTTTGTTGAGGTGTTGTCTTGCCCACACGTCCTGCTCCCTGTCTTCTCTAAATGTGTGGCTGTCCCAGCGTAAGGGTGGGAATGTTGCTGGTGTTATGCCATCTGTGGTGCTGGCAGACCAGGTGCCAGCTCTTGTCAAGGCTTTAGGCCTCAGCCAAGCACTGACAAATTCATTGCTGGAAACCAATCTGTTTCACCTGGGTGTTGGTATGGTTAAGATGGGTTTTGACCTTATAATAACATGTTTAGTGTTTAGGCTTTCTGAAGTGCTTGTAAGTTGCTGCATGCATTCATCTCACTTATAATAATTTTAGCACATGCTATAAGGTAATATTTAAGTTTTGCTTTATAACTGTAAAAATGTGTGCTCTGAAACCGTGAACCCAGTCAGGAAAATTCATGTCTTAACTATGAAGAAGGTTATCAAAACTAAATGGACCATTGGGGACATCAAAATACAAAGACTTTGTTAATTGCTCCCTCACATCTATGAAGAGGCTACCTGCAAAAGGACTCATCCCATCCGCTTGAATTCTTTAAGAAGGAAATAAAAATAGTGGACAAGAAATTTTTTCATCTCTTTTTGCAGTTTGGACTCTCACAGGGCAGGAGCTAAAAAACAGAAGCAGAGATCCCCAGGGTCAACCTGGGTTAGCCCAAAAAGACCTTCACAGCTGGCATATTGCTATAACTCTGTCATTTTTTAAAACCATAGACTGTAACTCAATTGTGTATATATATTTGCATGCTTTAATCTTGAAATAACTCTCCCATGCCTTTTCTCAGTTAATAAATCCTCAGTTTACTATAGGATTGGCTACAAGCATTGTCTTTGGTGAGATCTGAGGTAAAAATTGAACTGTGACTGGTCTCTTGGGACTGGGAGCAACCTGAATATTTTGTGGTCTTTGGTGTATAGCAACTAAGTCCAGCCTATATTGTCACCCAGGGAAGTCGGAGTGCCAAAGGGGGCTATCTGTGACTCCATGATATGACTGTTATAGTGCTTTAGAAGTTCACACTTGTTACAGGGTTGGTGAAATCTAATTATAGAACATACAACCAGTTTGGCATCTCTGCCCTGCTTCTTGACAGTCTGCCCTGAGGTTGGCACTCACGGTCGTGAACCTCTCCAGACAGCATGACACCAAATATGCACAACTTCTGCCAAGTGGCTTGCTTTTGGTGTGTGGCTGCTGTGTATAATATAGGTACTTAAATTAATCCATGAAGAGAAGCTACTACAGTGGCACCATTTCTGGTGCAACCTTTTGGGATTGCACTTGTCACTTACACCCAAGTGTGCTCCTTTGAAGTGTTACCTGGCAGCCACATGACCTGAGGTCACAGCTTTTGGCAGATATGGCTCACTTATGCCTCAGCTGCATTCTTCTTTGAGAATGCATAGTGGGTGCCATTTCCACTTGTACTTGTTATCATGGGTGCAAAAACCACACATCTAAGGCACAAATTCTAGAAAACGTAGCCCAGTGTATTTGTGTGGATACACATCTCACATCTGCCAGGGCAAGGAAAGGGTTAAAATAATTCTCAGAGAAGGGAGGTGAACCTGCCTGGCCTTGAAGAAATTACTTGACCTGCCAGAAATGAAAGGAAAGCACTGCAGCTGGAATGCATATTAAGGAGCGAGTATTAAAAAGAGGGGGCAGATAGTGGTGCAGGGAGAGAAACGGGAAATTCTTTCCATCTCTGTCTGCTCTATCCCAGAAAGGATTTGACTTCAAGACCCAGCAAGGCAATTGCCTGTTTGGAACTACATGGGAAAGGAAAACCTTTTGTATTGAACCTAGCTGAACACGGGATGTGCTTTACAATTCTTCAAACCAATTTAAATTCACTGAAGCAAAGGCCTAGTTTAGTTTCAATACCTCCCAGGCCCTAGCAGCTGGAGGAAGGGCTTGTGTCATATCAGCAGGAGACAAGGAGGTTGGTTTGTTTAAGCCACTGATGTGACACTGTTTATTTTAACCCTTTATGGAGGCTTAAACGTTAAATCTCTTTAACCTTGAGACTGCTTTATGTCCTGCTGCTCTTTGCGACAAGGATGTAGCCAGAACAGGAGGATTAATAACTTACTCACAATCACTGTAATCAATCTTTTAATTAATAAAAATTGATGTTGTTCCCCTTTGACTTAGATTCATAGACATTAAGGTTAGAAGGGACCATTATGATCATCTAGTCTGACCTCCTACACAACGCAGGCCACAGAATCTCACCCACCCACTCCTGCGAAAAACTTCTCGCCTATGTCTGAGCTAGTGAAGTCCTCAAATTGTGGTTTAAAGACTTCAAGTAGCAGAGAATCCTCCAGCAAGTGACCTGTGCCCCATGCTACAGAGAAATCTGCCCTGGAGGAAAATTCCTTCCCGACCCCAAATATGGCGATCAACTGAACCCTGAGTACATGGGCAAGATTGACCAGCCAGCTACCCAGGAAAGAATTCTCTGTAGTAACTCAGATCCCACCCCATCTAACATCCCATCACAGGCCATTGAGCTTATTTACCATGAATATTTAAAGATCAATTAATTGCCAAAATCATGTTATCCCATCATACCATCTCCTCCATAAACTTATCGAGTTTAATCTTAAAGCCAGATAGGTCTTTTGCCCCCACTGCTTCTCTTGGAAGGCTATTCCAAAATTTCACTCCTCTGATGGTTAGAAACCTTCATCTAATTTCAAGTCTAAACTTCCCAATGACCAGTTTATATCCATTTGTTCTTATGTCCACATTGGTACTGAGCTTAAATGACTGACTTCTTCCAGCCCTCCTTTTTGGCCAAGTTGGTGAAGCAATACAATCTTCTTCAGTGTGATATCTTTGCAGAAAACAATCTAATATCCAGCAGTGGGACATTATGAAATGCTAACCTGTTATTATAATTCATAGAACAATGTGGGGAAAAATACTATCTAAAAAAATGCAAAAAAACACATTGCTTTTACTTCAGTTTACAGTAGTCACTGTGTAGCCCTCCACAGTTAGCAAACCCCCATTTTGAACCTCTCTTCCTGATCCTTTTCCTTTCTCTTTACCCCTGTGTTGTGATGTTTTGAATAGTTTTTCATTCAGCACTCCCCCTCCTTGGTTTTTTTTTTCTGAAGGCTGACTGTACAATTACAACAGAGTTCTCTTTTCTAAGTGACCCAAGAATGTTCTGCTTTGTGAATGACTGTTTCCTTTTGACAAACATAACACTTATCAGCACTCACTTTTGGGACGTGAGTGCTGACAAGCTTTCTGTGGATAAGAATAAGTCAAAGCCTGAGAGGAATGGCCAAGAGTTAGGTGCTGCCTGTCACTTGGGACATTTGGGGAATGAACTGGAACAGAAATAAATTCATTCTCCTCCTTCCAATTTCTATATTCCTCTTTCTGTTCCTAGTACATCAGAATCCCAAACAGCTCTTTATCAGTGAATAATTTGGTTTGTGGATCATGGTTTTTGACAGGGCAGTGAAGTATTTTCATTCATACTTTCTGAAGTTTTCACAATACCAAAAGTCTAATGGAAGGATGGGGGATGGTTCTGAATATTTATTCCAGACACCGTTTAACTATTTGCCTTATTCAAATGCATTGACATTCCTAGGCCTGTTTCTGAGCTCACTTGTACTGATTTTGCATTGACTTCCAAGGAGTTACTCCCTATTTACACACCATTATTCCCTACTGAACATTTACCAAGGCTCTGTTATTTATTGTACATTTAGTAATGCTGTGTCACAAGTGAGGTGGCTTCCACCACATTCCTTGTGAAATTGTTTCAGATCACAACAAGTCATGCTATCAGGAAGCGTTTCTTCTTATTCATCTGAAATTCTCCTTTTCTTAATTTTAACCCATTTCTCTTAGCTGTATTATCTTGCTTCATCTTACATAATTGTTCTCCCCTCATTAAAATTTGTCCTCTTCCAATATTTGAAAACTATTTGTCAGGTAGTAGTAGTATCCCCATTTTACAGACAGGAAAACTGAGGCACAGAGAGGCCAATGCCTAGATCCTCAAAGGTCTAACTAAAAGGCATCTAACTCTCATTGATTTCAACAGCTGTTAGGTGCCAGTTCCACAGAAAGCCAGATATAGAACCTAGGTCTCACACTCCCTTGGTATAACCAGATGACCATAGTTCTCTCAATGTTTGTTGTTTCCATCTGAATCCCTTGAATCCTCTGTGCTTCCGTGTCAAATAAAGAATCTGTTTTCTATTGATGAGTAAATCTGGTGACTATTCTGATGTGATTCAAATCAAATGTGTGTGTGCTGCTTGCTTTCCCTCTTCTATATGTTTAATTCAAGGTAAATTGTAATGCTTTAATGCTTTTAAGTTTCTAAAGCAAATTAAGGGTCATTAAGGGCTCTTTATTGTTTGCCACAGATGGTTATTAAAGGAGTGTGAAATTAAAGTTAAAAGCAGTTTCTCTCTAACTAAGTTGCAGTTTTCTAGAGAGAATAGATATCACAGTCAGGACATAAATCCAAGGACTGCAGGGAAAGTGGAATTACTGAGATTCTTTAACCATCAATTGTCTCTGGGTAATCTCATCTGCAAAAACAAATTCAACTACCATTTCTGTGTTGACAACTCACAGGTGTACCTCTCCGTTCCAGACCTGTCTCCTGTCCACACTAAAATCTTGGCCTGTCCTTCTGCCATCTCCTCGTGGACATCAAGCTGTCTGCTGAAGCTGAATGTGGCTAAAACAGAGCTCCTAATCTTCTCCCCCAAGATCTCTGTCTACTTCCTTTCTCAGTCATTATGGACAACTCCATCCTCCTGCCTGTTGCTCAGGCCTGTAACCCATCTGTCATCTTCAGTTCAGACCTTTCTCTAAGTCCTCATATCTGGACTATGTCTAAATCTTGCAGATTCTTTCTGCATAACATCTCTAAAATATGGCCTTTCTTATCCAAGCTCCCATCACCTCATGTCTTGATTATGGCAACATCCTTCTCTTTGGCCTTGACAAATGAATCTTGTCCTACTCACATCCATTCAGAACACTTCAGCAAAGATCATTTTTTCTAGCTATCGCTCCATGCCACCCATCTCTTTGTATCTGTCCACTGGCTCCTCTTCTCTATCACATCAAATATAACTTGTGTTTACTTTCAGTGCCTGTCATGGTCAATCCCCACCCTTCCTATCAACTGTCATTCACTGTCGATGCCTGTATCCAGTCGGCTCATGATGCCAGCCTCCATCACCCACTCATTAAATTTTCAAACAAGCACCTTCGTGCTTCCTCCCATGCTGTCCCACATGCTTGCAGGAGCTACCTCTTTGCCCATCTTCAAATCCCTCCTCAGAACTCTCCTTTGCCATGATGCCTACAAAACACTTGACAACAGTGATGCTGCTAGGATCACTGTCTCTCATGCTGACCAGTGTTGTCTCACTGTATCCTTGTACTCCCCACCCATCTGTCTGTATCCACCAGTTTTCTCTTCTCATATACTTAGACTGGAAACCCTTGGGACCAGGGACTGTGTTTTTGTTCTGTGTTTGGACAGCATCTAGCACTGTGGGGTCCTGATCCATGACTAGGGCCCTCGGTGCTACAGTAATACAAAAAATAAATAAGCCACCAACATATTTCTTTTGTCTATTGCAAATATACTAGATGGGAAGGATGGAATAGAGCAATAGAAAGTATGACAAAATATCAAACAGCTGTTGGGAGTAATATCCTCAGAGTGAGAGAAGTCACTGTATCTTGTTTACCCTTAATATGGTATTAAAAGAATATACAACTTGTCTACATGTACATGCTACTTCCAGGCATGAATAATAATAAATAATCATGTTTTTATCAAAGCACAGTTTTATCTTTCCAGCTGCTATTACTATTCATGGACCTCCTCTCTCCCCTCCTCATTACTGTGAAGTGACTCAAACACAGCTGCTATTTTGTGTGAGCCGCTCCATGATTTGATTTTAAATGTATTCAGCCATTTCCTATTGGTTTACCAATGCAGGAGTTATCATTAAAAGCTGAATTAGAAAGCACCTCCCTCCAGCATAGAGCAAAAATGAGCTTCTGCTAGTAGAGCAAGTTGAAATATTTCCAATGGAATGGCTTTTTCCATCTGAAAATGCTGACAGATTCTGTAAAAATCTTTCAATGGAAACCTGATGGCCAGGCTGGCTGGAGGTCAGGTGGGTTCCCAGGCTGCCCTGCCTTCCTGGAAAATCAGCTGGTGAGCTGCCCAGCTCCTTCGCTGGCCTTACTTCCCAGACTCCCAGTCTGCCCGGTTCTCTGGCTGTTCAGACTACACAGGAAACTGGCTCGCTGGTTCTTTGAGGTGCCTGGCTCCCCAGCCAGTTTGCTCGCCCAGAATTTTTCACAATATCCCAGTTCCATGGAAATTTTCTCATTTCTGACTTTTTGGTCCCATTTGAAATGAGAAAATATTAAGAAATGCAAAGTGTTCCGCAGGACAGAAGTTCCAGCTCCCGCACAGCTCCACACTCCTGCTAGTGTCTTGGGAACTAAGAATGACTACTACCCTTCTTGAAAAGAAGTGCAATACCACTACACACTGCATAATTTCAGTATGTAAGGCTTATTGACCAAGCCAGATTCACAGTAGCCCCAGCTGTAAATGTGCAACTCTAAGAAGTATTTCCAGGAAAGATATCGATCTTTCTGACCTTCCTTGGAATCATGTAGCCTCCCTGTTGTCTACCTATATCTCCAGGGCCAATTATGAGAATTGCAATAATGCAGCTGGGTTAATTTGTGGATATGCAATAGTTCTTTGCCACTCACCTGGGAAACATTTAGAACTGTGGGCCAGCATTGCAGCTGATGTAAATTGGCCCAGAAGTATTGAAGTCAGTGGATCTAGGATAATTTATAGCAATTATGGATCTGGCCGTGTTACTTCTCTCCCCACCCCCACGCCCACCACTCACCCCAAAGATTTCTGGCATCCAAAGTGGTGGTAAATACCTAGATAAATGTAGATTAATGAATCTCCATCCATTTTAGATACTTTGATGTACTGTAGTCTCTAGCAGCCTTTAAAAAATTATTAGATAGTTTTGTACTCTGATCTTTTCCAAAGTTAGGCAAAGATATCAGAGAATTCATTATTTCCTTTGTCTTGCTTTTGTTTCTGAGATTGACGGTGTCTGGTTTGAAATTACTGAATCAAAAGAGTGCCCACTTTTCTTCTGAAAGCATATCAAATATAGTAAATCTATGATTAGGGAATGCTAATCACTTGATCACTTGTATTCTCCAAAGCAATAGACACAATCAAGTTTAATCTCATTGTCTATAAACAAACGGATATCCTTTAAAGAAACAATTGTATGTTTCTTTAGGGGGTGATTCAAGGGATTGGCAATGGGATATATACAGCCCTTGATGTCTAAACTACTAGCTCAAATCTAGCCTACGCTGGCCAGTGACTGAAAGTGGTTAATACCTGATGGCAGGTTGGTGACTTGTGTGACTTCATTGTTGCTGTCTCAGTCCAGTATCTCGTGGAATGGAATCAATATCACAGAGACAAGATGGGTGAGATATATTTTATTGGACCAACTTCTTTTGGTGAAAGAAACAAGCTTTCAAAGTTGGTCCAATAAACAATATTACCTCATCCACCTTGTCTCTCTAATATCCTGGGATCAGCATGGCTACAACAACACTGCAAACATCAATATCACACACAGACAAAAATCCCAACACACTCAGCAAAGAGGGCAGGGATTACATAGGCATAGAGATTGAACCACCTTCTTGCTGCTATAGGTAATCCCTACAGGGCAAGGCTGAGATATGATGGTATAGCAATGCATGCATTTTGCGTAGTTTGTATTGCATTATTCATGATGCCCTGAATAATAAAGAACATAAATTTCCTCGGCTGTCAGTCCAACAACTTTCATGACCACTTAAATACACATGAATATTTTTAACGAAAAAAAATGTTTGTTTAACTGAGCCCAGTAAAACTAACTTTGTATCTTTCAGTAAACATCTTGTCAAATGAGTTTATCTGTAGGCTGATCTTGAAATTTTAAATTTCAAAACTTATTTAGTAGTTGTGATTATTCAGGTAAGTCTCGTGCTGGCTCTCCTATATTAATTCTAGTGTGTGCAAAATTAAATTCAGTTTCTATGACATTTTACATTTTAAAATGTGCTTTCCACAAATATCTTTACTAGCAAAATTCAATTGTTCAAATGTCTTTGGAAGGTAAACAAAAGGGACATGCACATGACCTAAGCTAATTATATACATATTCATGGCAATATTTTTGTATTGTTCACCTAACTCAGATAAAAATATAATTCATAATGTAAACATATATGGTGGTTTATCTGATTATTGTAGTCAGCTGTTATTTCATCATCTAAACATAAGTTTCAATATCTTTTCACTGAGCAAAGTATTGTAAGTACTTCCTTTGGCAAGAAAACAATCTTCCGGGTGTCTGTTTGCCGCCCTCCCAATCAAACCTATAATGCTACAGTGCTGTTAGTTTATGTTATTACTCTCCAGCTATCAAGAAAGTTCAAATCTCCTGAACCAGAGATTTGTCAGAAAGCCTTTCCATTTCTGAACAAATAATACAAAGATTTTTGGAAGACCCTTTGGGGGAATAAAATCTTAAGAGCTTTGTAGCAGTGGCTGTTGAGCTAATGATTTTATGGAGTGGATTGCCAATTCTCCTGCTCTCTATTACACTGTGTTCGATTTAAACAAACCTTGTTTTATGCGTTTCATTAAGACTCTGTTTCTCATGTCCAAAGCATGGTATAACTGCTCTGGAAGAAAAAATGATCCTTAAAAGTCATGTACAACAATAAGCACAGTACGCAGCAGTCCTGCTGGATTGAGGTCATTTTGGTATTTCGTATTTAAAAGACTTTAATTCTTTCAGTGCCATTAGTTACTATATCCCAGACTTTTACCTGTAAGAATAGGGGACGGTTTAATGTTGGGTAGCTATAAGCCAAAATCTCCAATTATTTTGTAATTATTGCAGCATATATTTGTATCACATTAAACAATATTATATTTTCCCCTCTCTGTATGTATCCTGAAGAGTCCACTCAGCATACAGCAGTGAGTTATCCACATTTAGTGTGGGAGTTAATGTACTGGTAATGATCATCATGCAAGGCATTACTTAGTAATTTTCTTCCACTTACCCTGACAGTTTTACCATAGAAACGAAGCCCAGCAAATCTGAGGAGAATAATCAACTGCAGCTTAATTTAGGATTAATAAACATGTTATTTACCATTTTCTGAGTTGCTTGCTTTGCTTTTTCAGCTAGGAAGCTGCTCTTTTTTTGGTTCTACATTGTGACGTTCCTGAAAGTGACTTGCTAATTTCACGTTGCATCTAAAAGCATGCTTCTAAACAGTAAGAATCAGCTCCTCAGCTGAGGAGCTCTCCCTAAAGCAAATAAAAATCATACTAAAAACCATCAGGGTGGCTAAAACATACATTCAAACTAATAGTTTGCTTTTTGTCTGTGTAAGTCGGAAGTTCTTCTGAAGGATGTGCATTGTGAACCTTGACCTGACAGTCAGCTTGCTTACCACTGAGAAGTTCTCTGCTGAGAAAGCAAAGAAGGATGGCAATTGTTGTGGTCTTCATGAAGCAGACACCGCTGGCGGGATTTCAAAAAGTGCTCTGAGTTGGCCTAACGGATCCTCTGGAAGTCAACAGGAGTTACTGATTTCCATGGGAGCAGAGTTTGGCCAACATTATGCGATTTTGAAAATCTTATTTCTCCCACCAAGGCACTAGAGTAAACTGAGACTTTTCAGGTAGGTTATTAACAGCCACCCAAGATGGTTACAACTTTCTAGTTACTTGGTTACATTTGACTCAGTGACCTTGTGATGCTGAAGAGAAAGTCTTGGTATCAGGTTAACAAGGATGAACTGGGGAATGGCTTGGATTATATTTATAAGAAATAAAAATGGATTATTGTCCTAAACGTCCCAACTCTTATATGTCAGCTATAAGAAATGAGAAGCATCTAACTGAATTAAGCGATTCCATACTTTCCTTATTAAAGAAATAGCAGCACTGTACTTCTGTACCTTTATATATCAAGGGCAAATGTGTAGATGGAATGAACCTTTTACAAGGACAAGCATGTTACTCTCATGCCATATTACAAACATTAACATTTTCACTTTCACACACACTCACAATCACATAAAACCCTTAGCCTTATTGCTAGCCTATAGTCACCTATTCTTCTTGAGGTAGGAAAGTGTCTCAAATGCCAATTCCAGATGACAGGGCCGGGGCGGGGGGGAGAAAAATTAGAAGGAAATTCTAAAAAGAAAAAACAGTTATTGAAAACCACATGAGTTAACAAAGACGACACCACATGTTTAATACGATGCAACTCACAAAGCAGCCATGACAGAAAACAGGTTTGGAGAGTGAATATAATAATATACAGTAACAAACCAATAACTCAAAGACATGTTATCATGACATTTTTCAAGGGCTCAGTCCTAAACCCAGCAGCACCCAGGGTGAAGTCTTCAGTTCTGGAGAGATTCATATCTTATGAATGTACATAGAAACATTGTTAGAAACATCAGGAGAGCAAACTGATACAAGTGATCAAAAACACATGGATGTAGCGGATAACAGAATGTGTGGCTGAATCCACATTTTCACCAGTTATGGCAATGATGTTGCAACATTTCCACAAACAAAAGTTGTATTATTACTACTCCTATTATTTAATAATTAAACCCCACAGAACTACAGAAACAGCAATTTTGACATTGAAAATATTTAGCTTAGAATAGTTTTATAAAGTTATATTTATGATCCCCAGTCCAGAGATGTGCAGGTGAGGAATTTGAGAACCCCTCTCCTCTTTTAACCCAAGAAACTGGTTTAAAATAATAAAAATGTCTTTCATTGCATCAAATATTGTAGGAATTCTGATTATTAAAAGAGGAGCATTGATTTTTGAATGTATTCCCTTGATGTTTCATTTATAAAGTCTGCTAGTAGACACCATGTAACAGCATAAATGTATATATAGACTTATAACATCATAAAATAAAAAGGAATGAGACACCTTTGCTCAGGAAGGGCTTAGTTTGCAGCGTTTAAGGCCAACCACTAGATCAGATGTGGGCAAACTATGGCCCTTGGGCCACATCCAGCCCGCGGGACCGTCCTGCCCGGCCCTTGAGCTCCTGGCAGGGGAGGCTTGCCCCCGGCCTTTCCCCTGCCGTCCCCCCTCCCCGCAGTCATGCCGCCATGCAGGAAGCGGGGCTGCGAGCTCCTCCCACTCTGAGCAGCATGGTAAGGGGGCAGCAGTGATGCGCTTGTGGGGCAGTGAGGGTATTGGGTAGGGGGATCCAGGGGGCAGTCAGGGAACAGGGAGCAGTTGAATGGGGCGGAGATTCTGGGGCAATCAGGGGTCGGGGAACAGGGAGGGGGTGGTCAGGGAACAAGGACCGGGGGGGTTGGATGGGTCGGGGGCTCTGAGGGAGGTAGTCCAGGGGTGGGAAGTGGGAGGGGGTGGATAGGGGGCAGGGGCCATGCTGTTTGGGGGGGCACAGCCTTCCCTACCAGGGCCTCCATACTGTTCCGCACCCCAATGTGGCCCTTGGGCCAAAAAGTTTGCCCACCCCTGCACTAGATCATCAAGTCTGACCACCTGCACCTCATAGTGCACTAAACCCCAGCCAGCTAGCACTGTACTGAGCCCAATAACCTGCAGTAGACTATAGCATTGCAGCCTTCACGAGACCAAACTATTGCATGCCACAGGCAGAGAATGGGAGGGACTGAGCTACTCCAATGTCTAAAGCCCCTGTAATGGTAGGGAATTTATTTTCTGAGATATACCCAGAAGATCCTAGTCTGAGTGCCCAGTGACCCTTTATCAAAGGCAGGGATTTCCCTACACCCTACCCTATGGGGGTATTTACCCCCCGTGAATTTCCACAACACCCCCGCCCCCAGTTTTGTGAACTAGTTACATGCAGTGTTGCCAATTTAGTGATTGGAAATTTGAATTGAAATTGAAACATTAATACACACTTTAAAAGCATATACAGTGTATGATAAAATATGTGTATCTGAAAAAGTATAATAGATTTGAAAAGTATGAACATAGTCTAGCTTCCTTATACAGCTGTTGTTTTTTATGACAATGTCAGTGCATTTATTTCAGTGATGTTGGCAAACTGAATAATTTCAAATTATGATTTGTAAGCAAAGTCTAAATGAGCTCTTCCTGACAGCTAATGATGAGCTTGGGGGAAAGGCTTCAGGACCAGATTGTATTTACATTCACACCTAATCTACCTAGGTATCCAGCAAACAGAGCTGCGTTGCCCAGGTGATAGATTTTGGCTGGGGTTGGGTTACAAATCACTTGAATGTGGGGGGTAAAGAAATGTTGTTATTCTTATTGTAGAAGTAAAGGGCAGTAGAACTGTACTCAGCCTCTGCTGATTGAGGGCATCAAGAGAGAGGGTGGGGACAAGTGTTTTGATTGATGGTCTGCCTGAGTCACAAGTACTATTTGAACTGCCCCTCTCCACTGTTTAAAGACAGAGCTGATTAGGCTCCATGGATAGTGTTTTGTTCTGTTAAGTGACCACTACAGCTGAAATCACTGATAATCGGGTCTAAGCGCTTAGACTGCTGTGGGACAGTGTTTCTGTGGACGAGATGGCCCAGTCTGCACTAGCAGCGAGGTTCCCCCACTGAAATCTCAGCTAAAATCACTGAGATCTGGGTGGAAACTCAAGAGACCAATTCACAGAGGTCACAGTGGCAGGTGGCAGCGAAGGTGACGGCGCAGGGCCATTGGCAACAGAGCGATGGAGTGAACGGTGGCACAACAAACAACAGTGGCCAGAGCGAAGGAGGAACGAGCAAGGTGCCTTCTTGCCCCCTACCTGGGAGGTGAACTCATGTGAAAGCACCTCTGAACGCTGAGTCTCCACTGACCAAGGACAACACCGGTGAGAATGAATGAGGCTGTTAAGAATGCTGGAGACACAACACAGTTCATGCAAATAAACGTGGCTGTGGCATCATACTTTCTATTTAGGCAACAGGTACCACACATTACAAATTGGAGGCCAATGTTAAGTGCATTGTCACTTGTTCATCCTGAAGTTGAACACTGATTCCGAACAAGACCAGCAAATGCTCACTATCTTTCTGCAAGAAACTCAACTGACTGGCTACAAGCATGTGGTGCAACAGTGAAAGACTCAACAGTTGAAAAAGTGAAGAACTCTCTTACCACATTCAAAAAATTTCCATACATGGCTGATGAATGCACTGATGCAAATGGGCATCAAGTATTAAGTTATTGTGTACGTTATCTTGATGTCAATGATAGGCCAGTAGATGCATTTCTAGATGTTCAAATTATAGAAGACAGATTGGCTGCATCTGTGAGAACCCATATCTTAGAAGAGTTACATGCTTGTCAATTGGACCCCAAACAGATGGCTGCTTGTGCATCTGATGGGGCTGCAAACTTCTCTGGAAGACATGGTGGAGCACAAGCTTTGCTCAAAGAAAAGTGTAACCCTAGTCTCTCTTATACACACTGCAGAGGCCATCTACTCCAACTAGCGCTAGTATGAGCTGCAGACTCTTCAAAAGACATTAAAAAAAACTATAAATTTAATGTCTTCATTATATTCTTTTTTCAGCAAGAGTCCAAAAAGACTGAATATCTCAGAAAATATACAAGATACACGGGAACTGAAGTTCAAATTAGTCCAACCTGGGAAAAACCTCTGGCTTTCTCATGAGTGATCCTTGGCTGTTGTCTTAAAATTACTCCAGCCATTATTACTGGCTTTGGAAAGTATCTACCAAGATGGGATGGATCTAAGTAGTGAGGCTGGTGGATTACTTTTGCTACCACGTTCACAGAAGACTATTGCCATTCTCTCCCTTGTAAGTCTACTGTTGAAACCACTTGGGTCATTAAACAATGCCATCCAGGCGTCTGCTACAACAATAGTAGATCTTTGTCCAGCAACAGAAGCTACATTTGGATCAGAGAGCTATCTATTGAAAAAGTACTGGAAGAAGCAAAAACTTCAGTCCAGAAGTTGACTAATGAAGGCATTTATATTGAATCCATAAGTGAAGAGGCCAAGAAGTGTTTGTTAAGACAACTGAAAAAGTACACAGACTTGATTCTTAAAAATCTTCAACAGCAACGTCTAGATTCTACTCAACCTCTACGTAGCTTTTACAGATCCCGGTCTTATAAAACACCAACAGTTGAGTGGAGTGAGGCACTACCAGCAATGGGACTGCCATGTGCTCAGGACAGAATAGAGAATTTGAACACAGAGTGGAATATCATACGACGAATGAATGAAGATTTGACTTCAACTTCTATTTTATCATCACTAGTGGCTCAACCCAATCTTTATGCTAGGTTTCCTGGGCTGAAAGAAGTAGGAATTCATCTCTTGCTACTCCCAGTCACAACAGCTACAGTTGAGCGTTCTTTTTCATCACTGAATAGAATTTTGTGTTTTGAAAGAAGTCGCCTTCTGCCTGATCATATGAACGAACTAATGAGCATATCAATTGAAGGAATGGAAGTACCGGACACACGAGAAGCCACCAAAGATGAACGCATTGCATTCAGGAAGTTCATTAACAGAGTTGTGCAAAATTATAACAAGAAACCAAGAAGTATATAGATGTAGTGCTTCATGAAAGGCTTGAGTAGCCAACTTTAATTTGTGTGATGATTTTAAAATCTAATAAAATGGTCATGAAACATTTTTCAGTTTTTAATATGGTGCCATACAGCCCATCTTCACCTTCAAGGTCTCACCCCTCATCGGCCCTGACCCCCCCACCCTGTAAATTTGAATACCCCCCCTAATTTCAGTCCTGGGGAAAACACTGATCAAAGGTGTTTTGATTGACAAGAGAATACTTCAAATTTATTTAAAGAAAAGAGTTATTTTTACACAACAAAAAGGAGAATTGCCTTCATTCAACTACATGTTTTAACCTAAGTGAATCCTGGAGACAAGAGTCAATACTGCCTATGATTTACTTTTCTAGAGAGCAAATGCAGAGCAGTGACTTCCTGTTAAGTGACATTGCTGGATTGAAGAACCCCATCTGCTTAAACTGAGTGTAGGTCATTTGGTGTAATCTATCTGGACCATGTGTTCTGTCCCAGTGATTATACTATTAAAAAGGAAACTGACTTTCATGTGATCCTTATAGCTTTTATGCCTAGTGGAATCCCACACAGCCATCAAACAAAGACCGCTGTGGCACTGAAATTATTGAACAGCTACAGCAAGCTCACTATGGTGATCTTTAAATAAGGTTGTTCTTTATTACTTGTGCTCCCAGTAGGCAGAAAATCAATTGCATCAAAATGAAGTAGACTGTCCTGTTTGTCTGTGGATAACAAGGATACCTACTTTTAAAAATTAACCACATGACATTCATTCCTCATATAGCCCCACAGGGGAGGGTTGCTGTTTGTTTGTGAGGCCTGCCAGTGTTTCCCTGAAGAGCAAGAGGGGCTCATGTAACTAAAGTCCTACTTACATAATAATGCCAGGACAAAAAGAAAACAAACCTGTCCCTGAAACCCTGTGTTTGGAACTCTGTTATTTGGCTTCAGTAGCAGAGAAATAAGAGAGTCTCTCTTCACAAACTAGCTAGTGGAGTCTGGGAAAGGTCACCATGGCATCTTCTGAACCAATCAAAAAACAACAATCCAATCTCTTCTTTGAGGGGAGGAAAAAAAGGCAGCCCTGAAATTAAGGAGGCATCTAGGGGAACTGTGAGGAATGGATGTTTCAGCCAAAGCTCTTAAATCTTCTTCTGCAAATGTCAGCTACAATGGTGCTGTCAAGCAGACCCTGCTCCTAACACATAGGACCCAAGACTTACTGCTGGCAACTAAGGACCTCAGGAGAAGCTCCTGGCCAATGAGATACTGAGAGACTCTTATCAGGACTTCCTGATGCTGCTCTCCTCAGAAACCCTTGTCTTCCTTAACCTGGAGTAAGGGAGCCAGGCGTGAACTGAATAATGTCTGAACCAGTTTAATTTGAGGAAGCTTCACAGCCTTACCTTTACACAGAGACTCAGTGGTTCCCAGATGGTCTCCACGCTAGCGCTACCACATGCACTCTATCTTCTGCCAATCACTGCAGTCTCTTATTAGTGGCCATGGTCCCCCGCTGACTACCAGCTGGCCAATATTTGGGCTCTTAATACTGAGGATTTTGCTACAGATTATTCAGTGATGTTAGCTAATGCACAATGTGTGTTGTTGGGCATTAGCTCTTGCGTAAGGGCATGGAGTCCGTGGGGGATGGCTGTTTCCAATGTATTTGTTTATCCAGCCTTTATTTACAATTTTCTGTTTTGTTTTTGGGTTGTTAATTGAAATAAAGCCACTCAAGGAGGATTCTCCACCTAGGTTTTGCCTGTCTGTATTTGTGCATTTATTCAGTCCTTTAGATTACAAGGACTATGACTGATATGTTCAAAGGAGCATAGGGGAATTAAGCACATTGAATTTCATTGGTGTTGCGATGCTGAGTCCCTAAGGCTCCTGAAAATCCTAGCCTAAATGCTTTAGATTCAAGAGATTATTTTGAGGTTCCCTGTGTGGGCTGAAGCCTGCATTCAGGGTCTGAGGATTATTTCACCAGGTCAAGGGAACCCACTTCCCTCCCCCACTAATGAACACTCTCTGCTCATTCACTCAGAGATGCAAACATTTGATATTGTTTCCTTCCTCTCTGTTTCATGGTGGACTGACTGTGAACAATTAACATATTT
The DNA here is from genome assembly GCF_965152275.1 of Natator depressus. Lineage (NCBI taxonomy): Eukaryota > Metazoa > Chordata > Testudines > Cheloniidae > Natator > Natator depressus. The sequence goes on from NC_134234.1 coordinate 268,863,601, forward strand.
TTGGTCAATATTGTGTTGCTTCCTGACAGGGGAAGACAGAGGCTAAAAAGGGGTCCCTTTTTTCATGGCTCTGCATTTTTATATTGTATAAAAACAAGAAGACTATTTGTCTAGTGCTTAAAATAATGATGAAGAGGAAGTACTATATTTCCAGTCATTTCAGAATATAGAACTAAACACTACTCAGCACTTAATATTTTAAAATGGAGGGTTTTTTTGTTTGTTTATTTGGTTGGTTGTTGTTTTGGGGTTTAACTAATTTAATATTAACCACTTCAATTTCCTTTTTTTATAGCACTTTCAATCATCCATGCCATTTGTGTCTGGGTGCAAATTGCTAACAACCAAAGAAGACCAAGTGGGTTAGACTATGCAGTAACAATCAGGCCAGAAAATGGGGTGGCATGTTGGTGCACCAATGCAGGGATGAATTCAAACCTCACAGATACACAATTTCCTCCCTGTACCACCCTGCAGGGGGTAGTAATTTGCTAATGACCCACAACAACAGCAAATTACTATTTTCACACATCTCCATCCTCACCCACCTGGTGGCTCAGCTGCGCTGGCTAGTACATTGTAGGTAGTGGATCCAAGGGGTCCAACACATTCCCCATTTCTCCTCATGTAGTTATATTCTTTAGCTGACATTTTGTCAGTTTTGGTGTACAAATTATATTTGTATTGGTAAACAGACTTCATCGTACACACACAAACCAGTGAAAAATATTTCCATTGATAATAGAAATTTACATGTATGAATACGCAAAATAAGAAAAAATGCTGCTTGAAAATTTAGTAGAGTTTGATATAAGGATATTTTGTTTGTTATTTTGATATGTGATGTTGATAGTTGGTATTTTCACAGTTACAAAGCTTTAACTTTTTGAATTTTAGTGTCTACTCTCATTAAATAATCATTGTCTGACCCATCCCCCCACCACAATTTCCTGCAACTGTGAAAATTTAAATTGATAAAAATAAAAAACCTTAAAAATAAACATTGATATTATCTGTCACAATTTACATAAAAAGGTAAAGAAGGACTTGTGGCACCTTAGAGACTAACAAATTTATTTGAGCATAAGCTTTCGTGAGCTACAGCTCACTTCATCGGATGCATTCAGTGGAAAATACAGTGGGGAGATTTATATACACAGAGAACATGAAACAATGGGTGTTACCGTACACACTGTAATGAGAGTGATCACTTAAGGTGAGCTATTACCAGCAGGAGAGCGGGGGGGGGGGGGGGGGAACCTTTTGTAGTGAATAAAAGGGTGAATTCTGTCAAGCCTAAATATATGTAAGGCTTCGAGTTTTTTCTTCCACAAGATATTTGTCCTGCGGCATTACAATATTTTGCGCTTGATCCTGCAGTCATTTTGTTAAACTCTTGCTAGCTTTAACTAGTTGTTTTGCACAAAGAACACAGAATTGGGTCCTTGAGATGTAGACTTGCTGTGATGGTTTCTTGAGCTGCCCAGGACTAAGTTGCCTTGTTACTTACCCACCCCCAGCACCACCCCCAGCAAGAGGAGAATTTCCATATGCTTAACTGGCTGTCAGCTCCCGGACACCACCAGTCTATTAGCCACCCAAACAATCTCCTCAGGACTCTGCCTTATAGGATTGCCTTGCAGGTTAACAACAGGTGTGCCCCAGTCCCTGAAATCCCTCTGAAAGCATCCCCCTGAAGTATCCAACTTCTTTCACTGGACACTCCACATAAATTATCAGGTTTACTGTCCCCAAGGAAAGAGTCTATAGAGAGCTTGATTAGTACAACTCAGGATTGGGTCCTTTATAAAATCACAGCACTGAGATACATTTATAGTGAAAACAATCCTACATTTATTAGCAACGACTAAGATTTAAGAGATAGTGAATAAGGAAAATGATGGAAACAGAAATAGTTACATATACACCAAAAAGTATAATATGCTTCTTAGAATCTAAACTTAACTTTACCAGGCTATAATCCTTGTCTAAAGTAGATTCTCACCTAAAGCAATCTCCCAGCGTCACCAACCACCAGGGCTGGCATCCATCTTTCATGAATGCAAAAAGTGGTGTCCTTTTTAATTCCTCTGTGAAGGATAACAAAATGTCCTTTTGCTTCTTCTTATAATTCCCCAAACTCGTTGTTTTATTCCAGAGTCAGAGTGACCCCAATGGTTCTTTCCTGGTGTGCTGGCTCCCAGTTGTCTTCACTTACTTGTGTTGATTCCTTATGGAAAACAGTGTTGGCTTACAATGCATAATCTCCACATGAACCTAGGCAGCCAAGTTATACATCCCTTTGTCTGGCAAAACTTGTTTGTCAACCCTGCTAGAAACACAGACTAAAATATATTTTCAGTACACAAACTCCTTAAATATCATTCTTGCACACATCTCACAACGATTGTGAGGATCAATGTGTCATAAGCGTTTATTAGACACCTCACATAACCCTTTTTGAATAAATGTTATGAAAGCAGTGTGCTCAGTGTAGTGAGTTTGTCAGGCCTGATAGAAGTTGCTGTGACAGAGGAGTGAACCCTTTGCCAGTTCATAGAGTGACACCTGCCAAACCTTCTGATAGCACCACACAGCTCCCATTTCTGAGCACCTCCTTCTCCAGTTGTGATATATCAGTTATCTTGTTCTATTCTCTTTCAGGCTGTCTCTGAAGCCCCAATGAAACATTGCTGATCCAACCACCTGAACCTAGTGTTAGAAATAGGGGAGATAATTTTCAACCACCTGTCCAAATAGAAAAGGAAATGGATGTCACAGTGACACATGCTGGTGTGAAGAGCAGAGTTCTACTGTAGAAGATGCTGTTAATTTTAAAACTTTAGGTGTTAAGATTGGATTTGCCATCTATAGGTTCAGGTCTGATATTGCCGTTTTCAATCCAAAGAGGCTTCTTGTACAGTGGAGCAGGGTCAATAAATCAGTATGAATAATTTATCTGATGAATTTCATTTCGTTTAGTCTTCACAAATTGTCCGTGAAGCACCTTGGCGGAGAGAAGACATCTAATACGAGGGCTCTTTAATCTAGCAGACAGTGACATAACAAGATCCACTGGCTGGAAACTAAGGTGAGAAATTCAAACTGGAAACAAGGCACAGATGGTTGGCAATGTGTTTAACTAACCCATGGAACACATTTCTCAGTGAGGTGCTGGATTCTTGATCACTTGAAATCTTTAAAGCAAGACTGGATGTCTTTCTAAAAGATATTCTCTAGTTGAACCATATTTTTTTAAGTACAATGTAGGAACCACTGGGTAAAATTTTAAGGCCTGTGTTATGCCAGAGGTCAGACTAGATGATCATAATCATCTCTTCTGACAATAAGATCTATTAACTTATTTTCTTTAGTGTATTAGTTTTTTGAAATTATTCACAGAATAGTTTTTTGCAAAACATTCTGCAGTTCATGCAGGGCCAGTTTGTTAAAGATAATTGACATCTGATATTTGATCTGTTTGATTGGGGACATAAATCACATTGCATGCTCCATATTTCCTGAGCTGTCTCTCTTAAAACCAGGTTTTCAGTGAACACTTAATTATTAATTTCTGAATTAAATAGAATGTGAGTCACGCAGATATTCAATCTTTAATATATTTTTTCTCACAATACCCATGGGAGGCATTGTTTTTCTGACTTTACAGATGGGAGCACAGACAAAGTGATTTGCCCAGGGTCACGTGGGAAGTCCATAGTGGCACAAAGAATTGAAACTGGATCTCACAATGCATAGTCTAGGACCCTAGTCACCAGACCATCTTTTCCCCACAAGTAGACCATTACTCCTTGATTTGTTGCATTGAAGTAATGGGGCTACTTGTGGAGTACTATTCAGTGTAAGGATGGCAGAATGTGGCCCCTTTTATTTTGTTAACAAGCAGCAAAAAAGCTGAAACAAAAGCCAAAAAAGGATTTTTTTGTGATGCTGATTTGCCAGGGATGAGACTTTTTGCACATTTCTACAAATGAGTCCCACCATATGAGATATTTCAAGCTAAAGACAGACGTATAAACTGTTTTCCTTTTGAATCTTCCAGCTGTCTGCTCACTGCTGTTTTGTAAAAAGCTATTAAGTATCTTTCACTCATCTCTATTCTCTTTGCAGTGAACAGTGAAAGGATGTGACATTTAAAGTTGTTTCTATTTTCAGGTGTTGGGAGGGACATGGAGGATCTATATCAAACAGGCATGGAAGCAGGCACACTGGGATTCTGTTACAAGGGATTCAGCCTTGACATTGACATTTCCCTTAAACTCTTGGAAAGTTTAAATAGTTGTTTCACATTTTTCAATACTGTGGAAACCTAAACAAACAACTATAAGGATTTGTGTCTGGAGCGGAGTCCCCAGTCCCAGCCCCACACACAGAACTAACAAAACGAGAGAGAGCTGGGGTCACATTCTGACCTCTGCTATGGCTGCTTAAGGCTGTGCTGACAGGGCAGCTGGGGAATTCTCCAGCAAGGGGAATCCCTGGCTGGCAGAGAGCTGGTATACAGGGAGTGCCAGGAATGTGAGAGTGTGTGGCAGGAGAGCCCAGAGGATGCTACATATTATGCTGGAGGTCCTCAGCAGTTCCAGGAGTTGGGGGTGCACAAAGGTGGTTTAAGACATCTTGCACCTTATTTCTCCCCGTTCCCCCACTACCACCTCTGTAGCTCCCTGAAGTGTAGCTCTGGCACATTAGAAAATCTGGGTCCTGCAATGGTTAACAGCTGAAACGATGGGTCATTTTTAAAATTGATTATCTTTTGGATAAATGTTTGTGACAGAACAAGAAGAAAGTCTGCAAAGACAAACAGATGGCCAAACTTTTCCAACCCTCCAAAGACGCAGGGGTTCACTTCAAGGAATGGGAAACATTTTAAGAAGCTCTTTTTATTTTATTTTAACTTAAATCATTTGCCTGTGCCCCCGTGATGTGGTGTCTAATCCCTGCATCGTTGATGAAGGAGTTAAAGTGCTGCTGTGGGCAAGGCTGACCCTGCCCCTGTCAATCAAGTCAGGGTGGAAAAAGGGCTTAAAAACAGGAAGTTCCCAGCCATTGCTGAGTAACTCTGGCAGAGAGCAGATGGCAGCACTATAGCTTCCAAAGAGACTCCTGAAAACCTTCAGGGGAATTGCCTAAAGGAGGGCCATTTATCAGCACCCCCATACCTTCAAGGAGATGACAACCCTGACCTCTTAGAGGTATTTTGGAAGCTCTCCTTCCATCCCTGCCAAACCCAGGAAGTGCAGAGGTGCAGGAAAAAGCAGGGGCGGGGGGGAGTGGGAGGGAGACAAAAAAACTAATGACTCATCTGGAGCTGAGTAGGCTTAGTTAGTTAAATCTGGGACACCGGTTTGGGGAGGCTACTGTTCAACCCAAGTGAGCTCATGTACCCATAAAAGTGATTTGATCATATTAAATATTTTTCTCATTTCCCCAGAATATCTAGTTTTATGTGACTGGTGAAACTGTCAAATACTACTGTATAGAACTAAGGTACTTATCAGTTGTAAAAATATAATCACAAAGAGAAACCTGCCAGCATTTAATTTCTGGAACTGTAATGAAAAAAGGAGAGGCGAAAGATGGTCTCATGCCTAACACTGTATGCTCAGTGAAATCTGTGTCCAGTTCCCACCTCTGCCACAAAGTACCTGGGTGACCTGGGGGAAGTCATTTAATATCTTTATTCCACAGGCCCCCATTTATAAAACAAGCAGTGTTGTTATCCCATCCCCCCCCCTTTGTCTGGATTATGTATTGAGATTGTCAGGTCTTCAGGACAGGGATGGTCTCTTACTATATGTTTGTGCAGCTCCAAACACAACATTCCTGGTTGTTGCTGTGACTACTGGAAAACAAAAATAGATAATAAGTCCTAGTTAATGCATCTCCAAAGTTATTGGATAACTATTTTTCTTGTGCTCTGTGCAGCGAACTGGTTTTGGACAATCTATGGGGAGCCCAGTTCTCAAAGAAAGATGCAAAATAATTAGCTCGGGGGGAGGAAGGGAGGGACGTGTTGTAGCCTGTGTGTATACTCCCATTTACAGAGTGACTGAGAACTGGTCATTGATACTTTATTTTAAGTGCCCCATGACCATGAATTTAATGAACATTTAAGATAATGCCCCATGCGCTTCCCTTGTAATTTTACCTCATTTAATGAGCTGGTCCTGCCTGATGAGTAACTCACTAAAGAAAAGCAGTGTCACACTGTCTAATGGCTCATATAGCAGAGGAAAACTCTGACATTAATTTCTTGCAGACAAAGAATAAGTGTAGTATGTAGGACACGGGTTACCTTCAACTTATTATATGTAGCAAATCACCATTATTAATTCATTTTATATTCATTATATCATGAATCACGATGATCTCCTTAGGTATTCAAGTGGGTAGAAAGTATATCTAATTCTACATTGAAATGCAATACTTATTCCAGAAGTCATTTTGTGACTTCGGCCTAGGTCCTCAAAAGTATTTCAATGGGACAAGGTGCTTACATACCTTTGGGGATCTGGGTCTTAATGCTAACAATCATATTCATAGTAGTGTATTTACTAATTAGCCACATGATAAATAATTAATAACTTGAGCCATTTGCTGGGTTTTTCTTCTGTGTGCTTCAGGGGAAAATGCAGTTTTTGCAAAAGTCTTCCTTATGAATATTTCAGATTAATAGGGGGAGGAGAGCCTGTTAAAAGGCAGATATAGTAAATAAACCTGCAATAAAAATTGTACGTGTGTTTTACCCAGGAATCTTGGCCAAAGTCCTCATTTTATAAAGCCAAAAGTTCCCACTGATTTCCTTCACGTGTGGGGCATGTGATTTGAATGAGAAGAAAAAAGAAAACTGGTCCCAGCTTATGGGCATAGCAGTAGGCAGGCACTGCTACATGTACTATACACACAGACACACTTTCCAAATAGACCGCATGAAACTATTCTTGTTCTGTTTGACTTGTATTCTATATGGATAATTCCCACACAGGAAATTGCATAGCCCTTCATTCACTATCAGAACAAGGACTGTTTGGCTCTGTCCATAAAGAAATATATTGGCAAGGAGCTAGCAGTATCTTTCAACACCACATATGACAGGTGTGGATGGCACTCGCTGCGATAAGTTTTGACAAGTCAAATGGCACCCCAAACACTTGATAGTATAAACACTTATGTCCCATTCGTTCTGTGCCAGTCCTAATGCAATTCTTACAGCTAGATGGAAACATTCCTTCATTTTTACCTTTCTGAACCTCACAGAGAGATACAAGGGATGAAACTGCTGGTCCCATTGAAGTCAGTGGGAGATAGATTAGTGACATCACTATAGTTTTAGGATCTCTCAGGCTTCCCAGTACAGTATGTACGGTTATGTAGCTCTTAAGAAATGTGCACACTCTGATAAATCTCAGAAGAAGGACTTTAGCAAGCTCCAAGAAGGATCTGAGAAAGTACTGGGTGGGGGGAAGATAGTAAAGCCCAAAGGTAAATAAGAAAAAAGAGAAAATGAGATGAGAGAGAACTTAAGACACAAGCTGTGTTTGAATAAAAGTTGTGAGGCCCACAACCATGTGAGAGACACTGAGGAACAACAGAAGGGAGAGCAAGCGAGCTGTCTCATCTTGTGGGCACATCTCTTTCTTTCTGTGAATAAGCAATACAAAGGAGATGACGCCTGAATAGTTTGTATTTTCCACTTTCACTTTGATGCAAATTAGCTGCTGAAATACAAGAGTATGTTTTAGCGGTAGTTTGAGTGAAATTAATGATGTGACAGTGAAGTAGAAATACTTCTGTTTAGGCTGAATAACAGAAAAAAAATTCTAGATCGATTAGAAATTTGTAAAGGTTACATTTCTGACACTTTCTTGGGGCACCCAGGATTGTGGGTCATATTGTTACCCCCTCCTGCATGAGGGAGTCTATCTTGTGGTAGTTGGGTGTCAGTTCTTGCATGCCGCCAGCTGTTCAACCATTCGAACACTCTCCTCAGAACTCTGCCAGTGCTATTTTGCTTTTCAGATTAACGTTAGGTGCACCCCAATCCTTGAGTCCTCTTTGAAGAGCATTCCCCTGTACCATACACCCACTGTCACTGGACACTCACAGAAATTACCAGGTAATCTGCCCCCTACCGACACACAACTGGAACATAACTCAGGTTTGAGATCCTTTAGATCAACACTGTAATCTAGTGATAGTGAAACCAAATATTGCTTCATTAACAAAGAAGAGAGAGCCACAGATTCAAGTGAGTATTGTGTAAGAATAATAGAAACAGTATTGTTACAAACAAAACAGAAGTGTAACATGCTTTTCAGAGACTGTGACTTAACTTAATAGGCTGCAACCTTGTCTAAAACAGTTTATCACTATGACACAAAGGCCCATTTGTGGTTCACTACTCAATGTCAGCAACTCTTCTGAGGCCTGACATACTCACTACACCCAACGCACTGTTGTCATAATCTGTATCTAAGAGGTGCCAGGTAAGTTGTCATATACAAACTGGTAACAGGCTGGTCCTGAAAATCATTGCATGATGTATGTATGGTAAACCCAAAAGGACTTGATAGATATGTGCTACAAGTGTGTTCTTAAAATGTATTTGGCAAGCAGTTCCTAAGCCAGGCCTGTTCTAGACAAAGGAATGTGGTTCTACCTGCTAGAACGTGTCTCTAGTTTAAATTAGGCAAGGTGTGCCCAAAGACCAAAAAAAGCACATTTACATACAAGGTAAGCAAAGCCATCAGGAGAGCAAGTGGGAAACATTTTAACAGTTTTCACAGGGGATGGAGTCTGCACTCCCAGGAGTCTTTCTGCCTCTTCAAGCAGGCAGGATCAATGAATTTTGGGAAGACAGCATGGTATCTGCACACCAGCAGGAGAGAGACGCTTGGTCAGGCTTACTTTTCGAAGAATACATTTCAAAGGTTTACGGGGTTATAAAGACAGGGGTTCTGAACCTTAGATGCTAAACAATCAAACCGACTGATTGTATACAATATTACTGTATTATAAAAGTGTATCGAATACGGCCTTTTATGAAAGCAAGTGACACACTGGTGATTAATATCATTGTGAAGTATATGCATTAACACTATATGAAGAAGAATGGATACTTTCTGATATTATGCTTTAAAATCTCTGACCAAATAGAACAAACCAGGCTTTCTCCCAGATAGGAGGGGAGGTAGCTATATACCTGTCTCCTATGTAAATTAAGCATTACGGAATCAAAACAATGGAAGTCCCTTTTACATGCAAATCAGCAGGGGGATAGGAAGTCAACAGGAAGGGAAGAATAGCAGGAAGCCTTCCTGCCTCTTGTAACAGTGTCAATGAATGTCAGGAGATGCAAGCAGTAACAGAAAGTCATTTTGGTATCTATCACTTGGGAGATTGAAGGGGCCAGAGCTTTTGAAATCTCAGAATGTTGGATCTTTCAATCAAGGGAGTTGAAGTTTCTGGGAACTGAGTTTGTGAGAAACCTGCTTAGTCAAAGGTTGTAACTTGCTGAAATTTTTAATCTTAGAAGTGTAGTTTTACTTTTGTTTGTATATAATCCTTTCTATTATTATTCTTTATACTTGGTATCACTTCATCCTACGTCCTTTTGTTAAATAAACTTGCTTTACTATAAACCAATTCAGAGCTATGATTGAAATATGAGTGTTTGTCAAACCCCAGCTAAATTCATGAGTTGCAGTGTATTGTCTCTTTAAAGGAGCAAGAAATTTAACTTCTGTGCATGTGGGCTGAATGATGCAGGGAGCTGTCTCTGAGGAACTCAGAAGTTGGGTTTCACAGTTTGTTACATACAAGGCAAAATTTGAACTGACTGAGTCCTGAAGAGTTCACTGGCTAAGCAGATATGCCAGTGTGTCAGGGAGTTGTCAGTTTAGCAGTAGCAAAATTCTCACTTGCTGAGGCTGAGAGGGGTAACAGAGTAATTCACAATTCTGGGAACCCCATCAGATTGTCACACTCACCCTCAAAGTCTTTCTGCAGATCTTGCTGGTTTTCAGTCAATCCAAGATCCATTCCTTTACGAATCACCCCCCTCTGCCAAGAGTGTTCCTCAGTGGAATGGATAGTTGGGTGTTCACCATACATCCCCTGTTTCAGTCCAGTAAACCTTTGAAATGCATTCTTTTTGTTTGTTCTCTGATGTGCTGGTGCCATGTTGAGTTCACATCCCGCATCAACCTCTTTTTCCTGTTCACTTTATTTGCAAATATAGCTCCCATTGGTTTTGGCTTACAATGCTTATCCTACATATGACAGCGAGATAAGTACCTTTCCTCTGGTCTAGAAGAAACCTGTTTCTTCCTTTGTTTGGTTACAGACTTTAAAGCCTAATATCAGTACGTGTATGTAATCCCTCATATAGAGTTAATACATACACTTCACAATGGTATTAATGACCAGTATGTCACCAGCTATCATTTGATACCTCTCACAATGTTCTTTATTTTAATGCTAAATTTTATCACAGCACTGTTAGGCGTAGTGAGTTTGTCAGGGCTGATAGGAATTGCTGACCAAACAGTGCCTCCTTAGCCAGTTGGCCTTGAGGGGTTCTGTAGAAAAGTCTCCTGAGGAAAGTGGTGGAAACCTCATCATTTCTGACTGGAAAAAAACACCATAAAATATGACAAGTTTCAGAGTAACAGTGTGTTAGTCTGTATTCGCAAAAAGAAAAGGAGTACTAGTGGCACCTCAGAGACTAACCAATTTATTTGAGCATAAGCTTTCGTGAGCTACAGCTCACTTCATCAGATGCATACTGTGGAAAATACAGAAGATGTTCTTATACATACAAACCATGAAAAAATGGGTGTTTACCACTACAAAAGGTTTTCTCTCCCCCCACCCCACTCTCCTGCTGGTAATAGCTTATCTAAAGTGATCACTCTCCTTACAATGTGTATGATAATCAAGGTGGGCCATTTCCAGCACAAATCCAGGTTTTCTCCCCCCCCCCGCCCCTTTTTTTTTCCACACACACAAACCCACTCTCCTGTTGGTAATAGCTTATCTAAAGTGATCACTCTCCTTACAATATGTATGATAATCAAGGTGGGCCATTTCCAGCACAAATCCAGGGTTTAACAAGAACGTCTGAGGAACGGGGGGGCGGGGGGGTTGTAGTTAGGAAAAAACAAGGGGAAATAGGTTACCTTGCATAATGACTTAGCCACTCCCAGTCTCTATTCAAGCCTAAGTTAATTGTATCCAATTTGCAAATCAATTCCAATTCAACAGTCTCTCACTGGAGTCTGGTTTTGAAGTTTTTCTGTTGTAATATTGCAACTTTCATGTCTGTAATCGCGTGACCAGAGAGATTGAAGTGTTCTCCGACTGGTTTATGAATGTTATAATTCTTGACATCTGATTTGTGTAAAAAAGGGGGGGGGGGGAAGAAAACCTGGATTTGTGCTGGAAATGGCCCACCTTGATTATCATACACATTGTAAGGAGAGTGATCACTTTAGATAAGCTATTACCAGCAGGAGAGTGGGGTGGGGGGAGAGAAAACCTTTTGCAGTGGTAAACACCCGTTTTTTCATGGTTTGTGTGTATAAAAAGATCTTCTGTATTTTCCACAGTATGCATTCGATGAAGTGACCTGTAGCTCACGAAAGCTTATGCTCAAATAAATTGGTTAGTCTCTAAGGTGCCACAAGTACTCCTTTTCTTTTTACCATAAAATATGCCAACCAGAGCAAGGCTGAAAGGAGACTTGACTAGATAACCTAGTTGGCCTTTGCCATCTTTAAATTATGTAATTCTCTGTAATGTTATATTAAGATTTTGAGGAAAAGCCAAAGGTTTAGCTAACAGTTGCCAGTCCCTTTAAAGGGAGAATGCTAAAAGAAAACAGGACTCACTCTGGGCTTGTCTACACTGCACCACAGGGAGTTCTACAGGGGTGTGAACTGCAGAGTTCGCACTGAAGTGTTGCGCACTAACTGCCCCATGTGAACCCTGCTGATGTGAACTAAAATGTGCCTAATTTGCATTAACATGGTCCTGTTTCAAAGAGGACTATGTTAATGCGAACTAGGTACCTCTGACTTTGCATCATCAGCATCTACACAGGGCAGTTCATGTGCAACACTTCAGTGCTCTCTGCAATTCAACATAGTGTTGACATAGCCCAAATTTCCCAGGGAATATACCTTATCAATATAATGAGTGTCAAGGAGATCACACAGGAATGTTGTTCTCCAAAGGAGAAGGAGTTTTTTTAATAGAAAATTGAAAATAGATCATTTTCAAGTGCAACAGGACCACTGAGAGCGCACACATTCTTAACCAACATATGCACAATCTCATCACCACCACTCTGCATCTGAACTCCACATCCTGCTTCCCCTCCACCAAGTCCTCCCTTCTCTCTGCACCCTGTTTCTACCTCCTCTTCTCTCCTCTTTGCATTCTACCCATCCCTGCTTCCCGCCCTCAAGGTTCCCATTTCCACCCCATCACCACTGTAAGCAGTCTGCAGGGAACTTGGAAGAAGGAGGACAGGTTGCCGGATGGAAGAGTTTGGAAGAAGAACCAGAAAGCCAGACTGTGTGTACATAGCTTGAATGTTAGCTGCAGTTACAGCATCTCTGTATATAGTGCTCTTAATAAAGAGCCCGTCTAGTTTGACAAGCCTGGAATCCTCTCGTTATTACCCAGCATGTGGTACATGAAACAACCACCATTTCCCCAACTCCCATCCAGGTCCCTGCTTCCCCCCTTCAACACACCCTGCCACCTCCAAAGTACCTTTCTACCTCCCAGATTGGAAGGGATGCAGGGACGCCAGAACAGGGGGCCAGGGGGCCATGGCCCAATCATTTTAAAAAGTGGTAGGTCTATGCCCTTCCTCTTTTTACCTGCCTTAAGGTCAAGTGATGGGGGGTGAGGGGGCAGAGAGGAGCAAGTGGGGGGGGCTCGGGGGAAGAGACGTGATGGGGGCAGAGCGTCAAGGGGAAGAGGTGAAGCATGGGTGGGGCCTTGGGGAAAAGGGCAGAGCAGGTCAGTTCTGGCTCCAGTGGTCCCTCCACTTCTAGGGAGCTTCCAGTGCTCCTGAAGGGATGCACAGGTGGCTTGTACCCTGTTTCTCTCTTGCATACCATGGAGCAGACTTTGGGAAGGCACATTCTAGGAGGGAGGAAAGAATGAAGACTCCTTCAGTCTCCTTTCCCTCTGGCTTCTTTTGCTATTCTTTCTTTTCTTTTTGACTGGGAGGTAAGTCATTTGGGATGTCAGCATTTTAAACTCAATAGGACATGAACAGAGCGGAGAAGAGGGTATTGCTAGGAGGGAAGCTGTTAATGGCTGCCATTAACTGGTTCTTTGATCTGCTATAGTATAGAGACAACTGCAGAGCTGGTTAATGTTCACATGGGTGCTAAGAGGATGCCAGGGGATCCCTGTACCTCATTTTCCCCCTTCCAGTTTTTACCCAAATTAATGGAGTTCTGTCCACGAAGGCCTAGAACATTCCCTGGAATTTTGAATTGGTGAATGTGGTGTTGCACAGTAAGTGCCATCAAGTTGAATGTAGGGCCTCGCCTCTCTCAGCCTGTTGTTTGCATTAGCCCCTAAAATGTGCTGTACAAACACATAGGAAAACACAATCCTTATCCCCCCACCCCCCTGACTTTACACTCTAAAGTCTCTTTTCTGCAGTAATCCACTAATGCAGATCTATCACTCATACAGAGTCCAGTGGCGAGCTGGAGCCGGTTCCCACTGGCTCGCTAGAACCGGTTGTTAAATTTAGAAGCCCTTTTAGAACCGGTTGTTCCGCGAGGGACAACCGGTTCTAAAAGGGCTTCTAAATTTAACCGGCCAAAAGTGGCGCCATAGGCACCAACTCCATGGGTGCTCCAGCCCTGGAGCACCTAATGGGAAAATTTGGTGGGTGCAGAGCACCCACTGGCAGCTCCCCGCCCCACGCACGGCCTCAGCTCACCTCTGTTCCGCCTCCACCTCCTCCCCTGAACGCGCCGCCCCGCTCTGCTTCTCCGCCCCTCTCCCCCCCACAGCTTCCTGAGAATCAGCTGTTCGCGTGGGAAGTTGGGCCGGCTGAGAAACAGGTGGTGGCTTCATGCTCAGGCCCAGGGAGGCAGAGGTGAGCTGAGGCAAGAGGAGGGCCACCCGCGCCGCAGCAGGTAACCCGGGGGGGGGAGTGCGCAGGGGAACCGCTCCCCCCCCCCAGCTCACCTCTGCCACCCTCGGCCTGAGTGTGAAGCCGCTGCCTGCTTCTCAGCCCTCCCAGGCAGCGGCTTCACACTCAGGCCGAGGGTGGCAGAGGTGAAGCAGGGCGGGGCGGTGCGTTCAGGGGCGGAGGCGGAGCGGAGGTGAGCTGGGGCCGGGCGCGGGGTGGGGAGCTGCCGGTGGGTGCTCTGCACCCACCAAATTTTCCCCCTGGGTGCTCCAGTTCCGGAGCACCCACAGAGTTGGCGCCTAAGGTGCCACTTTTGATGTGATCAGTGGGGGAAGCGGCTGCTCCCCCTGCTCCCCCGCTAGCTACGCTCCCCCGCCCCTAGGAGCCAGAGGGACCTGCCGGATGCTTCTTGGGAGCTGCCCCAGGTAAGCACCACCGGGACTCCCCACCTCGCCCCCCAGCAGGTCCGTCTGGCTCTTAGGGGCGGGGTGGGCGGCCACTGTAGTGGCCCACAAGACCCTCCTGCCCAGTTCTGGGGGCAGTCAGGGAACAGGGGAGGGGGTGGATGGGGCAGAGGTCCTGGAGTGGGGGGGCGTCAAGGAACGCAGGGGGTTGGATGGGGCAGGAGTCCCGGGGGGCGGGGGTGGGGCAACGACTCCCTCGTGGGGTGAGGAGGGAACCAGTTGTTAAGATTTTGGCAGCTCATCACTGACAGAGTCCCATTAAAGACTATGGGATGTCAAACAGGTACAGGGGTACTAGTAGGTACTAGATACTAGTGGGTCTCTTGGCCATATTGGGGGCCTAAATGTTGATATAGTTATGGTAATAGAACTCCCAGACCAGTGCAGCTAGCCCCTCACACACAGTGTAATACCTTGGGGGCATTAGCACAAGCCAAGACGATGTTTCCAAGTTAACCTTTTCATATAATTCTGCAATCCCCTGGAAAATTGTTTTTCCAGGAGGGTCTTCTGTTTATGACTGGGTGGCAAAATGCTGTCAAAATGAGGTAGCCCACTAACTACATTAACTACCCCACAAGACAAGAGAGAAATCACGCATGTACATCTGCTTTAAGAGCCCCTTCTTGGAGTACGGGGGGGAGGGGAACACAACCTCTGACTATGTTAATATTTATATAGCTTTCTAGAAACACTATATTGTCAGTACATGGATCCTGAGAGGTGCACACGGTTTCTTTCACTGGATTTATTTGCTTTACATTTCAAAGGGTATTGTTTTGCATCAAAAGAGCACGCAGGCTTATCACAGATGGGCTTGCATTTCTGATAAACTCAGACACAAGGAGCTGCTTTGACAGAAATGTTACAGAGGTTTCGGATTTGCAAGTGGTGTTTGCTGAATGACAGGTGATAATAACCCAATCCTTAGAAGAAAAGAAGGTAAATCAGTGGGCAGGAAAGGGAAAACAATACAGACTGTAGCCTTCGTACATAATTGATGTACTGGCTCCAGACAATTGTTCTTATTAAAGAGTTGTTGTGATTAGTTTCTATGCCTACATTATGGACTGTACAGCGGCGCAGCTGTATCGCTGCAGCAGTGCCGCTGTAAGTTCGCCCATGTAGCTGCTCTGTGCCAGCTGGCGAGAACTCACCTGCCAGCATAATTAAACCACCCCTAACGCGCGGCAGTAGCTATATCAGCAGGAGCGCCTCTCCTGCCGACAGAGCACTGTCCATACCTTGCAGGTTTTTTTGTCAGTCAAGGGTGTGTTTTTTTCACACCCCTGACCAAAAAAATGTTTACCAACAAAAGTGGGAGTATAGACATAGCCTAAATCAACAGCATTCCTTTTAAGGGACACTTGTTTGTTCTACAGAAAAACAGCAAATTCCAGATGCAGCTGCAAGTGGCAAAGAGCTTTCTGTAGATCATTTTTTAATTATTAGCTTGTAGCTTTTGGTTTGTTTAGTTTTTCCACAAATTCTTCCTGAGATCTTTTGTTAGGGTAGAAAAAGAGCAGTCACAACACTGAACCAGGAACTGTTTTTGAAGTCTGTTTTCAAATAGTTATTTCTCTCATGTTTATACTTTTAAAAGAGTTTAAGCCTAATTTATTTTTTTTAGCAGATAACCATTTTTTCCTTGTGATGTATAAAAGAGGTCTGAAAAGTCTTTCACTTTTTGTTGTAAAGAATTGTATTTTCTGCCTGTCTTACCTTTAAAAAAATAGTAATGTCAAGTCTGGTATTCCTTGGTGTTGTAGGAAGACCCATCAGATGCTTCAGAGCTTTCACAGATGGAAGGCCAGTGGGGTCTTGGCTCCTTGTCAGAGGATTCAAGGGTTTCTTCCAATTGTTTTATGTAAATATGTATTATCAAAAACCACCAGACTGTTGCCTCAGTCTGAATAAAAGCATACACTCCTCCTCAACTGAGCAGGTTTCATTTCTTTGGGTTCATCTGATGCCATAATCCCATCCAATCTCCAGTCTTCCACAGATACTTCCAGATAGACAAAAACCTGAATTTCTAATTCATTAAAAAAAAATGACTGCCCTCTCCTCCCCCACACTATTTTACTGTGGTACAGATGGAGACTGAGGCCTCATCTACCCTAAAGAGTAAGGTACATGCAAGGCAGCTTAAGTCAACATAAACGTCTACACTAAAATGTTGGTCCCACCAATGTAACTCACCTGCTGTAGCTGACATGCAGCAGGAGATGCTAGTGCTTCTCAAGCAGCAAACAGACATGCTGGGGACTCTTACTGACCGTCAGCTTCAACAGACCAGTGCTCACCTCTCTCTTCAGCCCATAGAAAACTGCATTGCGGCACCTCCCTACACCCCTTCCTCCCCCCACACACATTCCACATGGTGTCTGGGGCTGCTGCACTATCCCTACCACTCCACCCTGAGGGAGAGTACAGGCAATCACAGCTGCACACGCACACTGATCTATGAGAGACACGGTTGGTGTACGTGTTTGTGAAATGGAAAATGTTCTTTCCCCTTCAAAGGTTCTTTTTCCTGTATTTATAAAGTTTCATTCTGTTATAAATATATCTGTTTCCATGTATTTGGAATAAAAGTCTATTCATGGAAACTTAGTTCATCTGTGTTAGTTCACAACATATGGTGGCTGGGGCTGACATCATTCACAGATCATAGCAATAGGTGCACACACAAAGCACTCATCACAAGTTTCATACCAGGGTGCAAAAAAACAATGACAGGCAGAGAACACTACAGCAACACACACTACTGTGGCTCACTATTAAACTGCTCTTTCAAAGCCTCACTGAGCCAAATAGCTCCCCACTGATCTCTTCTTATATCTCTAATATCTGGCTGCTCTAAATCAGTGGACAGCCATTCCATCTCCACCCCAGCAGAAACTTTCCCCTCCTTTACTTCACAGATATCATGAAACACACAGTAGGCAGCTATAACCATTGGGATACTTTTTTCACTGTGGTCTAATCTCCTAAATAGACAGCACCAACAGCAAACTTTCAAACAGTCAAAGGCACATTCAGCTGTCATTCTGCACCTGCTGAGCCTGTAGCTGAAGCGCTCCTTGCTGCCGTGGAGGTGGCCGGTGTACAGCTTCATGAGCCATAGAAGTAAGGGGTAGGCAGGGTCTCCCAGTATCACTATTGGCATTTAAACATCCCCAGTGGCAATTGTCTGATCTGGAAAGAAAGTCCCTGCTTGCAGATTTCTGAACAGACCTTCCTAAAAAGGCATGGGTCATGCACCTTCCCTGTCCATCCCACGCTGACGTCGGTAAAACGCCCCGGTGATCCACCAGAACTTGCAATACCGTAGAAAAGTAGCCATTTCTGTAGATGTACTCAGTAGCAAGGTGGTCTGGTGCCAAAATAAGTATAAGCATGCCATCTATCACTCCACTGCAGTTCAGGAACCCCATTGCTGCAAAACCGTCCACTATGTCCTGCACATTTTCCAGAGTCACCGTCCTTCATACCAGGATGCAATTAATGGCCCTGCACACTTGCATCAGAGCAATCCCCACAGTGCATTTCCCGATTCCAAAATGGTGCCACGCTGATCGGTAGAAATCTGGCATTGCAAACTTCCACACAGTGATCACCACTCGCTTCTCCACCGTCAGTGCAGCTCTCATTTTGGTGTCATAGTGCTGGAGGGCTGGGGTGAGCTCCGCACTCAGCTCCAGGAATGTGACCTTGTGCATCCAAAAGTTCTCCAGCCACTGCTCGTCATCCCAAACCTGCATAACAATGCTATCCCACCAGTCAGTGCTTGTTTCTCAGGCCCAGAGCTAGGTGTCCCTGTCCATGTGCACCGTATGCAGCTGCTCCATTAATGCCACAACCAACCTTGAGCTGTTTCTTTCTATGTCCCACAGCAAGCTAGTCTCCAAGGAATCATCATGTTCCCCACAGCTCCTCTGGTGAGTCAGCAAATACTGCTGGATAAGGCATGTTGTGCTCTCAATGCTCATCACAATAGTGCAGGGCTATGCAGAATCCATGCTTCTCACAGAGATGGCAGACACATAGGTTTGTGGGGCTTTTGAAAAGAGGCATGAAACATTATGGGATGGAGAACACTGCATCATGGGATGTTGAAACCATGTTCCCAGTCACCCTGTGTAACTCGTTTGAGGGATTGCAAACCATTCCCAAAACACTCTGTGCTAGATGGTGGCAAGTTGCACAGTGGGATGGCTACCCATGGTGCACTGCTCTCTGTATCGATGCAAGCGCTGGTCATGAGGATGCGCACTGCCAACACAAGGAGCATAGTGTGGACATGCAAAAGCAATTTAATTACTGCGGTGGCTGTACATCAACGTAACTTAGGTCGACTTATTTTTATAGTGTAGACTTTCCCTCAGGAGAGAGTACCTCTTTCAGGCCTTCCTTATACATCACAAAGAAATTTTAAAAAATGCACAGACTTAGATTTTCTTTTCCTCTGCAGGTCATCTTTAAAGCCAGAAAGAGTTTAGGGTTTTTATACTGTAGCACAGCCTACTTTGTTAACATTTTGAAGGTAAAAGAACTCACATGCAATGATATTTTTCCTGAGTCTTCTCATTTGGTTGTGAAATATTATTTGAACTGTTTAAAGGGGATAACGTATCGTGATAACCCAGTGCTCTGCCCCATGAGGACTTTGGAGAGGCAAAATGCCTCCCCACTATAGAGGGGAATTCGCAGACTGAACCATCTCACCTGGCCTGGCCTGCCTTGCAAGCTCGTAACATGTCCCCACTGGTCACGGGGGACAAGGGGTGGGCAAGCAGGCTTCGAATGTGCTTGGTGGGGAAAGGTTCCCTGCACAATAACCACTCACTTCCTATGCACCTATGAAAGCATTAGGTCCAGATTGTCCCTATCTATCTCCAATGTTGAATCTAATGGGAATAAAATTATTGCACTACAAAATGTTGGAAGCTTCCTGGAATGTGCTCAGCACTGCAACTCCAGTTGAAGGTACTCAGATACTACAGTTAGAGGGGACATATAAGTATAGAGTTGGACAGACCAACACAACATCAATAGGAGCTGAGGGAGTTCAGCACCTTACGTGATCGAGTCAAAAGTTAATTTTAGGGAAAAGTGTGTGTTTTATTTGATCATACTTTAGAAATGTCTTTGCAGAGCTGTCCACACAGGTCTTCATATTTTTTTCCCTATTTATTCTTTAGCTAGCAGTCTTGAATTCAGGCATTTCAAAAGCATTATTGAAATAAAAGAGAATGAGCTGATAGGAAGAAAGATGGGCCAAATCTAGCCACTGATCCACATTGAAAACTCCCTTTGAAATGGGAATCCTGCAGGCAGAATGATTGTAGAATTGGGCATTTAATAAAACTTTGCTTCCCTAACTAGAAAGATGCAGACTTGGATTGTTAAGACACATCAAGGAAGATTTTAAAAGGTGGAGAAGTATCTTTGAAGACTTGGACCAATTCGTGCTCATTTGACACATTTTTCATCAGGGTAAAAAGTTGCATAGTCTTTTTGGCATGTCTGGACAATGTGCATTGACAGATAATTGAAAAAAAATATGTCACATTCAATGTATGCACCTCTGTTCACTAAAACTGACAAGCCCCAACAAGACTGGCAGAAAGAGAGCACACCAATTCAGGAACAACAGCTGGGGGGCACTTAATGACTTAAGAAAAATACTCTCTCCTTTTAACTCATCAGAGTTCTCATTGAAATGTTATTGGCAATCCCGGTCACTAATGCGCCTGCTAAGAGAATATCTTCAGTAATGAATATAAAGTAACTCAGAACAAAGACTGAATGCCAATAGATAAAGCCTCTAGTGGTAATTTAGAATTGATTTGGATCATTTCTGTGAATTATATACACACTTCTTAAAAAATTGCCCTATATCTATCTGAAAAACATCTTTAAAAGAAAAAGAAGTTAATGAGCTTTTACTGCAGCTACTGTAGATGTAGCAGACTCTTCGGCCTGGTCTATACTACAGAGTTAGGTCGACATAAGGTAGCTTACATCAACCTAACTGTGTAGGTAGCTACACTAGAAAGTTCCTCCCGCCACTTTAACTCACCCGCTATGCTGACCTAATAAATCCACCTCAACGAGAGGCATAGCGTTTAGGTTGATGAAATAAGAGTGATGTAGTGTCAGAGTAGACATCACACTGCTGATGTCAATTTTAGTGGCCTCCAGGAGGTGTCCCACAATTTCCCACCATGACCACTCTGGTCACCATTTTGAACTCCGCTGCCCAGCAGCCAGTTATACAGGTACATGCGCCTCACCTTTTAAAGCCCTGGGAATTTTTGAAATTCCATTTCCTGTTTGATTGGCGTGGAGAGCTAACATAACAACTGCCCAGCTGACCAGGCTGGCTCCAGGCAACAAACATGCTCCTGCCTGCAGTACATCTCAGGTGGTGGATCTTCTGGGTCTGTGGGGAGAGGACGCTGTGCAATCATAGCTCTAATCCAGCCATAGGAACTTTGACATCTATTGCCAGATAGCGTGGGGCTTGGTGGAGAAGGGCTACAACAGGGACACGCATCAGTGCTGCATGAAAATCAAGAAGCTACGGCAGGCATACCAGAAAGCAAGGGAGGCTAACAGTAGATCCGGTATGGAGCTGCAGACATGCAGTTTTTACAAGGAGCTGCATGCCATCCTCAGCGGCAACCCCACCTCCACCACCAAGTGCCCCATGGATACTTTGGGGGAGCTGGAGTCACAGGGCACTGCAGTGAACCCTGATGATGAGGTTCTGGATGAGGAAGAGGAGGAGGAGTATGGGGGACAGGCAACCGGGTGATCCAGTGGTGTGGCAAGCCAGGACATGTTTTTGATTCCTGAGCAGTCAAGCCACTCCCGGCAGTCCAGCATGGGTGAGCCTGATGCAGGGATGGTAATCTCTGGTAAGTACTCAGTTTGCTTCAATATTGCTGGGACACATCTGTTCATTTACCCTTTTTTAATCAGGCTCAGAGAGATAGTGAAATAACCAATAGAGGTAGAGTGACTATCTGCTTCTCATTCCCCTGTACATTTAGGGAGAGGGGACCCTGCAAAACACTTTGTTTATGTGCATCGGGATGTCCTGTGAATCCTCCATAGAGATCTCTAGGAATCTTTCCTGGAGGTAATCTGCTGTACTCTGTTGATGGTTTCTTGGGAGGGCTGTCTTATTTCTTCCACTGTGGGAGGACACTTTCCCATGCCACTCAGCAATCACTTCAGCAGGAACCATTGCAGCACACAGGCTAGCAGCATATGGACCCAGTCTACAGCGAAGCGAGCAGGAGCTGTTCCCTTTCAGATTCGGTTACCTCATGAGTGAGATATCAGCTAAAATCACCACCACCTGCAGGTTCTGGATTTAGGGGCAGGAGACCCAGGCGACCACCGAGGGTGCTGGTTGTGGGGGGCGCCAGGCTCAGGGTGCTATTTTTGTTGTTAGCAAAAACCAATCCTTTAGCAATAAAGAAGAGTGTGACTCACATGAGAATAATGACCCAAAAAAGTCTGGTTTACATGAAAATGACAGAAATGATAAAGAAGAATCAGCCTTGCATGATGACAGAAACAGCAATGAGAAAAATTGCACACCACAACTCAGTACATCAGATCGTGCTTTATGGCTGACGATCCTAAACTCTGCCGCTATTGATTGTACAATTTTGAACGGGCTGGGCAAAATCTAGGATATGACATTTCCAGTAAATGAGTAGAAGCGACACTTCTCAAAGTCACACTGCGAAAGAGTGCTCAAGAATGGTGAGAAACTGAATCGACGTTGGCTAGTTTACTCAAAATCAACTGACAAAGTGTTCTGTTTTTGTTGCAAAATATTTGACAAGAATGCAAAATTCTTGCTTGCACTTTCTCGGTACAATTACTGGCATAATTTAGCTGATGCTCTGAAGCAACAAGAAAGGTCACCCAGCTATTTTATGGCTACTCCAAATGGATGAAGGTCGAATCCACGCTCAACCTGAATAAATGAATAGATGCAGAAAGTCACACATTATTGATGTAAAAACCCAACGTTGGAGGAATGTGCTCAAGCATCTGATCTCAATTACCCTCTTCCTTGCAAAGAATTATTTGGCTTTCTGGAGCTCGTCCAATAAGTTGTTCACTTAACATAATGATAATTTCCTCAGTTTAGTAGAATGCCTTGGGAAATATGATGATGTCATACGTGAGCACCTATGTCGAGTAGTTCGCAAAGAAGCTATGGACCATTACAGCAGCAAAAAAAATCAAAACTAATTGATTGACCTTATGGCAAGGAAGGTGCTTGATAACATATTGATGACGCTCGGCAAAGTGAAGTACTACTGCATTCCTGACATGAGTCACAGTGAAAAATATCATTTACGGTAAGATTTGTTGGCGACGAGGATGGCTATCCAAGGAAAAGAACACTTTATCTGTTTAACGTCTGTAGACAACTCCACTGGAAAAGGCCTAGCAGAACTGTTTATGAATGTTTTGAATGAGAATAAAATAAAGCTTCAGGAATTCCGTGGCCAAAGCCATGACAACAGGGCAAACACGAAGGGAGGAAACAGTGGCGTTCAGGCAAAGATCCTCGTACTGAATCCAAGAGCTTTCTATACATCCTGTTTTCAGCATCCAACTATCAGGTGGAAGATCCTCACTGACAATGTTACAAATCTGACCGTGAAGCTGCTAGATGACACTCGCTGGGAGAGAGACATTGACAGCGTAAGGCTAGTGAGGTACCAAGTGACTGAAGTTTACAGCATCCTGATGGAACTGGCGTAGCTGAGTAAAGCCGAGGCCGGACTCCAACACGAGGTGCAAAACCTGGCAAACCAGATCACTGACTTCAGATTTTTGATCTCAGCTATCGTTTGGCACAATATCCTGTTCCAAGTAAATGTTTCAAGCAAGGCATTACAAACTCAGTTGATGGACATCATAATTGCTCCTACTTTGAGGAGAAGCTGCCTTGATTTCGTTGTGGCCTACACAGACAACGGATTTGAAGATGCCATCACTGCTGCCAAAGAAATGGTGGAAAACTTAGGAGTTCAGCCAGTCTTCAAGGAAACTCCTATTCATCGGAAAAAAAGAGTTTGGTTACAAGGGCAGAGATGAAGTGATGGGAAGCTTGGAAATAAAAATGAAGAAGGAAGGTTTTTGCTTGCTCATTGATACTGCTCAAGTGTCCATAGGTGCTGATTTACTCAGATACCGGGGGGGTGCTTGATCCCTGCTCCACCCCAGGCCCCGCCCCTACTCCACCCCTTCCTCTAAGCCCCCACCTCTGCCCCACCTCTTTCCATTCCCTCCCCGACCCATTCCTGCCCTCGCTCCCACCCTCACCACCCCAGCGCCTCCTTCATGCTGCGGAACAGCTGATCATGGTGGGCGGGAGGTGCTGGGGACACCTGTCTGGAAGCTGGCTACCCCGTTGCCAACCAGTTTGGGGTTGGAAAGTCAACTGTGGGCAAAGTGATGGAGAAGATAGCTGAGGCAATCAGGTGTGTGGTTTACCCCAAGGTGGAAGGCATTAAAGCTATTCCAGAGGTAATTGCTGGCTTTGAGAGAATGGGGATTCTGGTAGTGCCCTCACTGGGCTGGGGCCATTGATGGGACTCATGTGCCCATAGTTTGCCCTCCTCAAGGAGGGTGTGAGTACATAAACCACAGAGGATACTACTCCATCATTATGCAGGCTCTAATGGAGCACAGAGGCAGATTTATGAACTTCATTATAGGCTGTACTGGAAAAGTTCATGATTCCAGTGTTCTTCACCTCTCTGGAGTCTATATTCATGGACAGGCTGGGACACTGTTCCCACCAAATGACATTGACATAAATGGTGTTACTGTCCCCACTGTTATTCTGTGGGACTCTGTGTACTCCCTTTCACGCTGGCTTCTAAAACCATACCCTGAGAATCAGAGGCCCTGGCAAAAAAGGTTTAATTACACTTGTCACAGTTTCTGGAGTCCCTACCTCAGATAGACTGTCAAAAAC
Source organism: Natator depressus (assembly GCF_965152275.1). Classification (NCBI taxonomy): domain Eukaryota; kingdom Metazoa; phylum Chordata; order Testudines; family Cheloniidae; genus Natator; species Natator depressus. The sequence goes on from NC_134234.1 coordinate 268,888,286, forward strand.
AGGGCAGACACCCCAAGCTGATGGTGTGTTCTATAATTAGATTTCACCAAGCCAGTAACAAATGTGAACTCCTGGATCACTGTAGCAGTCTTACAATGGAGTCACAGACAATCCCCTTGATTCTCCAGTCTATCTTGCCACTCAGACAAACTGGACTTACTGATAAATGGTCACTTACACCAAAAAATCACACCACACTCAGGTTGCTTCCAGTCCCAAGAGACCAGCCACTTACCCCCAGATCAACTGGTACCTTAGATCTTACACCAAAGACAAGGCCTGTAGCCAATCCTATAATAAACTTTCTAAAGATTTATTAACTAGGAAAAAGAAATTGTTATTTACAGGTTAAAGCAAGCAAACATACACACACAAATGAGTTACCATCTAAATCCTAAGAGTGACGGAGTTGTAGTGATCTGTCAATTCAAAGTGTCTTTGAGGGCGGACCCAGGAGGCAGACACTGGGGAATCTCTGGCTTCTGTTTGGTGGCTCTAGCCCTGTCAGAGTTCAAACAGCCAAAAACAATAGAAAATTTTCCTGTGACTGTTTTATTTCCTTCACTCAGCTTCCAAGTCAACAGGATGAGCTTCCTTGCACATAGCATTTCCCAGGTGTTACAGGGCCATTAACCATCCTTTGTATTCTGATGATCTTTGACGGCCAATCTGATTTTGGGTGGGAGGTGGAGATGATTCCCATGCCTGAGTTCACAAGTTCAGAGTGAACATTTTCAAAGGTATAAAGCAAAACTTACATATTTTCTTATAGCATGGAATATAGACATTGCAAGTTAGATTAATGCCTGCAGCAACTTACAAGCATTTCACAGAGTCTAAACACTAAATACATTCTTATAAGACAAATAGCTATTTTGAGCAAAACTAACATATAACTGAACTGGTCTGGTCTCCAGCTACGAGTTTGTTAGTTCTTAGCTTATGCCTGCAGCCTGGGCAAGAATTGGTATGTGGCCTGCCAGCATCACAAGACTCTCAGCAGGTGCAGAATGCTTGTTGAATGTGCTTTGACAGATTAGAATCACATTGGAGGGGTCTACAAACCCATTTGGATTCCAGCATCATCAATATTGTCTGCATTACCATAACTTTCTGAACTCTTCACCTCCTTTGTGAAGCCAGAGGTGAACCATTTCCCCCTGAAAGGGCCAATAACAGTGAGGGGACACTGGATCGGTAACCTCAGCCAGAGAGCTGGTTCCGGGAGCTGGTTGCACCCTGGCAGCAGAAGTCAGGGATGTTTTGTGTTCTTACATTATGGACATGGATGGCTTAGTGGAAGAAGGGGAACAGTATCTTTGTGAATGTGCTTATGGGGAAAAAGTGGCTCATTTTTGAGGGGTGGGGGGGTCAGTGCTTGGGAAGGGTATGGGCTTGATTGCCTTGCAATGTAAGTCTGAATGACACAATGAACAGTGGATGTGGTTGGAGAGGGAGCAGAAAGGGTATACAGATGGAGTGTATTGAAATGTAAATTGCTGTACGTAGCTAAATAGAGGAATATCATCTCTTACTAATGCTTAATTGCTCCTGAATCTGGTTTTAGCTTTATTATCTCACATCGTGTTTGTATGATGTGATGCAGTGATAGCAATAAACTTCCTTGAAAACATAACATGATTTATTTGTAAACTTGTCTTAAAATAGTAATACACTCACAGTAGTGGGCATGCCAGCTGCCATAACAAAACCACACACACACACTGCTAAAATCTGCAGCTTTACTCCACCCCGTACCCGGCACAGTTCTGGGAATAAAAGGACACCCCACTTATACTTTGGAGAAATGATTTTGTGACCTGCAGACTGCATGGATTACCTATAACTGAAATGCACTTGATTTGGAAATAAAATACTGTTTCCCCAAACACACACACTCAGTTCACTGTTTACAGGCAGCTCCATTGACCCAGTGATTACAGAGAGGCATATTTCTTATTACTGAAAGGAAAACATGAATGACCCTAAGAACCTCTGACTGAACAGTTAAAATAACCTTTACAGCTGTTTACAAATGTTTAAAATTTCAAGTCACCATTTTGAACGTCACGTGCTGGAAGGGAGAGGGAGAGAGAAAGCCAAGGTGCTGTGGTACAATCTGCCATTCGTGGCCACACACTGGTAGATGGCGCTTATTGTTTTTCCGTTGCTTCTTACAGCAGAAATCCTTCCCACTGCTGTAACAATAAGCTGTACATTTGAGTCATACACTTACCAGGCTCTGGGGCAGCTTTTATCTCCACTGGGTTTTCTGCAGGCTGTATAGTGGGATGTTCATTATGGGGGAATCAAACTTCTCTTCCAAATAGGGGCCGAGAATATGCTGTTGATCCTCACCCACAGCCTGCTCTGGGACTAGTCTCATTAAAAGTCACTTCATGCTCCTCCTGGCTCCCATCAGTCCCCATGCTGGATTCAGGGGTCAGCAGGGCACCATCCCAGCTGACCAGGTCATCATGAAGCACTGATGGCTGCCCAAAACCCAGCCAAAGTCATCATAAAAAATGGGCTTGTCATTGGTGAATTGCCCAAGGTTTGGTTCTTGTCACTGGTTTTCCGGTACTCATTCTTCAGCTTCTTAATACCCTCCCTGCATTGATCCCCTGTCTGGTAAATCTGCAGAGCTGCCAGCTTTTTAGCTATGTGCTGGTATGCATGGGTCATTCTTGGAGCTTTTGCTGATGTCCACAGTTTTACAGGCCTCACGCCAGAGATTCACCAAATGTTGACTATGCTCCAGTGACCATGAAGCAGCTCACTTTGCAAAAGTCTTGATGAGTTCACTCTCCACTGAAAACCCAGGAGACTCTCTGACAGTGTGCCTGCAGATTGATGATCTGAAAAGAATTGGTTAACGCTGACCTGAGCTGCTGCCATTCGGCAGGGAGGTGTAGCTTCCGTTTTCAATAGAGTGGATTGCAGATTGTTGAGATAGAGAGGACTAAGGAAGTTATCCTATGGAATTGTGGGATACTTTTTGCAGACTACTGGGACATAGACTCAAGGACTCATAGACATTAAGGTCAGCAGGGACCATTATGATCATCTAGTCTGACCTCCTGCACAATGCAGGCCACAGAATCTCACCCCCACTCCTGCAATAAACCTCTCACCTGTGTCTGAGCTATTGAAGTCCTCAAATCATGGTTTAAAGACTTCAAGGTGCAGAGAATCCTCCAGCAAGTGACTTGTGCCCCATGCTGCAGAGGAAGGCGAAAAACCCCCAGGGCCTCTTCCAATCTGCCCTTGAGGAAAATTCCTTCCCGACCCCAAATATGGCAATCAGCTGAACCCTGAGCATGTGGGCAAGATTGACCAGTCAGATACCCAGGAAAGAATTCTCTGTAGTAACTCAGATCCCACCCCATCTAACATCCCATCACAGGCCATTGGGCCTATTTACCATGAATAATTAAAGATCAATTAATTGCCAAATTCATGTTATCCCATCATACCGTCTCCTCCATAAATTTATCGAGCTAAATCTTGAAGCCCGATAGGTCTTGACATGAGTCAAGCAGGGCCATGTCTACACTGGAAAGTAATAGAGCTTGAATCCTGGGTCCCGGCTTGACTTGTGCTCAGACCCTCCAGGGTTCTGGGATCCTGGGTCTGAGCTCTGGGTTAGTGCATTATAGATACAAGGGGCTTTAGGCTTGAGCCTGAGCTCAAGCACGAGTTTATGTTGCAGTGTAGACACACCCTAAGGCAGTGGTTCCCAAACTTGTTCCACCACTTGTGCAGGGAAAGCCCCTGGCGGGCCGGGCCGGTTTGTTTAACTGCCGCATCCGCAGGTTTGGCCGATCGTGGCTCCCAGTGGCCGCGGTTCGCTGCTCCAGGCCAATGGGAGCATCTAGAAGCAGCGCGGGCTGAGGGATGTACTGGCCACCGCTTCCAGCAGCTCCCATTGGCTGAAGCAGTGAACCGCGGCCACTGGGAGCCACGATTGGCCGAAACTGCGGACGCGGCAGGTAAACAAACCGGCCCGGCCCGCCAGGGGCTTTCCCTACACAAGCGGCAGAAGAAGTCTGGGAACCACTGCCCTCAGGAAAGAAATTCAAAGGTCTTCTGGTTCCTATCAGTCACAACAATCCAATGATCACAAACCCACTCACCTAATCTTCTCCCATGTAGTTTCTCATAAGGCTTAAGACCATAAGGCTTACCTGTGTGTATCTCTCTCTATATATATATGCCAGATCCTCAGGTGCAACAAAGAAGTGATCAGTGTTTTAGGAGGGAGAGGGTGGGATTAGATAGATTTACACTTCAGGGCACCTGGGAGCTGCTTTAACCTCCACCATCATGTAACAGCTCCCAAGGCATCAGTCCACCAACCAGCCCCACCTCCTCTCTACCCCAGAATGCTGTCTACACCAGGGGAATACTTTGCTCCTGCATTTATGGCACCTTTAAGCCTTCTCTGTGCTGAGGATCTGTATAGATAAAATTGAGAGAACGAACAAGCAATGTACATTGCAGAAATGAATAATCACATTCTTATTACTGTTTCCTCACCCTCCTCACACCTTTCTCATACTGTTGGCGATGCACTTACTTTTGGAAGTTACCTCCCTTATTTACCACTATCTGCTGGGAGAATCTATTTATGGGACGCTAAGAATGGTGCCTCTTACTTTTTTCAAGGTAGAGTGTTACATATTACAACAGCATTTAAACTTTATGTGCCAGTTCCAATAAAAGATGCCATAAATATCAGCTCATGTGACTGGCGGTTATTTCTGCGTTAGCACTATAGACCTTTAAAAAGGGTACAATAAAAATAAATTACACAGCATACAAATTTTATTATCAAAAGCACCTGAGGTGATGATTTCAGGGAATAAAACTGTAGAGGTATTTTAGGGGGAGAAAAAACCCTCTTGAAAACAGAAACAGGTGCTATAGCAAGAAGTCACAGAACACAGGTCTGCTGTAAGGTTTATTTAATTTCACAATCTTTGTTTTTAAATCTTAAAATTATATTGTAGAAGAGTTACTGCAAAAGCTCTAGAAATTTGGTTTCACTCTGTCACTAAATGGCATAACAATTTTTAATAACTTTGCTATCTTTTAAAAAAATACAACTTAGGTAATAGTTTGATTATTACACTTCTCATTTTATATCTTCTTAACCTAATACGGGGTTTAGTATATTACATTTCTTTTTGTTTAAATGTTAATATACTATTAGCGTACATGTACTGTAAAGAAACTAGGATGCAGGTTGAAAGAAGCAAGGGATGAACTGAGAAGAAGCTTGAAAAAATTGTTTTGCAGCCAATCAGAATTGCTTGCTGAGTTAGAATACCATTCCTTTTGCATCCCAAGGGCATAAATCATAGAGGGTTTGGGACTAATAACTGACAGGTTCAGTAATTGAAGGTCTCTAGGACTGCAGGGCTCAGGATCTTGAGGAACTGGTGCTCTGGCAGATACTATCTCTATCTATGTTATGAAAAGAGAACTGAAGAGGAAATGTTAAAGAATCTGGGTAATGGAACAGCATTGGTTTGGGTTGTGTTTTGATTCAATTTCAGAAAAGTAAGAGATTATACTTACATGAGACCAGGGGTGAAAGTAAGTTAGAGGACTTACCAATACGCCGGACTCCTGAGCAGGGGGCGTGGCCTCAACCGGAAGAGGCAGGGCCTTAAATCCCCAGGCCCTTTAAATATTGATTTAAAGGGCCAGGGCTTCAGCTGCAGTAGTGGCGGCTGGGAGCCCGGGGCCTTTAAATCACACCCGAGCTACCAGCTGCAGCGGCGGCTGGGAGCCCCGGGGCTCGGGGAGTGATTTAAAGGGCCCAGGGCTCCAGCTGCTGCTACCGCAGCAGAGCCACAGGCCCTTTAAATCACTGAGGAGCCCTGGGGGCTCCCAGCTGCCACTGCTACCCTGGGCTTCTGGGCTCTGGCAGAGCTTTAAAGGGCCTGGGGCTCCGCTTTGGTAGCAGCTGCCAGAGCCCTGAGCCCTTTAAATTCCCGCCTGAGCCCTGCTGCCCGAGCCCTGGGGTAGCGGTGGCCGGGCTCCATCAGGGATTTAAAGGGCCCCGGGGCTCCAGCTGCCGCTACCGCCCCAGCCATTTAAATGCCCACTGGAGCCCCACCGCCGCTACCCCAGGGCTTCAGCAGCAGGGCTCCGGCGGGGATTTAAGGGGCCGGGGCAGTAGTGGTGGCTGGAGCTCTGGGGCCCTTTAAATCCCCGCCAGAGCCCTGCCACCGCTACCCGGGGCTTGGGCAGCAGGGCTCAGGCCGGGATTTAAAGGGCCCTGGTGCAGTAGCAGTGGCTGGAGCTCCAGGGCCCTTTAAATCCCCACCACAGCCCCACTGCCGCTACCCCAGGGCTCGGGCAGCAGGGCTCAGGCCGAGATTTAAAGGGCCCCGGGGGGGTAACAGCGGCTGGAGCTCCGGGGCCCTTTAAATCCCCGCCGCAGCCCCACTGCCACTACCCCGGTGCTTTAAATTGCTCTCTCGGAAAGCCAGTCCTGGTATGGCACACTGGCTCTTACCGGTAGGCCGTACCACGGCGTACCGGCTTACTTTCACCTCTGCATGAGACTCAGAATGGAATAATTGGAACTGCATGTCCAGTACATGAATCAGGTGGGTGAGTCCATACATATTGTCAATAACTGCACATCAGATTTACTTAGTTTAAAAGTAAAAAAAAAGTCTTATCTAACTGTTCTACCTCCAAACTAAACCAGGGATCTGAAAGTCAACCTGGGTTCTCTTTGGCATATGCACCGTGATCACCTATAATAAAGGTTCTGCAATGGACCTTGATTGCTAATTCTGTTGATCACACATGAGCTAAAATTGGTACTAGCTCCCTTTCCATGAGTGTGTTCGTTCTGCATTGTTAACAGGAGTAGAATGTAGTACAGTTGTTTGTTTTTAATAGAGTAAAATCAAACCCAGAATATACACAGAAGAGATACATTGTTTAAGAAGAGGCAATTTTTACAAATTTTTATGATCATGTTATTGATCATAACTATATTTAATGTTAGTAGATGTGTCAATGAAAATAAGTTTTCTTTCCTCTAGAGAATCCACGGCAAGGTTTTCTTAGTTACAAAATCGGATTATTTATAAATAGTGAGAATGTCTATGAACTAATAAATGTTGCCAAGCATGGACTTTTTTTTTCTGCAGATGCTTATGTCAGGGCTGCCTCTCTGTTATACTTTTTCTACACTAAAATCTTTATTGACAAGAGGATGCAAATTAGAAATATACCATGAAGGTAGATGTGGTCATTCATTGCTGTTAGGAAAATATAAGGTTTCAATTTGAGTTGAGTAAGTATTTCTGCACCAGCCTCAGTGCTGATTTCATTAAAAAAAACATTAACACAATGAATTAAGGGATCAGCATTTTTAAGCATTGAAATCCAAGGTAAATGATCAGGTACTGACAGCCTATTAAGTATTTCTTTGGTGCTAGGTCTGACAGAATTCCTGTTCTGATATTTGGAGGAAACTGTGTATTCTCGCTTGAGCCAACAGAGATAAACAGAACATTATTACTGGCATTTTCCCACAATGCCCCCTGAACCAGAGCTCAATCATTCAGTAGTACACTGGTATTGGAATGAATGGGCTACAGGTATATTGACAACAGAAAATTAACCAAAGAAACACTGATCAGGCACATTATATCAACATGTACACAATCTCTCAGTCTAGGAATAAGCTCCTATTCAGAATAAAAGGCACCAGACACTTCCAGACAGACGTCTAGAGTGCAGATTTGTTAACCTTCGGATGACCTGTGAAGCCCATCCGTTTTCCTGGATTTTTGGGATGGGCTGAAGAGCATCAGTCAAAGTACACGGAGAAGGGATGGTAAGATGTGATCTGCAATTATGAGAGAAAATAACTTGGTGGGAGAGGAATTTATTTTATGTGAGGATATTAATATTTACAACATTTGGGTTTTGTTTACATTTGGGGTTTGTTGTACAAGCTCTTAGTTTTGAAATCAGTCTAAATAAATAAATATATGATGAGGGCTGATCTTTTGACTAATGAATAGCCTTTCATCGGCAGTGAAGGTTCCAGAATACTCCAGCCTATACTTGGCGAGAGTACTTAGCACATTGACTACAACCTATAGGGATTGCAGGGTGGGTTTTGAAAAACAAAAACCAGACTGAACCCCAATCCAAATACCAAACCAAGCTTTTAAGATTCACCTCGTTCTTTCCAGCCTCCAGGAGCACCTCTATTTTTGCTGATCTCCCACAACACAGATCTCAGAACATCTAACAAGATATCTTCTTTGAATCCCTTCACGGATTTCCCCTTGCCTTTGGCATCACATTCAAATTTCTCATCCCCATCCTTACCTATGTTATACCACACACACCTATATTTCATTTCCTTCTCTCCTTTCCAGTCCAATTTTTTATCCTCTTCCCAAGACATCACCCTACCTGCTGCTACTACTGTTTATTAAGCTATCAGGATTATTTTGCTATTTATCTTGTCCTTCGTCCCTCCCTCCCACTATGTATTTGTTGTACTTACCTGTTGTTCTCTTGTGATATGAAAGGTCTTGGGGGCAGGGACTTTTTATTGTATATGTTTAAGTGCTTAGCACAATGGGGCCCTGATCCTCTTTAAGTGCTACAATAATAATAAATAATTAAGTGCTCTTTTTTATTCCCCTACTCTGATCTTAGAACCTTCTTCCATCCATCTCTTATGCCTGGAACTTCTTCCCTATCCCTGTGCTCCAAATATGTATCCTAATATCCCTCTTTTCATTGAAGTCCTTCCTTACAATAAACATTTTCCATGAAGACACAGACTGTTAATCCACCAGAGAAAGTAACCCACAGCACTATATTATCTGTACTTTTTGAAATTTTGATTCTTATCTAGTGTATTATGTGTCTAAACTAACCGTCTTTTTTAAATGTTAAGTTCATTGGGGCAGATGGTGTTTTACTCTGTGGTTTGTAAAACATGGACCACAATGACGGTGCTCTGGAAATCATAATTATATCTTCTGTTAACTTCTGTCTTTGAATCTTGTGCATTCTTGGTCTGCAAGAGAAAGAGGCATAATACATTCTGAGCATTAAGGAACTATGCCCTGAAAAACATAAACCTTTAAGAACCAAATCCTCCTTAGTCTAAGCAGTGTTCCAAAATCTGCCAGCCACTTATTGATCGCTTGAATCGCACCCAAATTGTTCAACCAAGCTACTCTTGACCTCAGGCGACTTTATTTCTCTGTATCAGCAGGAACAATATGCTTCCAGACTAATGTCTGTTTATTAAATTTTTGCTGAAAACTAGGGCTTCCCCTCCCCACATCCTTTTTTGGGGTGTCTTTGACATGTTCTGATGTCTTTAGTACACTGGGCATTTCCAATTCATGCTTCCTTCCACTATACTCAGGCTCAATTCTTATGGAGGTTGCACTGGCAACATATGCAGGTGGAACTTTAGGGGCAAGGGGTTTTTTTTTCCGTGTAGAGAATACTTTTTGACCTGCACACTCTATTCCAGCAGCACTGATGGCCTATAACCAGTCAGTCCTCTCCTGAGTCACCACTAGAATCAGTCATGCACTGTAAGTCTTTTTCCAGTTTAACCCCAATATTATTATCAATTGGTATTTCACCAACAGATACACAGTAAAAGGCAGTCCCTACTCCAGAGTTTACATCCTAAATAGACAGAAAGGGTTTGTAGTGGTGAAAGGGAGTATTATTATCCCCATTTTATCCATGGGGACCTGAAGCAAGGAAAGATTTAGCTCTCTTATTTGTGTCTTTGAAGTTAAACATGTGTGTAAGGCTCAGATCCCTAAAGGTATTTAGGTTCCTAACTTCCATTTCAATACTTTTAAAGATCTGGGACTAGGTGCTTTGCTAAACCAAGGCCTAAGGTCATGCTGGAAATCTGTAGCAAAGTGAGATTTGAACCGAGGCCTTGTGAGTCTCAGTCCAGTGTTTTAATCACAAGACCATCTTTTCTCTCTCACTTTTCTTGAGCTAATGTTCACAAGCAATTTAAACCACTTTTCAGAAAAAGTTTTAGTTCTCTGAGACAGCATTGCTTTCACTTGTCTTTTACCTCCCCTAGTCCTGCTTCCCATTGCTCCGGCCTACTATTTAATTTGGCAGGCAAACACGCTCACTGGCCCAAATACATCTTCCTAGCCTTTCAAGTTTTATTGACTGCCAAAATGTAAGTATACCTCAGAAAAAGAAAAAGAGAGACCTGCCATGTTAATGCATCTGATTCATCAATCCTTTGAGGGAAGGTTTCTCTCACTACTTTCTTAAACAGTGAGCAATGACCCACTGACTTGTTTCTGGCCTAAAATAACAATAATTTCTTCTTTAAAAGGCTGACCTAAGAGCTTTGCAGCATGCTGTTGTACAGCACCTTTATAAGAAGTGGCAGCTGACAAAAGAAACAGAGAGTGCTAAAGTCAAAAAGTAAAAACTTTTAGAAGTGATGTATTAGATGGCATATTAAAAAAAAAAATCCACCAGGATAAAATCATTATATTGCAACACAAACACTGTCACTTCACAATACAACTTGTACCATGACCTCCAGTTAGTCTGAGTTCTCTCCCTGCCTGTACAGACCCTCACCAATCCCTTTTTCGTGTGGTCATGTGATCACAATCCATTCCATGCCCAGAACTAGTGGTTGAAACTAGATTGAAACAGGAGGGGGAGTTCTCAATGCACCATCCAAGGGGGAAGGGAGCTAGCTGTGTTCTGACTTCAGTTTCCCTCCAGGGATTTAGCAGAATTTTTCAGATGAAAAGTTGTTTTTGTTGAAAAATGGCCTTTTTTGAACATGAAAAATATAGTGAAAAATGGTTTAGTTTTTAAAAGTTTTTTTTTTATTTTTCTGACACTTTAGTTGATCACTAATCACCATTTTTATTGAAAATACTCAGCAAGATCATTAGTCCTTTTGCTTTCATTTATTTTTTTTTAACCTCTCCCAATCCTGCTTCTCATTTATCAGTTTGATTGTTTTCTTTTTAATTTGGCAGGCAAAGACACACTGACCCCAATACCCCGTCCAAATTACACTGGTTGCTAGAATTTGAGTACACTTCGGTGAAGAAAAAAGGAGGAACTGCATGGTAATGCATCTCATTTTTTAACTCTTTGAGGAAAGGTTTCTCTCTCTCTGCACTTAAACAAAACAGGGACTCACCTGCATATTGTTTAAAAAAAACGTGAGTCCACTTAAAATTCTGAAACAACTTCAAAATGTTGTAATTTTTCACATCTTTACCATTTTTTCCCATCTCTGGTTAGAATCATAGAAATAGAGAGCTGGAAGGGACCTTGAGAAGTCATCTTGTCCAGCCCACTGTGCGGCAGCAGGACCAAATATACCTAGACCACCCCTGACAGGTGCTTCTCCAACCTGTTTTTAAAAATCTCCAATGATGAAGATTCTAGAACATCTTTTGCAAGCCTAGACCAGTATTTAACAGTCTTATAGTTAGGAAGTTTTTCTTAATAATGCATCTAACTCTCTGTTGCTGCAGATTAAGTCAATTACTTCTTGTCCTATCTTCAGGGGATATGGAGAACAACTGATCACTATCTTCTTTATAACAGCCTTTAACATATTCAAAGACTATTATCAAGTCCTCTCTCAGTCTTCTTTTCTCAAGACTAAATAGCCCAGTTTTTTTAACTTTTCTTCAGAGGTAAGGATTTCTAAACATGTTATCAGGCTTTTTTGCTGTCCTCTGAACTCTCTCCAATTTGTCCACATCTTTCCTAAAGTGCAGTGCCCATACTGGATACCAGGCCTGCCAACGGGGGGCTGAAGGAAGGCAAAGGGGGCAACTGACCAGGTGCCCGGGCTATTTAAAAAGGCCCAATGTCCCCCAGCCACGACCGCCACCTGCAGAGCAATGGGGTTAAGGCACTAGAGGCAGGCTTCCTGCCTGCCCTCACTTAACGCCACTCCTGGAAGCGGCTGGCACATCCCTGCTGCCCCTGGGGAGTGGGTCTCTGTGCGCTGCTGTCCCCACCTCGAGCGCGGACTCCACAGCTCCCACTGGCCAGCAACTGTGGCCAATGGGAGCTGTGGGAGCAGTGCCTGTGGGCAGCGGTGCACAGAGACCATCTGGGACCCCCGCCTAGGAGCCGCTGCCAGAGGGGTGTGCTGGTCGCTTTCAGGAGCCACCCAAGGTAAGCGCCAACCCCCAGAACCCTACCTGCACCCCAACTCCCTGCCCCAGCCTAGAGCCCACCCCCCCTCCCACGCCCAAATTTCTTCCCAGAGCCTGCACTCCTCACCCCCTCCCGTACCCAAACTACCTCCCAGAGCCCGACCCTAACCTCTGTTTGCCAGAAGTTGGGAATGCGTGACAGGGGATGCATCACTTGATGATTGCCTGTTCTGTTCATTCCCTCTGGGGCACCTGGCACTGGCCACTGTCGGTAGACAGGATACTGGGCTAGATGGACCTTTGGTCTGACCCAGTATGGCTGTTCTTATGTTCTTATGACCCCTCACCCCCTCCCACATCGAAACTCCCTCTCAGAGCCTGCACCCCGCACCCCCTCCCGCACCCCAACCCCTTGCCCCAGCCTGGTGAAAGTGAGTGAGGGTGCGGGAGAGCAAGCGACGGAGGGAGGGGGGATGGAGTGATCAGGGGACAGGGTCTCAGGGAAGGGGCGGGGCAGGGGCAGGGCAAAGGTCTTTGGGTTTGCGTGATTAGACAGTTGGCAACCCTACTGGGCGGGCACGTGGGAGCCCTGGCCGTGCCAGAAGAGTGCACCCAGCAGCACAGCCAGCAGCTCGCTGGGCACCAGCCAGCGCAGGCACAGCACCACCCAAATGTCAGGCGGACCAGATCCGCGCACACGTGGCTTGTGCATACGTGGAGGCCCATTAACTGTTCTGCCCTGAGGCCCAGAATTGCTGTCAGCAGGCATGCTGGATACAATACTCCTGCAGAGGCCTCACCAGTGGTGAGTGGGACAATTACCTCCTCTGTTTTACTTATAACACTCCTGTTAATCCACCCCAGAATGATATTAGCCTTTTTGACACCTACATCACATTGTTGGCTGATATTTAATTTGTGAGGCATTATGACCCTAGATCTTTTTCAGCAATACTTCAGCGTAGCCAGTTATTCCCATTTTTTATTTATCCATTTGATTTTTCCTTCCTAGGTGTTGTACTTTGCTCTTGTCTTTATTGAATTTCATCTTGTTTATTTCAGACCAATTCTCCACTTTATCAAGGTCATTTTGAATTCTAATTATAACAGTCCCTTCTATTAATCAAAGCTTCCCTTGAAAAACGTCCCATTGAGACAACATATGATAGATTTTCCAAAGAACTCAGCAAGTTTGGTGCATGCTAGACAGTGATTATCTCCAACTATCCAAGATCTAATTCTATCCACCTTAAAGCCATCGTATTGGAAGAATATATATAGGATGAGTCCCTCACTAAAAGGAGTTTCACATCCTCGCCCTTTCATTTCACTTTTGAAGTCCCCATTTCACAAGGTCTTATTTGGATTTGTCTTTACGTTCCAGCCTGCATATATTTCTTCCTTTCTTAATGGTTCTTAATCAACATCTGGGAAGGCTTACAAATTCTACTAGGCGGTGCTGGGAAGTTACACATCAGTAATTTATTTATTTGCATAGAAAGATATCCAGAAAGCATTTAGAAAGCAGCTTCAGGAGAAAATCTCAGGTTAAATACAAAGCTATAAGACTAATATTTCTGTACAACTATCTGTCATTCCATGGGTGAAATCCTGGCCACACTGAAGTCCAAGGCAAAACGCCCATTGTCTTCAATGGAGCCAGGATTTCACCCTAGGTTTCAATCATGATGCAACAGTTGGCAAAAACAAATGGGGTGGGGAAGACGGAGGGTGGAGCAACAAAATGAACAGAGTTTAGCAGAAAGATAAGTCTCAGCTTACGAGTTGCCTAACCAATACCGGTTAAAGTTAGAAGGAGATCGTCATACACTCTATTCCTCTCCCATCCCACACCACCTCCCCTTGCTTACAGTTAGAGAAATTGGGTAAAATGATGCTTAGGTCAGTTACAAATCCAAACCCAATCCCAGATCTGAACACCTATGTACTTTGCGGGGAGAGAGTGACTGAATGCGCCCCTGTATTGATACCCTACACACTACTGTAATAATATTTGTACAAAATATGCCTTGTGAGGTATCATTTGAAAACTAATAACTCACTGGTTAGTAATATCATGGTGAAATGTGCGTGGCAACATTGTATGTAAATGTATGAGCATAAACTGAAATTATGACTGAACTGTGTTTACCAGACAAGTCTGGGGAGGGGTAAACCTGTTTTTCAAAGACAAAGGACAAGCTGATGCCTCTCGCCGGATGTCATTTAAGTCGATTGGAAATCACTGGTCAACTGGCCATTCTTTGGTAATGGAGGGGGGCAGGAACAGATCAATATGCATTTTAGCAAACAACAACATGGAACCTCTTTCACCACAAGACTCCATGTCTCCATCTTCATAATTTGAAGGAACTTTATCTAGAAATAACCCTCAGGAAGATGCATTTCAAAAGGTGACTGGACTATAAAAGGGAGGGGCAAAAACAACATAGGCATTCTCTCTCTCTCTCTCTCTCTCTCTCTCTCTTTTGAGAAGACAAAGGAACCAGCCTTTGGATTTTGGGAGGGATTCTGACCTGAGAATTTGGTCAGCCCTGTCACTGGGAACATGTGGTAAGGATTTTACCTTGAACCAAGTCTAGCCTGTTAAGTTTTAGTTACTAGAAAATATTTTATCTTTATTTCTCTTGTAACCATTTTTGACTTTAATACCTTGTACTTGTACTCACTTAAAATCTCTTTGTAGTTAAATAAACTTGTTTTAGGTTTTTTTGCAAAACTAATCCAGCATTGTATTTAAACTGAGCTGTTTAGAAACTCCACTTAACGGAGCAAATATTGACCCTTACAGGAGCAATGGACCTCTAATATCTAGTATCAAGACAGTGCAGAATACATGTTATGGAGGAAATATGGGACTGGGAATGTGTTGGGGTCACCCTACAGGTAGTAACTAAGGCTGCTGGAAGCCAGAGCATGGCTGGTGTGTTGCTGACAGACTTCTGCAGAGTTGCTGGACCAGAGTTGTAGCTATACACAGGCACTCAGCATGCTAGTAGGCTGTTTATGAACAGTCCAGGTTGGGCGCTTCAACAGCACAGCATTTTGAGGCACCCCAGCTTGCAGGGCAAGTGATGACACAACCCCTTACCGGTCCGGATTGCACCCTGGAATGCGAGAGGGGGATTCAAACCTAGTTCCAGTTTCTGTGGATATGAGCCACCAAAAGTCAATTAATGAAAGGTAGATTTGCTGCCAAAAATATTGAGTCTAAACCAACATGTGTTCAGTCCTTAGGCCTATATGTTATACAGGAAGTTGGAATAGATTACCACAATTTTCCCTTCTGGTTTTATAATCTATGAATATCTTCACACCATGACAGATTTTAGGTGCTTAAATACACATTAATAATAAAATAATAACATCATAATAATACATCAGTTGCAAAAGTGTTTCAGATGGTTTCAGAGTAAAACATTGGGAAGGTGGTTCATCATGGGAGATATAGTATTGCTGAGGAGCCCAGCCTTTAGAGCAGAATAGGGAAACGAAGAAGCCAAACTGTAAATCCCATAAACCACGGCATTTCTGTATTAACATGTTTTGGTTTAGAGCCAAAATACTTTGGTTTTTGACCAAAAACTTTGTAGGTTTTGATGGTTTTGTTTTTTGATGGAAAATTGAGATTTTCTGTGGAAAGTAGACTCTTTAAAACAACTAGCTCAGTCAAAAAGCCAATTTTCCATTGAAAAACAGTTTAAATGGAGGATTTTCTACCAGCCATAATGTTTAACTGCCCCTAATAATCATAAGAATAATTTTCCAGCATATTACTCTGTGTATATAACAAGAAGGTACAAACTGTGAATAGTTCTTTCCTTTTAATGTGTCTGAGGGCTATCAATTTACCCTTCAGACGCTCTCCCCCCATGTATATCTGGGAGAGATGGAAAATAAGGCAGCAGTTATGTGCACTTGAATTCATGCATGCCTTCTTTCCCCAGCAAAGATACTTTCGACGGAAATTAAGAGTACATTTATTTTGGCTTGGACTTGTAACCATCTTGGAAGCTTTAGAAATCAGTCAGACAGAGCCTTTCATTTCAACTACAGTGTTTATATTATTAATTTGCCTCCGTTTAATTTTAACTCATTTTTATGTAAAACAAATACATTCATTTTTTTAAAAAATGACTGACACAGTTTAAAAGCAGCTAAAAAGCCATTTCAGTGGAGACTGAGGTTTCTCTTTCATGTTAACAGCCAGTGACTGAATACTGAGACAAATATTTAAAAATAAGTTATCGATAGGGCACTAATTTTGGGTTGCAAACAACCAGCTCATACTGTTTCAGATGTAATTAGCTACCTTGGGTGCATTTTAGCAAAGCATGTGATCAACAGGTATATTGACTTTTGTCCATCTCCAGTAATAGCCAGGCAAAGAATTAAATTATTACTTTGTCAAAGTAATTACAACAGTATAGGTGGCACGTTTCATTTACAGAAGATCGGCTCCTCCTTCTAGGCACTATCAAAACCTCTTCTGACGTTGCTGAGCATGCTGTAGGGAGAATATTCACACTGTGACTGGACAGAATGGCACATAGGACACAACTTTACTGAACACAGAAGTAATAATCACATAGGAAAATAAACAATTATTCATGTGGCGAGGGTTGGCCACAACTGATCTCTTGATCATAGGCTGCCCTTATTCCAAATGATAATCAGGACGGAGACCCTGCTAGATCCTCTATAACTGGCTCTGGGGTTGATGTGGCTATTTCTCCAACCCCTCAGCCCTGGAGACTGGCTTAGACCAATAAGCCAGCCAAAACTCTATTCTGTTGTAAAGTCTTGCAGTTACCAAATATGAAGACAAAACCACCTCCCC
Organism: Natator depressus; assembly: GCF_965152275.1. NCBI lineage: Eukaryota > Metazoa > Chordata > Testudines > Cheloniidae > Natator > Natator depressus. Next base: position 268,905,347 of record NC_134234.1, read on the forward strand.
CAGTCTATTTGCAATTTGGTTTGTTGATTTCCCTTGCAACTTGTCTTGCCACTGGGTGCCATTAAAGGCCAAAGAGGCATTCACTGTCCTGGGCAGCAACCCAGAGACACTGTTCCACTGTCCAACTAGGTTCATTTGGTGTCCAGAAGGTTGCCATTCCTGAGGCAGGCAGGGAGCCAACAAAAGACACACTTCATGTTGCATGTGGCCAACAAAGCCCCTCTGTCGCACTCCTGAACATAGTCAGCTACAAGGTCAGATGATTAAAGTAAACCCCACAGTATCTGGGATTGGTTTGATTCACCAAATCCCCTTATATTCCAAGTGATGATGAAAGAAGCAAAACTCAGCCACAGATCATGGTGGGACCACACCCAGTGGAGAAAACAGCAACCCTGAGATGGGAAGTGAGATAGACAAACCTGTAATTCTGGCAGCTGTAAGATCCCCTACAGCAGTGGTTCTCAAACTAGGGCCGCCGCTTGTTCTGGGAAAGCCCCTGGCAGGCCGGGACGGTTTCTTTACCTGCTGTGTCCGCAGGTTTGGCCGATCGTGGGGCTGCGGGAAGTGGCACGGGCCGAGGGATGTGCTGGCCGCCCTTCCTGCAGACCCCATTGGCCTGGAGCGGCGAACCGCGGCCAGTGGGAGCTGCGATCGGCCAAACCTGCGGACGCGGCCAGTAAACAAACCGGCCCGGCCTGCCAGGGGCTTTCCCAGAACAAGCAACAGCCCTAGTTTGAGAACCACTGCCCTGCAGCCTTCTTTTGGAGAAATTCAGGAAGAGCCTTCGATTATTTTTAATTCATTGAGACATGATGGGCCCATTTGCCATATCTGAAAAATTCCAGCTAGAACAAAGTCCTGGATAGTCTTGGGGGAGACTTTAAAGCACTGGCAGTCTCATAGGCCTGGGAAACCTTTCCTTCAGTGCTGCTAGGTTTTTGTCTTTTGGGGGGTCTAACTTTGCCTGCTGACTTTTCTTGCTCCCATCTTGCACCTATTTACTTCAAGAGGGCATTATTGTTTAGCCTAATGGCGGCTATTTCAGGAATAGATTGTGCCTGTTAGACACAGCCCTGTGTAAGGAGTGGTACAGAGCTGTATAGTCCAAGTGGAGCTGAGAGAGAGCTTGTGGATCCACAAGGTACAGTCCCTTTCTGAGGTCTCTTATGTACAGGATGCAACCTTCTTTAGGATTGTGCAGCCTACTGCCTTTGACATGCTTGATCTACTTTGTAGGCCAGTGCCTGGACACAAAGTGGGCCATGTTCCACACCCTTTGGGGCAATACAAGCCTCTTAGCGCACATGAAGTCACCAGTCTCTCGTGTTCCTCTGAGTACGTGGACTGCAACTGTCTTTGATCCTTGCATGGGACACGCTTGAGGGGAGTGCTGTTTATGCCCTCCCCTCTTTCTCCCAGCACACCCATGCTAGAGCTAGGGACCATTTAAATGGTCACATTATTAACTCTTTCATGGCTGGTTTTTCAACTCCAATAATTTTAGCAAAAGCATCCAGCTGCTTTGAGTTTGAGTTGGAATAAAAGAGCACTGGTTTCTTTTCAGTCTCATCTACCACAGGAGCTGGCACAGTGTTATAATGCCATGAGTGATGGCGTCACTCATCCAAACTTGTGAACAATTTGGGGTGATTTTATAGATACAGGCAGAAAAAAGGGATTAGGACTGTGGCCAATTTCTAGAATAGGTGAGGATACTGCTGTTTGAGGTCAGCCAAAGAGAGCCCGTGTCCCATGAACTCCTCTGAGTTAGCTTAACTTGGGTTTCATTGGGATGTATTATTTATGAAGTACAAAACTCTGACTGAGGTTTGCTAATGATGCTTCATACTGACATTGACGTGCTATGATGCAGCAGCATTCAGCGTTATGAGACCCTGTTTTACACTGTGGCTCAGATTTCAGTGCAATGACTTATCATAAAAATTATTGTGTTTGGCATAATCATTCCTGGTGGGTGTTGACTGGCAAATAATTTAAACTTAGAATCAACTGGCCAAATGGTTTTAGCAATGTGGGAAAAGGGATTAATAGGCACAAAATTTGGGTTATTTGTGTTATGCTCCTTGTTAGGCAAAGATGAAGTCATTTTAGGACATGCTTGAATCAGGATAAGGAAACAGCTGATCAAATACGAAAGCTTTAGTAGCTTTGAACAGGGATTGCTAAGATTTTCTAACCTCAGTTTGTCTGTATTTATGGGCTGGCGTAAGCTACAGTGTTGTAGTGATCCACTACACTCATGAATACTCCCTGACTGTGAGCTGATTCATGCAGGCTGTTCTGCCCTCTTGCCCTTTGGATGATGACATTCACTCCTGGAATAGCTAACCAGGCAGACAAGAACTCCGTTTTGTGGCCTGAAATGACCAGTTGTTGGGACTCTGGACATGCAGCTGGGAGTAATCCTCCCACGGATGCACTTGAGCCATTATTCGGCTACAAGCAAATGTAGACACAATGAGATAAACATCTGCCACATATAACCAAACAATGGTACTGTGTGAACAGACTGAATAGGAGGAAGGGCACAATTGATATAGAACTGGCAGGTGAGATTACAGCAGGGAACATCTGCAAGGGAACAAAGCATTTTTAATGAGAACTAAATGCATTCTTTGCCTCTGTACTAAAACAAGAGCAGTCTTAAATCCAGATGACAGCCACCGATATGAGAGTGTTAGGTCCCAACCGTGCCGCTGAAGAAAGCCAGGTTGCTGACAATGGAGCAAACAACAGAACGTGTTGCCAACACTTGCATCTTTTTTAAAAATCTCATTATATTGGTGGTCTTCTTAAAGCCACAACTGGAGTCAGGTAATTGTATCAGACTCTCATTCTGTTGCTTTTTTAAAAAATGAAAGCTAAGCTCAGAGCCCTCATAGCTGCAGAAATTTTTTTAAATGTGAATCCTACAGGCTCAAAAACCAGAATACAAATAAAAAGACCTTTACAATGATTATTCTTTAAAATCTCCTTATTTTAGGAGATGATTTTTGCCTGACTTTTGATTTTTGCACACTTGGGGTTGGTAAACTTCAGTTCTATCTCACTAGAAAAGACATGGAAACCCAGCAATAATGGTTTTGTGAAAATATACTTCCCACATTTCCCTACTTTGGGAAAATATACTTGAAAGAGAATGAATCCAGGTCTGTTTTTTCCCCATTTCATCACTTTAAAAAGAAATGATAACATCTGGGGGGAGGGGGGGAGTGTATTCTGGTTAGGAATGGGCAGGGGGAAAAAGCTCTCTCCTTTTCCTCTTGGCCAGCAGAGAGAAAGATACATATTGTCTCCATGCACAGATTAGTTTTTTATTACAGCCCCTTGGCACAGCACATTATATTTAACAAGGATTATTGGGAGCTTTTGCTGAATTTGACCTTGTTGCGTGTAGCATAGATATCTAGAACGCACCTGTTGTTTATGTCTGTCCCCTCTCAACAAACTGTTTGGCTGGGACAGGCAGCCGGGCAAACACAGCTAAACAAATGTCATGTACAGTACATTAGGAGGTGTCCTTTTCAAAAAAGATTATCCCTGTTGCTCAGCCCCAGCCGCTCTGTTCTTAGAGACTGTGAGCACAGCATGTGAATAGTGGCTGACAGCCTTACAATAAACAGAGCCCTCAGACAAGTATCAGAGCCACCCTGGGGAAAGATGCAGAACTTATCATAACAATTTGTGTTTAAGTGTTCTTACTTAGTCCTGATGGATTGTATTTAAACTACTCACAACCTGGTATATTTCTTGCATTGAGTTTGTTTAGTTTTTTCTGTTTTCAAGGCATTCATTATCTGTCCCATTGTCATGACTGGGATGTGGACAGTCTGACCTAGTGATCAGAGCAGGAGCTGTGAATCAGACCAGCTCGGATACCAGGTCAGAATCCAAGACAGACCTGAGGGCAAACCTAGAGTCAGGTGTCAGGCAGGGTCAAGTTACCAGGAGATCAGCAGTAGGAGTAGGTATCACAGAGGAAGTAGTCCAAAGCAGGGTGAACGCAGTTGCATGGACAACTTCCTTATCCCATGCTTGATTTAAATAGAAGCTTTGGACCAATCAGGACCTACAGCAGTCTGCCAATCAGATCCCAGGACTGGAGTCCTCTGTCAGCGTTCAGCTTCTATTCTGACAGCTGTTAGCAGGTCCAAACTTACTGGCCCCTCGCAGGGATGTGCTGACCGCTGTTTCCCGCAGCTCCCATTGGCCAGGAACGGTGAACCGCAGCCACTGGGAGCTGCGGGGGGCCATACCTGCAGACGGTCAATGGCCTGCAATCAGGCCCACCACCACCCTATGGACCAGGGGTCAAGACCTGCAGTCCCTGACACCCATTTTCTTTTGTTCTGGATTGAACATAAAATGAAAAACCTAGAGGTTTGGGACCAGATTCTCACCCAGTCTTGCTGATTTACACAGAATGAGAACCTGGCCCTTGAAGTTTTGTGATGTTGAACACAATGAGGAAACACCAAGAAGGAAATTTGTCATCCAGTTTCTTCATTTCCCCAATACTTTTGTATTAACCTCCCATAAAACTGAGTAATATTGGACAGAAGAAATGTGTCATCAGAATTCAGCTACATTACCTTGCACAAAGGAGACAGAATAGAAAGGAAAGATGGACCACTCCATGGGTAGAGAGCAAATGGAGTATGGAAGAATGTGTTTCTGTTTTCAGGTTTCAGAGTAGCAGCCAGTTTCACAAACTGTTTTCAAGGATGTTTTCAAGGATCTGATTTGTTATCACCTAAAAGATCTTAGGCTGGGCCCCCATCTTACAGCTAACTCTGCCTTGGCAGCACCCTGTGGCCTGCACAGAGACCCATCTTTGTGGGCACATGGGTCCACCTGTATGAAGTGAATTGCAGAAGGAGAACCTAAATCAGGGGTTCTCAGATTTTTTTTCAGCATGTAATCTCGTTGATCACTTTTTCTCCCTGTCATGTTCACACTGACCACTGGCCCTGCAATTTGACATTCCCCATTGCACGGGCCACCTCCCATTCACAATTGTTTAACATCCATGTGGCAACTGCTTACATGGAAAAATGATTTTAGGAAAGTATTACTTTTTCTTTTTTAGTTTCTTTTAGAGAAATTTAGCAGCTAAAACTGAAGTGAGCCAGCACCATGTGATTAGCCAGGTCATTACAGACCACACTTTGAGAAATTCTGGTTTCAATTATTACTATTGTTATTACTTAACTATTTTTCCTAGTCCAACTCCTCGAGTTTTTATTCTGCCATTATGCAGGCAAATTAATCCTTGAAGTCAATGGGAAATTTGTCTGAGTAAGGACTTATTAAAAACAAAGTAGGGATTTCAGGATCTGTCATGTTATTGTTACATATTCATTTATAGAGCATCAATCATAGCAGCATCTGAGCTTCATGGGTATAGGTATCAAGTGTATTCATATTTTTAGTGATTATCCACACAATGAATAAAAGAAACAAGAACAATTGCATGTCTCACAAGAAGAGTACTAATTGTCATCAGCTGTAAAGTACATTCATGCAAGAGTTTGTCTAAGAGATATTTCATTGTAGCTCATTTTCATGAAAGTCAAGTATTTACAGCAGACCTCTAAGGTCTGTATTTTTTATATTACATAAGAGTACAGGGTCTTCCCATTATAAATGCACTTTTATTTTGTACTAATATTAAGATGCAGAAAACTTAGAAAGATGAATGTTTAATTTAATCCATATTTGTGTGGGTGCATTTATTTCTATAGCAGCTGTGCTGTTTACAAATATATATCGTTCTAAAGGGGTGATATTGAACTGATGCCATAAAGAAGGTAGACATGGTATATATATGCCTTGTGTTCCTAAAGGATAAATATGTTTTGGTCCATTGGGAAAAATATACCTATGGTCAAGCCCTTTATAGTATGTGGTGTGTTAGACACAACATGTGAGGCAATGGCCCCTGTACTGATACATGCAGCAAAGTTAATTGATTGCAAATTCATTGAATAAACCATGATTTTATAGAAATAATTCTAAAAATGCATCCAAAAGCATAAAAAATATAATAAATATACATTTTAATTTTATTAATATTAGGCATTAACATGACAGCAAAAGAATACTACCTGGTATACTAAAAGAATGCAGTGTCGTCTTCCCAATTTTACTGGGAGTTCATGATATCTAATGGCTTTCCTTAAAGCCTCAGCTTCTGCACTCAGGAGACTGCATGAGAATCTCAGTTTTCATTTAAAAGAATGCAAATAAAACCAACCTCAAATATATTACTTTTTTAAATGCTTCTGCGCTTCACAGTGTTGCAGACATATCTGAACGTTTGGGGTAGGCTTTAATGAAAGTGCAGAACCAGTTTAGAGACAACTTTGCTTTACACACTAGCATATGAAGTGAATAAGAATTTGTATAGGTTTCAGAGTAGCAGCCGTGTTAGTCTGTATTCACAATAAGAAAAGGAGTACTAGTGGCACCTTAGAGACTAACCAATTTATTTGAGCATAAACTTTTGTGAGCTACAGCTCACTTCATCGGATGCATTTTCATTTTAGAATTTGTATACACTCTATTATTTATTTGCATTACCATAGCACATAGGAGCCAAGACCAGGACTCTGTTGTACAAAAAGACGGTTCCTGCCCCAAAGAATTTACAATATAAAATGAAACAACAGATGAATACAGACATATGTGGGAGATCAAGGAAACAATGAGGCAATATTGTCTAAATGGACAAGACAAACACAGGATGGAGAAAGGGGTGTAACACACAAGCACAGTGATAAATGTGATCTTGGGAAATGTGATGTTATTTCCATGATTATTTTTCCTTGGACGGGATTGCTTGGGAGGGGATTGGTTAAATTAGAAGGGAAGAGAGGTGTGGGGCCCAGGGTAGTGAAGAAGAGGTTAAGAGGGGCAAGCCTGGACCAAAGCTGAGATGAAGAGACTGTTGCTGTGTGTTTATATTAGAGAAGACAAGGGCAAAGAAATGCACCTTGCACCTGGAGTGGAAAGCGGGGAGGTTTGTGAGGGTCCTTATTTCTTCATTCCAAAGTCTTGGACCACCCCTGGAGAAAGTTCTCGCTCCTGCACAGATGAGCGTTGCTTTCATTGTTGAGAGTTCCAATGTGCCAGAGGAGTGTGGTTGTCAAACATGATCTTCAACCAGAGCTTCAGATGATCTTTTAGACATCCTGGGCTCAGGCCATGGAGCATTCTGAAGATAAGGAGTGGGACCTTGAACCTGATTTGATATTCCTGTCTAGAGAGCAGAGGACCAGTCAGATACATTCCTGGTAGCTTGTGTTTCTGAGGAGATTCACTGTGGCATTCTGTACTAGTTGGAAATTCTTAAGTTTCATGCCCAGGTATATCACATTGTTCTTGTCCAGTTGAGAGGTGGCAAAGGCATGAATAACTGAGGCTAGGTCTTTGTCTGCAAGGATAGGATGGAGTTTCCTAGCTAAATGGAGATGATACAAAGTGTTAGGATGCTGCTGTGTGAGATCTCAGCATCAGCAAGGAATCCCAAAGTACTCCTAGGATATGGCGTGAATAGACCAGTTGTGGGTACGTATCTCCAACCAACAGAGACTGTACCATGGATGGAAGTTCTTCAAAAATACTTTCCTCTACCAACCAGCATCTTGCTTGGGTTCAGCTTCAGCCAGCTGCTCTTCATCCAAGAGCTGATCTCATCCAAGCACTGGGCCATCTTGCTGGTAGTGGTTTGGTCATATAGAATCATAGAATCATAGAATATCAGGGTTGGAAGGGAGCTCAGGAGGTCATCTAGTCCAACCCCCTGCTCAAACCAGGACCGATCCCCAATTAAATCATACCAGCCAGGGCTTTGTCAAGCCTGACCTTAAAAACTTCTAAGGAAGGAGATTCCACCACCTCCCTAGGTAATGCATTCCAGTGTTTCACCACCCTCCTAGTGAAAAAGTTTTTCCTTATATCCAACCTAAATCTCCCCCACTGCAACTTGAGACCACTACTCCTTGTTCTGTCATCTGCTACCACTGTGAACAGTCTAGAGCCATCCTCTTTGGAACCCCCTTTCAGGTAGTTGAAAGCAGCTATCAAATCCCCCCTCATTCTTCTCTTCCGTAGACTAAACATCCCCAGTTCCCTCAGCCTCTCCTCATAACTCATGTGTTCCAGTCCCCTAATCATTTTTGTTGCCCTCCGCTGGACTCTTTCCAATTTTTCCACATCCTTCTTGTAGTGTGGGGCCCAGAACTGGACACAGTACTCCAGATGAGGCCTCACCAGTGTCGAATAGAGGGGAACGATCACGTCCCTCGATCTGCTGGCAATGCCCCTACATATACATCCCAAAATGCCATTGGCCTTCTTGGCAACAAGGGCACATTGTTGACTCATATCCAGCTTCTCAACCACTGTAATCCCTAGGTCCTTTTCTGCAGAACTGCTGCCGAGCCATTCGGTCCCTAGTCTGTAGCGGTGCATTGGATTCTTCCGTCCTAAGTGCAGGACTCTGCACTTGTCCTTGTTGAATCTCATCAGATTTCTTTTGGCCCAATCCTCCAATTTGTCTAGGTCCCTCTGTATCCTATCCCTACCCTCCAGTGTATCTACCTCTCCTCCCAGTTTAGTGTCATCTGCAAACTTGCTGAGGGTGCAATCCACACCATCCTCCAGATCATTTATGAAGCTATTGAACAAAACCAGCCCCAGGACCGACCCTTGGGGCACGCCACTTGATACCGTCTGCCAACTAGACATGGAGCCATTGATCACTACCCGTTGAGCACGACAATGTAGCCAGCTTTCTATCCACCTTATAGTGCATTCATCCAGCCCATACTTCTTTAACTTGCTGGCAAGAATACTGTGGGAGACAGTGTCAAAAGTTTTCAGAGTAGCAGCCGTGTTAGTCTGTATTCGCAAAAAGAAAAGGAGTACTTGTGGCACCTTAGAGACTAACCAATTTATTTGACCATAAGCTTTCGTGAGCTACAGCTCACTTCATCGGATGCATAAAGTGGAAAGTACAGTGAGCAGATTTTATATATACACACAGACCATGAAAAAATATACATTGTAAGGAGAGTGGTCACTTAAGATGAGCTATTACCAGCAGGAGAGTGGGGTGGGGGGAGAGAAAACCTTTTGAAGTGATAATCAAGGTGGGCCATTTCCAGCACATTTCCAGGAGTTAACAAGAACGTCTGAGCAAGAGTAGGGGGAGGGGGGATAAACAAGGGGAAATAGTTTCACTTAGTATAATGACTCAACCACTCCCAGTCTCTATTCAAGCCTAAGTTAATTGTATCCAATTTGCAAATTAATTCCAATTCAGCAGTCTCTCGTTGGAGTCTGTTTTCGAAGTTTTTTTGTTGAAGGATACTCACTTTGAGATCAGAAATCGAGTGACCAGAGAGATTGAAGTGTTCTCCGACTGGTTTATGAATGTTATAATTCTTGACATCTGATTTGTGTCCATTTATTCTTTTACGTAGAGACTGTCCAGTTTGACCAATGTACATGGCAGAGGGGCATTGCTGGCACATGATGGCATATATCACATTGGTAGATGTGCAGATGAACGAGCCTCTGATAGTGTGGCTGATGTGATTAGGCCCTATGTGATTAGGCCCCTGAATAGATATGTGGGCACAGCTGGCAACGGGCTTTGTTGCAAGGATAGGTTCCTGGGTTAGTGGTTCTGTTGTGTGGTGTGTGGTTGCTGGTGAGTATTTGCTTCAGGTTGGGGGGCTCTCTGTAGGCAAGGACTGGCCTGTCTCCCAAGATTTGTGTCAAAAGCTTTGCTAAAGTCAAGGAACAACATGTCCACTGCTTCCCTTCTTCCATAGAACCAGTTATCTTGTCATAGAAGGCAATTAGATTAGTCAGGCATGACTTGCCCTTGGTGAATCCATGCTGACTGTTCCTGATCACTTTCCTCTCCTCTAAGTGCTTCAGAATTGATTCCTTGAGGACCTGCTCCATGATTTTTCCAGGGACTGAGGTGAGGCTGACTGGCCTGTAGTTCCCAGGATCCTCCTTCTTCCCTTTTTTAAAGATGGGCACTACATTAGCCTTTTTCCAGTCGTCCGGGACTTCCCCCGATCGCCATGAGTTTTCAAAGATAATGGCCAATGGCTCTGCAATCACATCCGCCAACTCCTTTAGAACTCTCGGATGCAACGCATCCAGCCCCATGGACTTGTGCTCGTCCAGCTTTTCTAAATAGTCCTGAACCACTTCTTTCTCCACAGAGGGCTGGTCACCTCCTCCCCATGCTGTGCTGCCCAGTGCAGTAGTCTGGGAGCTGACCTTGTTCGTGAAGACAGAGGCAAAAAAAGCATTAAGTACATTAGCTTTGTCCACATCCTCTGTCACTAGGTTGCCTCCCTCTTTTAGTAAGGGGCCCACACTTTCCTTGACTTTCTTCTTGTCGCTAACATACCTGAAGAAACCCTTCTTGTTACTCTTAACATCTCTTGCTAGCTGCAACTCTAGGTGTGATTTGGCCTTCCTGATTTCACTCCTGCATGCCCGAGCAATATTTTTATACTCATCCTTGGTCATTTGTCCAATCTTCCACTTCTTGTAAGCTTCTTTTTTGTATTTAAGATCAGCAAGGATTTCACTGTTAAACCAAGCTGGTCACCTGCCATATTTACTATTCTTTTTACACATCGGGATGGTTTGTCCCTGTAACCTCAATAAGGATTCTTTAAAATATGTGATGAAGCATAGGCACAGCTGTGCATTATCTGCATATGCTGGCACCTGTGTCCTTGTCATCTGATCAGTTCACCTGGTGGTTGTATGCAGATGCTGAAAAGGACCAGAAAGAGAATAGATCTTTGTGGAACTCCTCAAGTGAGCATTCGAGTGGTGGAGATGTCCCTTCCCATCAGTGCTTGTTGGAAGTGTCCTTCCAGGAAGTACTCAAGTGATTTTAATGAATTACCCTGGATACCCATCACCTTTCTCAGATTAATCAGTAAAATCTCATGGTCAGCAGTGTTCAATGATGCAGAGCGCTCCAACGGGATGAGAATGGATGTCTATCCTTGAGCCATTGACAGGAGATCATACATCAGTGCCCTAAAGTGGTTTTGGTTCAGTGTCCTGACCTGAATCCAGATTGTCCCAGGTCTAGAATGTTAGCTTCAGTTAGATAAGCTTGTACTTGGTCTTTTGCTTACTTCTCTATTGGCTTGCTCAGAAATGGGAAGTTTGACACTGGGCAGTAGCTGGCTAAGACTGAAATATCCAAGGTGGGTTTCTTCAGTGTTGGACAGACTATTGTATGTTTGAAGGAGGAAGGGAAGATTCCTTCTTTGAAGGAGACCTTGGTTATTTCAGTCAGAATTGGTGCCAGTTGTTCATGATTCTCTTTCACAAACCAGGAAGAGCATGGGATTCACAGATCTTGCATTGATACTTCTTTAGGTGTCCAGAACTTCTTGATGAATGAATGTACTGAACTCTGGGAATGCAGGTGGGCTGTTTGGTTGGTTGCTTGCTGGAGGTGGAGCAGATCTAAGCTGTTTGGGAAAGCTTCTTGAATGTGTTTGATCTTTTCTATGAAATTGGATGATAGTTTTTTCACAGTGCTTGGTGTAGGACTGATTAAGCAGTTTATCATCATGGATAGCTCTCGGGGGCAGGATCTGGCAGCATCAATGGAGGCTAATAGGAAGGTTATTTTGGTCTGTAATACAGCCTCAACACAGGCTTTGAGAAATTCATTGTTTCATTGCCTGAATCAGCCTTTGTTTTCTGCCATTGACACTTGACTTTCCACCCCTTTCTCTTCATCTAGCAGAGGGTGTCACAAAACCATGGAGATCTGTGTGTGTGATGGCGAGGAAGAAGCCTTTGGGTGGCAAGTGTGTCCATAGCAGAGGCCATGGTAATGATTCACCAGATCCTCGTCTAGGGGTTGGGGTGCTGTTGTCCTTTAGCAGACTCTGGCAATTGTTGGAGCTCTTGAGTCCTTGTGGTCTAATTAGGATTGGTCGATCTTGTTGCCTGAGTGATGGGAGGTCTCTGACTACTGCCCTAATGAGGTGATGGTCTGTCCAAGACAGTAGCTGGTTGTGATGTCCTCTATCTTGACATCTAGGCCAAGGATCAGGTCGAGGATGTGACTGGCTACAAGGATTGGACTAGAGATGACCTGTGAAAGACCTAGGGAGGCAAGTGAGGGGATAAGTTTGCATTTATCACCTTGTCATCCTGGGAGATTTCTACATGCATATTAATAAATCTGGGGTATTTGACCACTTTTGCCAACAAGGCGTCATGGGCTCCTTTGTGAATCCTTTAGTTTGTGGTGGTCTGTAAATGAGCATAAAAATTTGCTAGCCTTGGTTCTGGTTTCTACTGTCAGATGAATGACTTCAAATGAAGTTATCTTACCTGAGGCATCTCTCATGCATTTTTTGTTTGAAGAAAAGATTAATGCAGTGAGGTCTGCCATCTTATCCTGTCTTGGTCTGATGTACTGAATGTCCTGGCGGAGACAAGGGGCACAGGGCCAGCGGTATCATCCAGCCAGGTATCTGGAATGCAGGCTACATTCAGTGCTTCATCACTGATGAGGTTATATATTGTTTGTTTGTCAGAGGCAGATCTTGTTTTGATCTGTACAGACTCTAGTTCATGATGCTTTGTGCTGTCTGTTTCCAACCTCTGCCTCATTCGTGCTTCTGTGCAGTGTATAGATGTGAGATATCTGGAATCTAGTTTCTTGTGTCTGCTTTTCTGTTCGTTTGCACAGTTCCTCCCAATTTTAACCAGGATAGATGAGGATCTAAATGGTTCCATGGAACGTTCCAAGTGGAGGAATAGTTGCTGGTTTGCCAGATGCCATTGGAAAGGTAGGTCTGCTGGGTATCTTTTGGGTCTGTAACCTGGCTGATCCCTGGAAAGGGGTGGAGCTGGAGCAGAATGTTTGTGGTGTGGTGGTGGGAGTGCTGGAAGCACTGTGGCATGACAACAATGAAAATAGTAGTCAATGGCCACAATAAGTGGGGCTGAGCCCAGCAAGAGGAAGTGTCAATAGCATCAGACATCCATTTCTTTGAAATAAGTGGTCTGGTTTGTCATAGCACCCCTGTTGCTCTTACCTGCTTTAGGAGAGAGGACTTACCATTTAGTTTTGTCTAAGTTACATCTGTAACCTGACCATCAGGTAGCAGTGCAGGCGGAAGGAGCAGGACTGGGGTTCAGGGCTCTGCCCTTGTAAGGGAGAAGAGCCCTTTGCCAGCTTCATTCCTGATAGTGGTTCCTGCACTGAGGGAGGGGCTGGAGGAGCAGTCACAGCCTCACTTTCATGTTTTAGAAAATTTATTTCAATTTTTGAAGAGTGGTGGGAAGTTCTCTTCCTTCTATGACCCCATCTATGCCTCTGCTTCTCCAGCTAGCCATGCAGCACCTGTCTTGTGGAATTCCTAAGGTCCAGAGGAGGCAAACTGCATAGAGGTTTCAGAGTAGCAGCCGTGTTAGTTCGTATCCGCAAAAAGAAAAGGAGGACTTGTGATACCTTAGAGACTAACAAATTCATTTGAGTATAAGCTTTCGTGAGCTACAGCTCACTTCATCAGATGCATGCAGTGGAAAATACAGTGGGGAGATTTTATATACACAGAGAACATGAAACAATGGGTGTTACCATACACACTGTGACGAGAGAGATCAGGTAAGGTGAGCTATTACCAGCAGGAGAGAAAAAAAAAAACTTTTGTACTGATGATCAAGGAGGGCCATTTCCAGCAGTTGACAAGAATGTGTGAGGAACAGTAGTGGGGGGGAGGAGAAATAGTTTTACTTTGTGTAATGACACATCCACTCCCAGTCTCTATTCAAGCCTAAGTTAATTGTATCCAGTTTGCAAATTAATTCCAATTCAGCAGTCTCTTGTTGGAGTCTGTTTTTGAAGCTTTTTTGTTGAAGAACTGCCACTTTTAGGTCTGTAATCGAGTGACCAAAGAGATTGAAGTGTTCTCCAACTGGTTTTTGAATGTTATAATTCTTGACGTCTGATTTGTGTCTATTTATTCTTTTATGTAGAGACTGTCCAGTTTGGCCAATGTACATGGCAGAGGGGCATTGCTGGCACATGATGGCCCATATCACATTGGTAGATGTGCAGGTGATGTGCATAAAGGTTGCTTCATCTTTCCTGGAGAAGCTCAGGAGCAGGAGATGAAAGATTTATTCAGCTCCTTCCCTGAAAAAGTACATGGTATGCCCATTTTCACACCTGCATAAGCACAGTATACACACAGCCTTCCCTGAGGTGTGTAAAGTATGCTGAATAATTTTATGTATTTATACTCAACTGCTATGAACTAAATACAGTTTCTTTCTTCACTGGGCCCCTACTATGTATGGAGTCAGATTGTTTCCTAATGCTCTCAGCTTTTCTTTGGCAGCTGTGCTGCAAAACATTTTTGGGATGAACACTCACCTCTTGGCAATAATATCGATCTAGATTTTTTTTTAGCTGTTATATACTTTTTCTTTATAATTGGCCTTGTTTAATATATGTGCGTGTTGTCCCGCTCAATCTTCTTTCAGCGGCTGCTATTCAAAGCACTTGACTTCTGTTGACTGGACATTTTTTCCTCTTTTTATCCAACAGTCTACATAGTTACTTATTATGAAATTTTTAGACTCATGAAGGTGCCAGACTGACAGACCTGGAGAATGAGATACTGATTATCCACAGAATTGGGGCAGAACAGGCCATGATAAAGCAAAAAAATTTCTCTCCTTCCATCTGCCAACATGCCTCACCTTCCCTCTGTTCTGGAGAGACCATTTATAGTGATAAGATGGTGATCTGCCCCAGAACCATTAATTCCCATACACCTCCACTGAGACCATCAACAAAATACCATTATAATACCAAGTGTAACGGTTTGGTTAAGTGGATATGTATTCACTAGGAAACAGGCAGAGATCATTGACTAGTAGCCAGGTACATAAACAAAGTATGTAGTGTGTGCTTTGTGTTAATATACCCTTTTTTCCCCAATAGCCGAGGTAGCAATCTTTCTGTGCAGCATGTACCATATCTAAGCAGCAAGTGATTGCACAGACAATACCATTAAATTATCTTTATGTAATATTGGCAGTTTACTTAAAATGAAGCCATATATTCCAGTAGCATGTAAACTAAGGTTGCTGCTTTTTAAGAATTCTTTGCGTTGGGTACTTTTAAGAGAGTGAAAATTGGAAAAAATAATGAGATTGCTCTCAGAGCTGGATTCTGATTGGCTGTAGAGATTTAATTAACAAATCACTAGTGATGCATAATGAAAATAGCTAAATTGTCTGACCAAAGCCAGAAAAAAGCGAAATTGTATAAGAGTCCAGTGCAGTAACAGACGTTTCTTAATTAATAGCAAGAAAAAGATTATACACAGTATTACTGGAGACAGAATTTGAATTAGACCACACTGATTTCAGGTTGCCTTTTACAATTTTTAACATACTGCTAGATTGCACATTTAAGTACAGTCCTGTGCCGGGGGTGGGGCATAGCTGCAATGCTGTAGGGAAGCCCAGGAAAGGAATTGTAACTGCCGCCCCCTTTCTTCTGAGGGGAAGGAATTTCCTACTACCTCTTACCAGTAGCAGATTACCTCCCCTTCTCCACAATATACATGCTCAGCTACACAGGCTGGCCCTTTGAGGATTCACCAAGGGAAGGTCATGCCTGACTAATCTAATCGCCTTTTATGATGAGATTACTGGTTCTGTGGATGAAGGGAAAGCAGTGGATGTATTGTTTCTTGACTTTAGCAAAGCTTTTGACACGGTCTCCCACAGTATTCTTGTCAGCAAGTTAAGGAAGTATGGGCTGGATGAATGCACTATAAGGTGGGTAGAAAGCTGGCTAGATTGTCGGGCTCAACGGGTAGTGATCAATGGCTCCATGTCTAGTTGGCAGCCGGTGTCAAGTGGAGTGCCCCAGGGGTCAGTCCTGGGGCCGGTTTTGTTCAATATCTTCATAAATGATCTGGAGGATGGTGTGGATTGCACTCTCAGCAAATTTGCGGATGATACTAAACTGGGAGGAGTGGTAGATACGCTGGAGGGGAGGGATAGGATACAGAAGGACCTAGACAAATTGGAGGATTGGGCCAAAAGAAATCTGATGAGGTTCAATAAGGATAAGTGCAGGGTCCTACACTTAGGATGGAAGAATCCAATGCACTGCTACAGACTAGGGACCGAATGGCTAGGCAGCAGTTCTGCGGAAAAGGACCTAGGGGTGACAGTGGACGAGAAGCTGGATATGAGTCAGCAGTGTGCCCTTGTTGCCAAGAAGGCCAATGGCATTTTGGGATGTATAAGTAGGGGCATAGCGAGCAGATCGAGGGACGTGATCGTTCCCCTCTATTCGACACTGGTGAGGCCTCATCTGGAGTACTGTGTCCAGTTTTGGGCCCCACACTACAAGAAGGATGTGGATAAATTGGAGAGAGTCCAGCGAAGGGCAACAAAAATGATTAGGGGTCTAGAGCACATGACTTATGAGGAGAGGCTGAGGGAGCTGGGATTGTTTAGTCTGCAGAAGAGAAGAATGAGGGGGGATTTGATAGCTGCTTTCAACTACCTGAAAGGGGGTTCCAAAGAGGATGGCTCCAGACTGTTCTCAATGGTAGCAGATGACAGAACGAGGAGTAATGGTCTCAAGTTGCAATGGGGGAGGTTTAGATTGGATATTAGGAAAAACTTTTTCACTAAGAGGGTGGTGAAACACTGGAATGCGTTACCTAGGGAGGTGGTAGAATCTCCTTCCTTAGAGGTTTTTAAGGTCAGGCTTGACAAAGCCCTGGCTGGGATGATTTAACTGGGAATTGGTCCTGCTTCGAGCAGGGGGTTGGACTAGATGACCTTCTGGGGTCCCTTCCAACCCTGATATTCTATGATTCTATGATTCTATGATTCTAAGTCAAGGCTTCACTTACATCCTGCCCATTTCCACCCACTTCCTGCCCACATGTGGGCTTGAAGTTGGGGGATTCTTGGCCCCCTTATATGCATCCACAGCATGTAAGGCTGGGCCACAGTCCTGCCCTTAATTGAGAACCAACACATTCCAAAGTTAACAGTCACTTGCTCTTCATAAAATCACTCACCATTGCATTACACTATCATTGTAAAATCACTTCATAGTGATTTGGAACTGAAGAATCTTGTCCCATAATTTAACGGCCATTTATTTGAAAGGTATATTGTACATTTGCTAAAACAGGGTAGTAAAAAAGATTTCCCCCTCAATCCCACAAATGTTTAGGAAAGCTGAAAGTCATGACTCTTCCAAAGATTGTTTTATCAATAAATAGCTTTAAACTTGTTTCTGTAAACAGAGAACCAGGATGGGGAGTTGGTGCTAGTGGAAAGCAGAGAGGAAAGACAATATTTTTGCATGATGGCGTGTTGCCTAATGGTTAATGCACGCGAGGGGATGTTAGAACTCAATTTCTAATTAGAACTTTGCAAATGCAGCCTGGTTCCATTCACATGCTTCAGATTTTCTCATGAGAGGTTTGCAGCAAACCAGCCCCTGATGACTCAGTCTCTTTTCCTCTGACCACACCCAGTCTGGGATTATTACTGTATTACATGACAGGTAGATCAAAGATTAATTATATGGTGCAGATTTTCAAAGGCACAAATGGGAGTTAGCTGCCAAATTCCCACCGACTTTCAATAGGAGTTCGTACCCTTGAAAGTCTCCTGCCTCTGTTTGTGTGTGTGTGTGTGTGTGTGTGTGTGTATATATTTGCTGCCTTCAGATAGCTGTGAAGAAATCAATATCTCAGTCAATCAAGAAAACTATTGCTGTAATTGAGGTGGGAAGGAAGAATTGCATGTTCTTTTTCACCTTGGACTAAAAACAAAAGCATATTATACACAAATAAAAGCTAGGACAGGTCACAGCTGCAAATTTCAAAAGGTTTAATTAATTAGTAATAATAATAATTAAGGATAAAAGCGATAGATAAATGACTGCCATCAGGAAAAGAGGTCTTGGTTTGCTCCTAAAATGGTAGCCATTCCTCAGAGCAATTTGAGGCAAACTCTGTTGAAATTAAGAAATATTTAGCCAAAGAGCTTGCAAAACTTACATACTTTGCTAGTTTTTTCATATTGTGTTGAGATGGGATTTTTAACATAGGTCAACTGTAAATAATTGAATTCCTGATCTGATACCACTAATACCTAGAAAGAAACTGTGGATGAGTCTTAAATGTTTTTTTTCTTCTCACCCGAGTACACTTCTGTGTTCTGAGCAGACTACAAAGTAATCTCCAATGAATATGGCAGCTGCTCACTGATAATTATACCTAGTAAATGAGACTCTTTTCTATTACACAATCTAACAGGGCAAGATATAGTCATGTGACTAAAATGGAACCTGACTATTTCCAGAAAGCTTAAAGGGAGCACACTGGTTTGCTGACAGACAACACTCTTGATGGCCTAATGGAATTTCAGAATGCCATGTGCGCTGATACAGTGGCCCCTGTCTCTCACCCAGCTTTATTCTCATGGGCTCTCAGGGTTTAAAATGGATTTGCAAAAGATGGAGTAGTAAGGAAGATCGCAGAAGGATGGGTGGCAGAACTTTCCAGTTATACATTAGAGCTGGCCAGAGGATGACAGTTCTGTTTCGCAACAATTAAATGTTTTGAGTTCTGTTTTCATTCTGCATTGGAACAAAACCAAAATTTTTCTAATGTCTTTATAAAATGGATTTGTGTTGAAATGTCCATTTTCTGATTGAACAGGTCAGGTATTTTATTCCGATCTCTCTCAGGAAATTACTGGAGAGTCCACTCTGGGCCTCAGAACTTCCCATTGAAAACTGTTGTCAAAATTGATGTCTCCACAAAAATGTTTCAGCTTCAAAAAAAAATAGCACAGTTCAACAAAAACACGTAGTCAAAAAATGTTCCAACCAGCTCTACTACACATAATCACTTTGTGAAGTCTTATGGCACAATGCTCAGATGTCCCTTGTTTTAAGAGACATCCCTTATCTAAGTTTCCTGTATGAGTGATTTTTGTGTACTTCATTTTGAGCCCTTTTACACATTGCATCCCAAATATGGGCCTTAGTAAGCTGTGAGGTATGCCTCCATTATAGACCAATCTGTGTGGGTAATCGCCTGGTTAATCTAGACTGCCTATGCTTAGTTACAGTCAAGGGCCTTTTCCCCCCCAGATTGAGGAATTTTCATTACTGTTCCATAAAAATAGCTCCATGTAGATTTGAGTGATCTACAATGGTGGTGGTCAGAGCAATATTTTGTGGGGACAAGGCCAATGTCTTTTCTGCTTGAGTTTCAGCCAGTGTCACTTACTGACTTCTGAAGGTGTTGGGTATATTTCAGGCCACATGCTATGAACTGGTCCCATATCCATTTTGGCTAATTAAGGCCAGCAGAGAGACGTGTTATACCAATAAATTAAAAACCAGCAGGATCTTATTAAAGGGGAAAAGGCAAAATACCACATTTATTGTGAATACAGAAAGAATCATAGTAAGCAGTTAGTTATAGTTATAACATTCCATTCAATCTCATATTTATTCACACATTCATTCATACACACACACACACACACACACACAGAGGTTCTGCAAGGTTGTTATCATAGTTACCAGCCTTAGAGTTGCTTATGCCAAGCCACTGGCCAGGTGGCCTGGACATGAGGAGGGAGCAGGGCCTTGTCAGATGCTCATCTGATGCTCCTGGAAGTTGGTTTGCAGAATCAGACCCCCAAAGTTCTCACTTTCTAGAGTCTATTTTTATAGGAATTTATTCCTAGGCCAGTCTGTGGGAATTGCTTCATCATTCTGTTGCTGAATCAATCAGCAGATAGCACATTCCTGACGGCTCCGTGCTGCTAGATGTTATCTTGTTCTTTGGTTCTCCCATTCTTGAGGCTGTTGGGTGGATTCCAGTCTGCCCTCCGGGGGTCCTCTGGTTATTTCCACTTGAAACCTTCTTCAGCCGATGGACACTGGATTCTTAGGCTGGCACCTCCCTGATCATTCAGTTATTATCCACACCAAGCATCCATCCACATACATCCTCTATCTCTATTTTAATCACAATTGTTAATACAACAAAAGGGCGGGGAGTCTCTGGGTGCTGTTTCTGTTGTTACAGAGTATTGCTTTGAGTCTCTGTCTGTGTGAATTGCTTTGAGAACAGACTCTGTCTTAGAATGTACTAACGCAATTAGCAGATTGCAAGTTTCACACATAGAGGAAGAGAAACAGTACCAAAAACCAAGAAACCTCTTAATTAGTAATACCCTGGAATTTAAACTATGGGGAATCAAACTCATTTGTGATTTTAATACAGAACTTCTTTAATATGATCCAACAGACTGTCACTAGTTTTCTCTGTAAAAGTAGGATGCCTGGTGTGATCAAAGAGTCACTAGGCAGACCCCTACTCCAGAAACTCTCACTTGATGTTGATAGTCTTACTATCAACCAATTTCAAATCTTCTGTTTTTAGGGAAGATCCCTGATGAGGCTATAGGAAAGCAGCTCTGACAGGAGAGGGTCTTAAGCCAGGGGGTTGCTTGGTCCTGATCAGACCAATTTTAGTCATGGTTATAGGACAGAAAATAATTAAGTGGCATTGGTTGTGTATCTCCTCCTAGCAGTGTGACCATTAGATCTATCAGCCACCTTTGACACTGATGACTGTGGTCTCTAGCAGGAGTGGATGGTTTAGCTATTGACTGGAGTGTCTTCTCTCCTTTCTAAATAGAAAGTGGTCAGAATTGTAGTTTCCACTCCAAACTATTGACAGGCTGGCTGACTGAGCATACTGTGTCAGACAACTGGATTGTAATCTCTCTCTTCTGTGCTATTCCTCTCTCTCCCATCTCTATTTCTCTGCAGTCCCTCAGCCAACTCTTCCTCTCATTTTTTATTTTCTGGCTTATATTTTCCTGCTTTCCTTGTCACTCATAAAATGCATGAGGATTATGTACACTGATCAGTCATGGGGCCCAACATCTTGAGGGCAGGTTCACCTCTCAATCTTCTGTGCTGCTATGGATTATCCAGGGAGTTGTGCCTATGTGTTCTAGAGCTGATTGCATATTTTTCAACATAGCTTTTATTGGTTGGGAAATGTCAATCCACTAAACTGAAAACTGTTTAGGGGGAATGGTCAGTTTCAATGAATCTCAAAAAAATTTTGAAAAAAAATTCAAAGTTGTCAAAATGCCCATTTTTGACACTTGAAAAGATTTCCAGTTCTAGACAACTTGTCGTTTCAAAATTTTAGTTAATTTATAAAGTTTAAAAAAATTTAGGTTTCAGAGTAGCAGCCGTGTTAGTCTGTATCCGCAAAAAGAAAAGGAGTACTTGTGGCACCTTAGAGACTAATCAATTTATTTGAGCATAAGCTTTCATGAGCTACAGCTCACTTCATCGGATGCATTCAGTGGAAAATACAGTGGGGAGATTTACATCCACAGAGAACATGAAACAATGGGTGTTACCATACACACTGTAAGGAGAGTGATCACTTAAGATGAGCTAATACCAGCAGGAGAGCAGGGGGGGCCGGAGGGGGGGAGAAAACCTTTTGGAGTGATAATCAAGGTGGGCCATTTCCAGCAGTTGACAAGAACGTCTGAGGAACAGTGGGGGGTGGGGGAAATAAATAGCTTTACTTTGTGTAATGACACATCCACTCCCAGTCTCTATTCAAGCCTAAGTTAATTGTATCCAGTTTGCAAATTAATTCCAATTCAGCAGTCTCTCGTTGGAGTCTGTTTTTGAAGTTTTTTTTGTTGTAGAATTGCCAATTTTAGGTCTGTAATCGAGTGACCAGAGAGATTGAAGTGTTCTCCGACTGGTTTTTGAATGTTATAATTCTTGACATCTGATTTGTGTCCATTTATTCTTTTACGTAGAGACTGTCCAGTTTGACCGACGTACGTGGCAGAGGGGCATTGCTGGCACATGATGGCATATATCACATTGGTGGATGTGCAGGTGAACAAGCCTCTGATAGTGTGGCTGAAGTGATTAGGCCCTGTGATGGTGTCCCCTGAATAGATATGTGGACACAGTTGGCAACGGGCTTTGTTGCAAGGATAGGTTCCTGGGTTAGAGGTTCTGTTGTGTGGTGTGTGGTTGCTGGTGAGTATTTGCTTCAGGTTGGGGGGCTCTCTGTAAGCAAGGACTGGCCTGTTTCCCAAGATCTGTGAGAGTGATGGGTCGTCCTTCAGGATAGGTTGTAGATCCTTGATGATGCGTTGGAGAGGTTTTAGTTGGGGGCTGAAGGTGATGGCTTGTGGCATTCTGTTATTTTCTTTGTTGGGCCTGTCCTGTAGTAGGTGACTTCTGGGTTCTCTTCTGGCTCTGTCAATCTGTTTCTTCACTTCACCAGGTGGGTATTGTAGTTGTAAGAATGCTTGATAGAGATCTTGTTTGTCTCTGTCTGAGGGGTTAGAGCAAATGCGGTTGTATCGTAGAGCTTGGCTGTAGACAATGGATCGTGTGGTGTGATCTGGGTGAAAGCTGGAGGCATGTAGGTAGGAATAGCGGTCAGTAGGTTTCCAGTGTAGGGTGGTGTTTATGTGACCATCACTTATTAGCACCATAGTGTCCAGGAAGTGGATCTCTTGTGTGGACTGGTCCAGGCTGAGGTTGATGGTGGGATGGAAATTGTTGAAATCATGGTGGAATTCCTCAAGGACTTCTTTTCCATGGGTCCAGATGATGAAGATGTCATCAATGTAGCACAAGTAGAGTAGGAGCATTAGGGGATGAGAGCTGAGGAAGCGTTGTTCTAAGTCAGCCATAAAAATGTTGGCATACTGTGGGGCCATGCGGGTACCCATAGCAGCGCCGCTGATTTGAAGGTATACATTGTCCCCAAATGACACATTTTGAAATTGCTGGAACAAAACATTTTGACTGGTTTATCATTTCATGAAAATGTTTGAAACTTCATATTTTAATCCCAAATTAGGGTGAGGGGGGAAATTGAAATTTGAAACTCCTACATAATGGGAAAACCACTTCCCACCCAGCTCTAATGTGCACTGAAACTTCAGGATTGAGTAACACCTAAGTCAATTACATTAGGAAATAATATTTGTCTACTAACTGCTGAAGAGGATGGTGTATTGGGACTTGAGTTCTAACTAGAACTGTTCAAACACTAGAGGATTCATTTCAGTCATGTTCATGAAAAAAAAACCTTTAGTTTGCTTCACAAAGGGTTAGAAGCTTATAACCCCCCTACTGGCTCTCTTAACAAAGCATCACATGTGCTAGCACAGAAGATCCTAGCGCATTTCTTAGCCTCAAGGAGATGCTTTGAAGTGTAATCCCAACAGATGAAAAGGGTCTGTTTGAATCTATCCATGTTTCCACACAATCAAAAAGACCACCACAATTATGATGTTCTTATGCTTATTGTTTTTTCTTCACTGATAGTTCTCCACTGTTCACAAGCAGTTCTAACACAAACATTTATTTCTGCATAATTATGTATTATTAATGTACAGTTGAGGTAGATGTGGTAAAGGTAATCAGACAATCAGCATGCAGCATGCAGCAAACATAACACATTGAAATCCCCTTTGTTAATAAGTTCTGTTCTCTAACAGAAAAGCAAAGTACTTTCTATCAATTTATAGACTAAATTGTTAAAGTGATTTATAACAAGCACATTTATTATAATAAAGATCTCTGTGGGAACCTAATTCAGAATAAGAATTATGAATGATAATTTAATTTGTGGAGAGACAAAAAGATTTATGTTAGGAAGAGAAGGAACCTGGTAGCATTTCCATTCTAATATAGGGCCATACATTTTAAAAATGTGGCAGACCAATGGAAACCCTTCCAGTCCACCAGCCTCAAAGTCAACTGCTGCTGGCTGCCATTTTGGAAAAAATGGTTAATCACCTTTTGTAACTGTTGTTCTTCGAGATGTGTTGCTTATGTCCATTCCATTGTAGGTGTGTGTGCTCGCCACATGAATCAGTGCTGGAAGTTTTTACCCTCAGTGGTATGCATAGGGGACCATCTCCGGTGTTCTCTGGAGTGGCGCGCATATGCACCAGTATAAGGGGCGCTGCTGGCCCCCTCCCTCCCTCAGTTCCTTCTTGCCAGCAGTCTCACAGAGGGGAAGGAGGGTGGGTCATGGAATGGACATGAGTAACACATCTCGAAAAACAACAGTTACAAAAGGTGAGTAACCATTTTTTCTTCTTCGAGTGCTTGCTAATGTCCATTCCATTGTAGGTGACTCACAAACAGTATCTTTGGAGGCAGGTAGAAGTTCATGGAGTTCATTACAACACAGCTCTGCCAAATCCAGTCTCATCCCTGGCTTGCTGGGTGATGGCATAATGCATCATGACCATGTTGCCATGATGGCATAATGCATGTACCGATGACCATGCTACGGCTCTACAGATGTCCTGGATGGGAACGCGGGCCAGAAAAGTGGCCGACGACACCTGAGCCCTCGTGGAATCAGGACGAAGTCTTCTGAGATGACACTGGGAGGCCCTTCATTCCATCAGCCACTGCAACAAAGAGTTGAGTTGATCTGTGGAAGGATTTAGTACACTCAAGGTACAAAGCCAGGGCATGCCTGACATCTAGGGTGTGTAGACGCCTTTCCTCGTTGGACACGTGGGACTTTGGACAGAATATTGGGAGGGAGATGTCCTGGTTGACATGGAAGTGTGACACCATCTTTGGCAGGAAGGCAGGATAGGGATGCAGTTGGACTTTGTCCTTGTAGAACACCGTATACAGGGACTCCAACATAAGAGCTTCAATCTCAGAGACTCACCAAGGTAACAGCTACAAGGATTGTGACTTTCCATGACAGGTACGAGAAAGAGCAAGAGGCGAGAGGCTCAAAAGGAGGACTGGTGAGGCTGGAGAGGGCCAGGTTGAGATCCCATTGGGGGACTGGATCCCAGAATGGAGGAAACAGGCTCTCGAGGCCCTTCACGAACCTGGGATCATCCTCTCATGTGAGAATACTGATCTACCATGGGCATGAGGGTGGAAGGCCGATATCGCCATCAAGTGCACCTTGATTGATGAAAAGGCAAGGCCCTGGTGCTTTAAATACAGAAGGTAATCCAGGATGGATTGCAGAGATGTGCTGACTGGAGAGATATTCCACTCCAATACCCAGCAGGAGAAGCGTTTCCACTTTGCAAGGTAGGTAGCCCTAGTGGAGGGCTTTCTGCTTTCCAGAAGAACCTGCTGGACCTGACTGGAGCAGGCCTGCTCCTCAGAGTTCAGCCACACAGCATCCACGCCATGAGGTGGAGAGAGGTGAGGTTCAGGTGCAGCAACCACCTGTAATCCTGAGAGAGCAGGTCGGGTGGTTGGGAAGAGCCCATGGAGCTGCTACTGGCAAGTCCATGAGCATGCAGAACCAATGCTGACAAGGCCAGGTCAGGACAATCATAATGACTTATGTCTTGTCATTCTTGACCGCTCGTGGTGAGAGAAGAAGGACCCGCTGAGGTGATCCTCCAGCATGTTCCAAACACCAGGAAGGTGGGAGGCTTCCAGGTGGATCACATGCTGGATGCAGAAGTCCCACAGGTGAAGGGCTTCCTGACAAAGGACTGATGACTGGGCTCCTCCCTGTCTGTTGACGTAGAACATGGAGGCCATGTTGTCTGTCAGCACCTGCACCATGTGACCAGACAGATAGTGAAGGAATACCTCGCAAGCCAGGCAGATAGCCCTGAGCTCTCTGACATTTATATGAAGCAACAACTTCTTTCGTGACCATAGCCCCTGAGTCTTGAGAGCACCGAGGTGCACTCCCCAACCAAGGTTGGATGCATCTGACACCAGGGATACTGTGGGCTGTGGAGTTGCAAATGGAACACTTTCCACCACCGGGTTCAGGTTGGACCACCATTGGAGGGAGGTGAGTACCTGGGGTGGGATCATGAGGAGCCTGTCCAAAGGGTGTCTGGCTGGGGAATAGACCAATGACAACCACATTTGAAGGGGCCTTAGCCGCAGCCTTGCGTGCCAGATGACACAGGTGCATGCAGCCATGTGCCCTAGGAGTCTGAGGCAGATCCAAGCTGTGGTGAGTGGGTGAGCGGTGACTTGGGCGATCAGATCTGACATTGCCCTGAACCTGGCCTACGGTAGAAATGCTCTGGCCTGGATGGAGTCGAGGACAGCTCCTCTGAACTCTTATCCTCTGAACAGGGACCAATATCGATTTTTGTTTGTTTATCAACAGGCCCACAGCTTGACAAGTGACTCGCAGTGTCCTGACACTGCACTGCACCTGCTCTTTGGAGCGGCCCTTGATGAGCCAGTCATCAAGATAGGGGATAGATCTGGATAAATCAATGTCTGAGGTAGGCTGCGACTACTGCCATGCACTTTGTAAACACACTTGGCACTGTCGCTAGGCCAAATGGGAGCACCGTTTGGGGTAGTGTGTCTGACTGACCACAAACTGTAGAAATCTCCTTTGGCCGGGAAATATCAAAATATGAAAGTAAGCATCCTTCAGCTCGAGGGTGGCACACCAGTCTCCAGGATCCAGGGAGGGAATGATGGAGGCCAGGGAGACCATGCAGAACTTCAACTCTTTGAGGTATTTGTTGAGGTCTCACAGGTCTAGGATGGGCTGTAGGCCCCTTTTGGCCTTTGGAATGAGAAAGTACCAGGAGTAAAATCTTTTCCCTCTTCGTTCTGTAGGAACTTCCTCTACAGCCCCCAACCTCAGGTGGGCTTGTACCTCCCGAGTGAGCAGTTGCTTCTGAGACAGGTCCCTGAACAGGGATGGGGCAGGGGGATGGGAAGGAGGGATAGAAAGAAATTGGAGGGTATACCCCACTGCCACCGTATTGGGGACCCAGCAGTCAGTAGTTATGGTGGTCCAAGCAGGGAGGTAAGGCAACGAACAGTGAAAAAATAAAGGGTGAGACAGATCCTGGTTGCAGGCTGGGAGGTCACCCTCAAGCATCCCCTCAATATGATTGTCTGTTCTTAGGAGGGGTGTGGCTCAAGCCTGAATGAGCCCCCACTGCCAGCGGTTGGCCTTGGCGGTGCCTATATCCCCTGCTCTTCCTGAGGTATTGTTCCACTCTGGCCTGGCTCATGAACCTCTGCATGTGCTGAGTTTAAATCTATTCCTAGCAAAGGCTGGGATGTACAGACCCAGCGAGTGAAGAGTGGCCCTTGAGTCTTTCAGGCGGTAAAATCTGTTTGTTTGTTCAGCAAACAGGGCCGAGTCGTCGAACAGGAAGTCCTGGATGGACTGTTGGACTTCCACTGATAGGCCAGATAACTGCAGCCATGACGCCCTCATTGACACCACTGACGCCATCGCTCTGGCTGTGGAATCTGCTGCATCTGAGGCGGCCTGGAGGGAGGCTCTTGCAATTGCCCTACCCTCATCCAGCATGGCACTGAACTCCTGCTTAAAGTCCTGCGGGAGTGAGTCAGCAAACTTGGCCATGAATGGCCATACATTAAAGTGATACCTGCTGAGCAGGGCCTGATGGTTTGTGATGTGAAGCTGTTGGCAGGCTGTAGAATAAATTTGCCTGCCATAGAGATCAAGTCGCTTCACATCTTTATTCATGGGGTTGAGCTGGTTTGCTCCTGCCTGTCGCACTCGTTGGCCACCGCAACTACTAGTGACCCGAGGGAGGGGTACATATATAAGTACTCAAACCCTTTTTCAGGGATGTAACACTTGTACTCTGCCCTCTTCAAAATAAGGGGCAAGGATGACAGGGTCTGCCACAGGGCTTTTACAATTTTGACCACCCATCGTTGACGGGTAGGGCCACTCTTGCTGGGGCTGCTGCGGCCAGCACATTGAGTAGGGAGTCTGCTGGTTCAGACATCTCCTCCGCCTTCTATCCCAGGTTCGCTGCCACCTGTTTAAGCAGCTCCTGGTGGGCTTTTACATCACCTTGAGACACCATCTGTGATGAGGAGGAGACCAGCCCAGGATGAGGGGTGGGGAACTTGGGACAGGGAACCACATGCACTGGAGGAAGTGGCTCCTGGACCCCTTGGACCAACCTGACGTCCGAGTCAGGGGGAAGGCGAGACACCGAGACTGAAGGTCTTTCTGACGCCCCCAAGACTGAGCGCTGGGCCTGAGGTCCCCCTATTTGGAGACATGTCCATGGGTTATACATTTGCCAGGGCTCCAGCCACTAACCCTGTGGACATGTACTTGTAGATTGGCCCTGGGAAAAACCTGCTGATTGTGCAGGTGGTGGTTGGTCTCTAGTGGCCATCAACTCCTCGCTCTCAGAGCCCGAGGAGGAATAATATTCCTCTGGCGACCATGTCGGTGCCACCATAGAGTATGCTTCCCCACTATATCTCGCGGTCTCATGCCTGCCATTTGGGGAGCAGTACCAGGAACCTGCTGAGCTATGCTGCATATCCAGCTACCGGTGGTGCTGCCCATAGCCTCAGTAATAATCCGGGGGGTGATGTCACCTGCTTCAAGGACAGTGTGCAGGCTCTGGTGACCAGGACCAGGAGTGCAGGGATAGCCTGCGACACTTTGGGGACTGGCATCAGGACTCCGGGGATCGGTGTCGGGGCTCTGGTGAGTGGAACTTGGGAGCAGCGCCTGTTGGGTGACCACTGCCAAGGTTCTGGAGACTGGCGGCATC
This sequence comes from Natator depressus, assembly GCF_965152275.1. NCBI lineage: Eukaryota > Metazoa > Chordata > Testudines > Cheloniidae > Natator > Natator depressus. Next base: position 268,934,081 of record NC_134234.1, read on the forward strand.
CCTATGTGGCCCAATACTGCAGGTCCAGTGACGGATGTTGGGATCCAGGGGATCAGTGCCTGTAGTCCAGCTTTCTGTGCCAGGAACTCACTGAGTGGCCACAGGTCTATGATCTGAGGCGTGGCTCTGGAGGTTGTTGGCGTGGCCCTAGCAAGTGAGATGGCGGAGTACAGTGCCACGGGGTGACTTTTGTAGGGGTGCCATTGAAGACTTTCCCCTAGAAATGGTTGGGAGGTGGGGGGCTTTGGGCCTCGTTTCCCAAGGAGTAAGTGGCACCAGAAGGGAGAAGATGTCTTTTGCCACTTGAAAGGCTTCTGGGGTTGACGGTACTGTGAGGTACCGTGTGCCTCCATCACTAACTGGAGTAGGAGGCAGATTGTGAGTGGACTAAAGCCAACAAGCAAGGCTGCCGCCTGGCTGTACTCCAGTGATGGTGAGATGGTCTGAGCTGGCCTAGGCTCAACGTTTCCCTTATCCTTGCCCTTATGGATCCCCAGGGAGTGCCCCCTTCCCACATGTGCCTTTTGGCCAGTAGCAGTTGTGACGTTGCACTCCAAATTCTTTATGGAAATATGCTTATAATATGGACATGACATAACTGAGATATACTTTATGCAAGATGGATCTTGTAAGGTATCATTGGAAAGGTTATGATTTACTGAATGTGATTATCCAATTTGTATGCATGTATCATTTCTGTATCTAAAGTTAGGAATATGGACTATGTAACAATTACAACTGGGTGTGTATTCGGAAGACACCCACCAGACAACAGACCATCAGATTTGATCGGCCATCAGGAAGGAACAAGAAGACCATGAAGATACTAATCTCTCTCCATCCTGGGAGTCGTCCAGGGACATAACTATGACCCTACTAGGTCAGGTGGTCTTGTCACCTGATACTAAACATTACCTGGGACTTCTTGTAACTTTCCACTGGAAAGGAGGGGGGATCAAGTTTGGGAAACAAAGGATCCTTATGTAAATCCTATTTAAGGGTGGGGAGGAAGGCAAATGGGACTCCTCCTCTCCATGGCCTGTCTGTCCAAGAAGAAAGACTGCTAGAGCCACCTGAAGGGAAGCAGGGTGGGGAGTCCAGATTGAGACGGGGTCCAGCCTGAAAAGAAATATAACTGGAACTCTGAACCACAGAAACTTTGCAACCTGCCTAAAATGACATTTACGGTAAGAAATTAAATTTTGTAACTTGTTTCTTAAGTATATTGAGCTTAGCTTGCATACTTTGTTTTATTTGCTCAGTAATCTGCTTTGTTCTGTCTGTTATCCCTTATATTCACTTAAAATTCACCTTTTGTAGTTAATAAACTTATTCCTTGTTTATAATATAACCCAGTTTGTACAATTTCTAACTGTGGGGGCAAGAAGTTGTGCACATCTCTCTTCACATTGAGGAAGAGGGCAGATTTTTATGACCTTGCGCTGTGCAGATTTTTCTATACAGCACAAGACAGTATTATTTTGGGTTTATCTCCAAAAAGGGGTGTGAACGTGAGTGCTGGGAGAGTCCTCTCACACAGAGCTGACTCCAGTCTGTACCTGCAGCGGGGTGTGGCCCTACCTGTGTGTGTGTGCAGCAAGAGGACGGAGAGCCTAATTGAGCAAAGCAGGGAGAGGAAACCCAGGCTGACTGAGCAGGGGAGGCTCAGTGAAATCCCAGTACATCAGGTGGCATCCCCCTCACACCGGTGACATGGATCGGCACCAGGAGGCATTTGGTGCTGGTGGGTGCTTCTTATCGATGCCAAAGTACTTGGTACCGAGTCCGAATGGGCCAGCTCCAAGGCCGGTGCAAGCGCTGACTCCAGGAGGCGTGCGCAGAGTCCAATTTTTCTCCTTCTTGGTCCGGAGCCTGAATCCCTTGCAAATGTGACACTTCTCACGAATGTGGGACTCACTCAGACAGCTAAGATATGGATCACTAATTGGCATGAGCTTCTTACAGAGATTGCACAGCTTGAAGCCTAGGAAGCGGGGCATGCCCTATCCCTGGGCTAAGTCCCTCGGGGGACTATCTATCACTAGAGTATACTGAAAAAAGGAGTACTTGTGGCACCTTAGAGACTAACAAATTTATCTGAGCAAAAGCTTTCGTGAGCGACAGCTCACTTCATCGAACTGTTCATTAGGAACTGTTAACTAACACTAATTACAACTATTTACAAAAAAAAAGTTCAAAGAACCACTGAATGAGAACCACTTGCTAGAGCAAGAAGAACGTTCCAGCACCGACACAGGTGGTAAGAAGGAACTGAGGGATGGAGGGGCCTGGCAGTGCCCCTTATACAAGCACATATGCGCGCCACTCCAGAGGTCACCAGAGTTGGTCCCCCATGGCTACCACTAACAGTAAAAACTTTCAGCACCAGTGCATGTGGTGAGCACACAAACCTACAATGGAATGGACATGAGCAAGCACTCAAAGAAGAATCTCTTCAAAAATAAGAATCCCCTAGTTACTTTTTAAAGGTTTGGTTGGAACAGGACGTGTGACAGAATGTAGCCCTCTGTCCACGCCCTACACACAATTGTAATAAACTCTGTACAAAGTATGCCTTGAGAGATATCATTTGAACACGAATAAGTTGCTGGTCATTAGTGTGCTGATAAAATGTTCTATGTGAAGACATAAGATTCGGCCCTAGTCAAGCAGAAGTTGGCAAACAACACTGTCCTAAACAAAGGAATGTGTGCTCTGCTTAATTTGCATTTAAGCAGTAAACAGAGTCATCAAGCAGGAAGGGGAGACAAAGGAATCTCAGACAGGTGATGAAAAGCAACAAAGAACATCCTTCTCCAAAGACCTTTTGTCTCCTGGTGCCCATCTGGATATATTTTTCAAAAGGAGGACTGACACTATAAAAGGAGGGAGAAACACACCCAAGACACGCCCTCTCTCTTCCTGGCCATCATATTCACGGCACCAGAAGCTACAAAGGAAGCATTTGTTACACTGGGGGAAGGGGTGTCATGACTAAGAAGTTTGGTCAGTAAGATTGCTGAAAGCATGTGGTGAGAAAACTTTGCTTTGAATTTAACGTAGTTTGTTAAATTAGGCACCCATTGTGTTTTATCTTTATTTTTCTTGTAACCATTTCTGACTTTTATGCCTCATTACTTGTACTCAAAATGTATCTCTTTGTAGTTAATAAACTTGTTTTACTGTTTTATCTAACCCAATGTGTTTAAATTGAAGTGTCTGGGAAACTCCATTGGGAGTGGCAAATTGTGTGCATATTATTCCTATTAAAGAAATAACAATTTTATAGAAACTTGTATTGTCCATAAGAGGGTTAGGTGGTACAGCTCAGACAATTGTGAGGGAAAATCTAAGACTGGGAGTATGTTGGGGTCACCTGGCTGTATAACCATAGTGTGGCTGGCTGACTGGCTGCAGCACACACAGACATAGCTGAGAGTGACTTACATGCTGGAGACTGTGTGTGAGCAGTCCAGGCTGGAGGCTACAGCAGCAAAGCATTGTAAAGGGACCCCTGGTTAGAGGGCAGGGGTGACACAGCTACTCATTAGTCTGGATTGTACCCTGGGTATGTCACAGGAAGTTAATTTTAAATAAAGGCTGCTTTTCAGAAGATGCTATTACAAGATGGTGACTGAGATTTCACATCTCCTCTAAGATTCTGTGCTCATTTCTGCAGGTCCATCCACGTTATAATTTTAAAGCACTATGGTATTCTGCTGTTGAACAAATTATGATAATTCTCTTACAGCTACAGAAGCAGAACTAGAAATCAATCAATAATGAAATAAATAATGTCTACACTTTCAAAAATGCCATTGATTTTTCATTCAACCCACTGAGCATCAACATCCTGTATCACTGAATTATTCGAGTGCAAGAAGTGTGCTTAGCAATGTCCAGAATTAAAAGGCGACAGAGGCCCTACCATCAAGGAGTCTACAACCTAAACCCTAATTACCACACTCTGCATGGACATTTAATACCATTTGGTCCCTTGTTGTCCTAATTTAGGCAACAGTGATTTACACATACCACTTTATTTACAGACAATGAAATTATATAAACAGACATCCTACAGACAATGAAATTATATATACTCAGGCTACTTCTGTTGATAAGAGCTGGGTAACACTTTTACATTGTGCAAATTTCATTCATGTATTCTTTATACCTCTCAACTTGCTACGGTCCAAATGTGGGGTGCTATGTGTGACACAGACCCTGAGTCACATCCTTCAAAATGAGGTACATTTAAGACAGGTATGTGACACATAATTTACAACAATTGATTCTTTGATGCTAATAATTCATAATACTTAGAAGTGTAACAGTTTCGCTAGGTAAAACAATGTCATGATGTGATGGCATGTTAACACATGAACTCAAATTCTGGAGTTCACAGAAGCATTTTGGGGGATTGGTCTCCAGGCTGAAGAGAGAGGAAGAGGAAGAAAATTGGGAGAGGGAGGCAAGTAGAAGAGGGAAAGAGGGGATTTATATTTGATTGACAATGCTACTTCTAAATAATGGATAATAAACTATTCAACTGTTCCTGAACATTCAACTGTGCATAGGGTGACAGCAGAGTAAGAACACAGGAAGAGGGGAAAAGGCGCAGCAATGCTGCCAGAAAAGACTGCCAACTTATTACCTACTGATATTTCTACTATAAAAAGATGACACCTCAAGTAATGGGACACAAGTATTAGGTAACCACCGTTTAATTAAATGGTAACTAGGGCTATGTAAAGGGTTCAGTTTTAACTCTGATCCCTCTTGCAATGAAGGTTTTAGTCCTATCCAGTAATAAATAACCATAGGCCCATGGATGTTCACTACCCTGGCGTAGTGCAGTTCACCCAGACAAAGGACCTCCATTACCCTACCTTCCCACATGCAGCCGGTCAGTTAAACTTGTTTTCCTAGTTTTAGAGGAGCTTCTAAGAGGCTGGTGGTTTCTTTCATCTCTTGCTCACTTCTGTGGCCACTTCCTCAAATCTTCAAGGGATGCCTGATTACCCTTCCCCCATTCTTGCAGTTTGTTGGGGCATGAACACTACCCACTGCCCATAATCTATACAGCCTTCTGGCAACAACTGAAGAAACTTGATACCACCAAAGGGAAGCAGGAAATGGGAAATACTCTTCCCTCTATAGCTGACTGAGGATCTGAGAGAGAAAAGCAGATCGTACCCCATAAATCCTAGCATGAGAGCCAGGGAACCTCTGGGGGTTCTTCAGTAACTCCGCTCTAGTTGGGATGATCATTATTGCAGGATTGGTTGAGAACCTCAAAGTGGGGTAATCCATCACACTCCTATGGTAATTATAGTTAGCCACACCCAAAGTAATTAGGTCTAAAAGGAGACAGCTGACTAAACACAGACAAAAATATTGCCAGTCATTTCAAGAAACGTTAAAAATATAACCTCTTAAAAGGCAGGTGTGTATCATCTTCTTAATGAGTGGATAGAACTGTAAGGAAAACACACTCCATTGTTACTAGTTTGCTCCCTTCCCCTTCCTAGTCATCATAACCACCTTATTAGGTATAACAAACACCTTCAATTACAGTTTTTATATATTTCTCTTTTAATATTTTTGTGTGATAATTTCTGGCATTTCTATTCTCTCTTTCAATAAATCATTCCTTAGTTTTACAGGCTGATTGGTTTATGGTTTCAGATTACTAAATTTTCCCGGGTTCTCATAACAGTGAGAAAGTACAGTAGGCCAGGATATTCTGATACTTTTAAGAACCAATCTCACATTCTATTTATTATTTGGAATAGGAAAGAGTCAAGAAGGAAAATGAATGTGTTAGTTTGGGTTGGCATACATTAACTGCAGACTGCCATGTTCAATCAAGTTAGAATTAATTTCGGAAGCCTTTATTCAGAACACCATTAAGTAATAATGCACTTCAGCCTCAATCTCTGGAGTACATCCCCTGGCAATTCACCTATTGTGATTTACTTTCTTTTGTGTAGGTTAAAGATCTATTAATTTTCACTCCCCATGAGCTGGGGCACTAGCTAGCCCATGTCACTAGTGCCAACGTCATTTTAATTATCTTCCTATTTTTGTTCATATCTAGGTGGGTAACTGGTTGGAAGAATGACCTCTTTGCTTAGTAAATTAAAGGTGTAGTAAATCCAAGGCTAATCACTGTACATATTCTCTGCCATCAGACAAAAGTTATGTGGAGCTCACTTTTATATCCTATCCTAATTGTAAGTCAGTAGTCTAAATTAATTATCTCCTGCCAATTATCTTGATGAACTGGAGGAAAAGACCTCATGAGCAGACCTTATTTGAACAGACATACCTATTTTGCCAAGATGATCAATTCACACACCTGCTTTGCTAATGTGATCAATTTTGGCTGTTTGGGGTTAAAATTCACCAGTTCAAAGGCTTGGATGCAGGAGTAATGAGATGTTTCATGCTTACTGTATGGCTAAAAGGCAGCAGAACTGTACGTGACATGCCCTAATAGAGGAGTTACCTTAGATGGAACCTCCCTCACTAAATGCGGATAATGAAGTAACTCCAAGTGAAAGTCATAGAGGGAGTGGAGATAGGTATTTCCACCTGGTGGTGAGAACTAAGTTAAAGGTTGCTAGATGCCATTTGGCCCACCCCTTCCAGTGTTTAAAGAATGAGCTGATCACACTCATTGAGAGTCCTTGTTTTTCCTCAGTGACTGCTAGAGCTGAAGTCTCTCTTATGCTGGTCAAGAGGGTTGAATCTTAGAGCTTGTCTACACTGGCACTTTACAGCGCTGCAACTTTCTCACTCAGGGGTGTGAAAAAACACCCCCCTGAGTGCTGCAAGTTTCAGCGCTGTAATATGTCAGTATAGACAGTGCACCAGTGCTGGGAGCCACGCTCCCAGCGCTGGTAGCTGCGCCCCTCATGGAAGTGGGTGTTTTAGCGCACTGGGAGAGCTCTCTCCCAGCGCTCTGCCGCGACCACACAAGCCATGTTAAAGTGCTGCCGTGGCAGTGCTTTAACGTTGCCAGTGTAGACAAGCCCTTAGTCTTAGGCCTGGCGTGGAAACAGTTTTCCAGTGAAAGACAATGGAGAGGAGGCAGCAGCAGTGAGGATGCCCACCACCCAGTGAAATCACTTGCAAACGAGCTAGTTTATGGAACCTTAGAACATGGCATTACAGCTAAAGGCAGAGTGGTGAGAGACTCAGCAACAGTATCAAAAGCACCCCTTACCCAGCAAATCCTGGAGGTGTGATTACTAATAGCAGGGCTGGTTGGTCATGGTACTGTAGAACCAGACTGGACCAAGGACACAGCAGAGCAACGGCTGAGGTGATGGCAAGCAGCAGCAGAGTCAACAGTAGCAAGCAAGTGCAGACGCAGTGGCAGCAAAGCAGGAAAGGCATCAATCATCCAACCCACTGTCAGGAACTGGTGGTGAACCTTCCTGAATGCACCCTGGACTCTGGGACTGGACAACAAACCATGAGTGGGGTGCAGTGGAGGGAAGAGGGGATTGATGTGTTAAAGGGACATTGGTCCATTGGACTTTTGAACCAGAAATTGGGAAACTGAGGCAAAGCACTGCTGCCCAAGATACTGTGGAATAGGTATCTTATTTATTGTTTGCATACTTTTGAGTCATTGCTGCTGTACTTTCCGAAATCAATGCTTTTTCCTTCTGTCCTTAAAAGTTTTCTCTTGTTATACACAGACTCAATGCTTGTGATTCGGGAAGTCATTGCCTATTACAGGCTCCTAGGGGTGGTACTTAGTTTTCCCAATCATATGGGTGGAGGCTCAAGCTGGTTTTGTTCTGTAATTTTAAGAGGAACCCCTAGATATAGTACCTGGCCTTTATTGCTGCTAATACTGCCTGATAGAGTGTCACATAACAAGGTGCCAGGCAAACCTGATGTCACTTATTTGGAGGAAACTCTTCCCATATTAGAATTTCTTAAATTTATCTCCAGTATTTCTAACATAGTTAAAGTTTAAAAAAAATAAATAACATTCTTCAGGCAAGCAGTTATAGAAATATTTGAGTTTACTAGAGCCCACTAGTGGATCATCTGACCCTATATAGAAAGATTTTAGATTCTGAAATGGGTAGACAATTTGACAGCAGAGGTGACATGCCCAATTGTAGGACCAGATCCAAAGCCATTAAAGTAAAACTTTCACTGGGTTTGTTCAGGGTTATAGACAGTTTTATAACTCAAGAGTCAATGTTGCTCAGTTCCTATTCCAAGATCAGTCTTTGAGAGGAGACAAAAAACTAAGGTCTTGACTACAGAGGGTCAATAAAAATCACATGGCATTTCCCTACTTCTTAAAAATATTGGGATAGTGTCCTATTATAATTTGATTAATAAATCAGTGGAGTTCAATTTCCAGTAGACCCACTAATCATTCTTCTGGTTTCCCTAGTCAAACTTACTTGTAGTCTAAAACTGTGATTTAATAACACTTAATCACAGCTAGATATGATTTGGGAACAGCATGGGAATCTAAAGAAGCTGCGTTAAAAGGATTTGATACATGCTGATATATAATATTTTGCAATGGAGCACACTTGAATCAGAAAGAACTTTTTTATAAATGGTTAACTTGGATTAATTTTGTTATGTATTCTAAAATTTAGTAACATGTAGTGTCAAAGCCGGGCACTTTGACTTTCTCTTTGTCCTCTGAGCTAAATGACACAATTGATGTGAGAACCTGAAGGCATTGCGTAGGAAAATTATTTTCTTTCCAAAACATTTATTGGGCTAATTCACAAAAGGAAGACAAAATGTAGCAAATGCTGGTGAAACATCTCCTATGAAAACGTATAATTTTACCAGTCACAATGAAATGTAATGTGATACTACTGTTGTAAAGTGAATACATTCCTTGGGGGGAGGGGGTTGTACATACACTGGAAAGAAACAATTTTTATAGCAGCTCTTTTTGCAATAAGTAGGGGTGTTTTTCTGGTGCCCTAAAAAACTTTCAAGCGGGTAATAACTGGAGACCAGATTGTGTGACCGAAACTAGCACCAGACAATCCCTGCTTACTGTTCCATTCACTTCTGAGGGAGCATCTCCTAAAGGCTAATATAGCAGGGACCTCTTAAATATTTGTGAATCTATCCTCACAAGAGCTCTGTGAGGCAGGGGAGCACTATTATCAACATTTTGCACATGGGAAAACTAAGATTAAGATCCTGACTTGCAGAGGTGTAGCAGATATTTAACATGTCTGAAATCAGGTCCTGAGTGACATACCCAAGATCACATATGGAATCTGTAGCAGAGCTGAGAATTGAGCCCAGATCATTTCAGATCTAGTGCAGTGCTTAAATTATCCTTCATAATCCTTGCAAAGGATTAACTATTCTTTTGTAAAAGTCCACTCATCCACCCAGAACCAGGTTAGCTTTTTTTTTCCAGTCTAGTTTGTGGGACGAACATGCTAAGAAAACTGGGAGTTTTAAAGTTGGTAACGAAGTCTCTTTTCCTCCAAGAAGAATTCCATGTCATTCCCAGGTTACAGGATTTGGGCTTTGTTTTACTGGGACCTAGAAAGGCATCTTTGAATTAAGAATCCTAACACCAAGTGAATGCTTAATTTTCTCCAATTAAGGTTCAAGAAGGACCTCTTCCTGGACCTCCCAGAGCAGTCACCTCAGTTCTGTCCTCCCCTAGAGGTAAAGTAGGAGGTTACTAGTGAGAACTCTCTCCTTAATCTCTAGGGCCCAGAGTCACATAGGTACTTAGGCCCCTAAATCTAGGCTTTAGGCTCCTAAATCCAAGTTTTAAGCACCACCATGATCCACAAAACACACTCAGCTGGCACCTAAATTCACTCAGTGCCTAAATTTTCATTGTAAAAGTTCCCTAGGTGCTTACGTTTCTGCCTCTGGTTGTGCGCACTGCTCCCTCATACTAGGCATAAGGCATGAAGTAGGTATCTGACGCTCCACTGCAATCCATGAACCGAGGGAAGAAAAGTGCTCCTCCCCTCACCTGTGGGGTAGGTGGCCTCTGAGCATGCCTACTGGATTGGGCCCCATTCAAAATCTGGCTGAAGGAGGAAATGGTGGTGGCACCTGTGCTCACCATGTTACTTTCAGCCAGTGGTTAGAGCACTCCCCTGGTCTGTAGGAGTCTTCATTTCAGTTCCCCCTCTGCCAGAGGAAGGGAAGAGGATTTGAAGAGGGTCTCCCATCTCTCAGGAGGATGCTCTGACCACAGAGCAATGGGCTATTCTGATGTGGGCTAGGGCTTAGGACTCACCACTCTCATTGGGTTCTCCCATAGATAGTTTCCTGCCTAGAGTGCTGTCTTCCTGGTTTTCTTAGGCGCCTATGTATCTCCCTGCATTGTGTAGAGCCTAGATGCCTAACTTGCACTTTGTGGATCCTATTGTTGTTCTAGTGATTTTTCTAGGTGCCTAAAAGTTAGGTGTTGCAACCCTCAGCCAATCAACACCTAAGTCCCTTAGTAGAACTGGGACTGGATCCTAAAGGAAGTTTCCTGTCTGCCTCAAGTCACCTTATAGGTCTCCTACTCACATCTGGAGTCTTCATTTGGTCGATTTAGCTCTCCCTTTGTACCTTTTAGCTTTATTTCACTTGCTGTTGTCTGGAATAGTGGCCTTTTTAGTGACAATTTCAGTTAGAAAGCTGGAGGAGCTGAATGCCCTATCTACAATTCCCTCCTTTTTAGTCATTCATCAGCATAAAGTAGTCCTTTGCCCACACACTCGTTTCCTGCCAAATGTCCTTTCTGACTTTCAGTTAGAACATAGTTTTTTGTCAGCTTCTTCCCCAGCCTCAAAGCAGAAAAAGAGACACTTTGGCACTGTATGGAACAATTAAATACAGTACTATGTATGAAAGCCTTTACAAAACAAACAGCCTGAGTCCCTTTTTATCTTATTTGAAGGCAAACGAAAGCTTTTACCAACCTCCCACATTGTCCTAGTTTGATGGATTAAAGCTTGTATTTCTGTACCATATAGAACAGCTGGGTTCTCTCTCCCAGTTAAACTCAAGGCTCATTCCAAACATGCCAACTCTTGGGCTGAGTAAGGTGAGGCCTCAGTCAGACTTTCATCGGGTAGTCACTCAGGGTAGGTCTACACAACAATTAAACACCCATAGCCAGCCAGGATCAGCTGACTCAGGTTTGCGGAGCTCTGGCTGTAGAACAGCTGTATAGACATTCAGGGTGAAGCTGGAGCCTGAGCTCTAGGACCCCACGAGGGGGGAAGGGTCCCAGAGCTTGGGCTGCATCTCAAGCTTGAACATCTGCACACCAATTTTACAGCCTGAGCTCTGCAAACCTGAGTCAGCTGACCCGGGCCAGCCATAGATGTGTAACTGCAGTGTAGATATACCCTTAGTGTTCACTTTTCACTTTTCCAAACAATCTGCATCATTATGATGATTATTTATTATCGTATATTACAATATTGGCCAAAGCAGGGCTGGTGGGGAAAAAATTCTTCCCTTTTATCAAAGTTAGAAAACTTGAAATTTTGAATATTTTTACGTAGCTGGCCAAACAAGAGGGGAAAATTTTCAATCAAATGTCATAAGAAGTTTTCCCAGACATTTTTCAAATTTTGAAATTTCCAATTATGATTATTTCTAGTTCAAAGGCTCCAATCAAGATCAGAGCTCATTGTGCTAAGTGCTGTACAAATGCATATATTAATATGGTCCCTTCCCTATCAAACTGTTACAGTCTGATTTAAGATAAGATGAATCCAGTGAATGTAATAAACAATATGAGAAAATGGAGAAGCAGGAAGGGGATAGTGGTAATAAGACCATACACTGAAAAAATTAAAGAGAACTGACACAAAGGATTAGAAATGCCCACAATATATCTCAGCACCATGGTGCATTTTCTCTTTTATGAACCACAAGGGGAATTGCCATGTTACACAGCATGACATCAGGCTTTCACATATTCCATGTACAATTCAATGAATTCAGGTATGTGATTTATTAAGCAAATAATTCACGCAGGAAGCCACACTGATACATGAAAACTGAAAGATCTTTCTTTGGAAATGTCATGAGCTTATGATGGCTATTCAAAGAGGATTGCTGAAGTGCTTTTAATTAAAGAGCAGGCAATTTTAACAAGCTGTCTTCCCAAAGGGGGAGCCTCAACAATCTCAGGCCACTTTATGTTAACATTCATTGAATGTAATCAATATGTACACAAAAAAGAAGGCTTATGATGAAACTGAAGACATGAACAACCGGTGGAACTAGAAAATACCTGTACGGATAGGAAGAAACAGTGAGATGAGAAACAAATTTTTTTGCATTATGTATGAATATGGACAACCAAATCTCTTAGTCATTTCACTTGTGTGATTCCTTCTAACAACTGTTTAGATAGGGTTGCAGGGTGTCCCGTTTTCTACCAGAACACCTGGTTGAAAAGGGACCCTGGTGGCTCCAGTCAGCACTGCTGACCATGCCTTTGAAAGTCCAGTCGGTGGAACAGCAGGACTAAGGCAGGCTCCCTGCCTGCCATGGCTCTGTGTGGCTCCTGAAAGCAGCAGCATGTCCCCCTCCAGCTCCTAGGCATAGGGGCAGCTGGGGGCTCCGCTCGCTGCCCCCGCCCCAAGTGCCAGCTCCGCGTAGGAGCCAGAGAGGGGACATGCCACTGCTTCTGGGAGCTGCCTGAGGTAAGCGCCGCCTAGAGTCTGCACCCCTCACCCCCTCCACACCCCAAACCCCTCTCCCAGTACTGATCCCCCTCCCACCCTCCAAACCTCTTGATCCCAGCCCAGAGCCCCCTCCTACACCCCAAATCCCTCATACCCAGCCCCACTCCAGAGCCTGAACCCCCAGCCGGAGCCCTCACTCCCCCTGCGCCCCAACCCCTTGCCCCAGCCCTGAGCCCCCTTCTGCCCTCTGAACCCCTCAGCCCCAGCCCAGAGCCCCCTTCTGCACCCCAAACTCCTCATCCCTGGCCCCACCCCAGAGCCCACACCCTCAGCTGGAGCCCTCACCCTCTCCCACATCCCAACCCACTGCCTCAGCCCGGAGCCCCCTTCCTCACCCTGAACTCATCATTTCTGGTCCCACACCAGAGCCCACAGCCCCAGCCGGTGCCCTCACCCCCTCCTGCACCCCAAACCCCCTGAGCCAGTCCAGTGAAAATGAGCGAGTAAGTGAGGGGGGGAGAGCAAGCGACAGAGGGGGGCGGGGCCTCAGAGAAGGGGCAAGGTCTCGGAGGAGGGGTGGGACAGGGCAAGGGTATTAGGTTTTGTGCCAGTAGAAAGTTGGCAACCCTAGGTTTAGAAAGTTTTGACTTACCTTATTTGTAAATTTTGCACAGTTTCTCCTGTTCCAGGATTTTACTTTGTGTCATGTAAATAAATTGCGTATCGTTTGCCGTTTTACAGCAGAATGCAGAAAAAAAGTTTGGAAGTGGGACCCAAGTGCTCAAAAACTGGAAGGCAAGTAAAAAGAAGCCACAACTTTAGCCCTAGCCTGCATCAGAGTCACAGCTTTAAAAAAAATAAAAACCTCATGGTTTTTAAGCAAGTCTCATTTTTTTTTGGAGGCTTAATGTTATATTTGAACTGTTAGCACTGGCAATACTTTGGCACTGTCCGTTTCTATCAAGGGGGAGCTCTGTTAACTGAAATGTCCGTCTTGGTAAGGGAGAAGACGTTGAGAATATTTTCATAAAA